>NC_048300.1:188390825-188700666 GCF_013100865.1 Trachemys scripta elegans | reverse complement strand
CCCCCCCCCCCCCCCCCCGACACCACAGCCCTCACCTGTATCCCGCCATAGCTTTCCACAGAAGCTCCCGGCATCTCAGCCCTCACCTGTCCTTCCCACGACCCGACACACGCCCCCAGTAGTCTGCTGCGCTGCCCTGCCTGCTGCCCTCCCCCCCCACCAGTGCCCAGCACATGCCCGCGCGCCCGAACCGCAACGCAGCTCCCTCTCTCACACCTGCGCCCTCTAGGAGCCAAACAGCTCATTAAATGTTCTTTCCGCTCTGGAACCCAGCAGGCCAATCAGATCACAGGCCGAGGGCGCTCTGACCAACCAGAGAGCCACCGGCAATAGCCCCCCTCCCTTCCGCGACTATAGCCTGTGGTATTGCGGTTCCGTTTTGGCAGTTGGGGCTGCCGTTGAAGGAAGAGAGGTGGGTTCGGTGCGCAGGCGCGAATGCTCCGTTCGTTTCTCGTTTTGTGAGGAAACCGCGCAGCAGTGAGCGAGCGACCTTCTGGCGCTGCCTGGGGACTCGGAGCGGTAAGTTGGGGCTCCCGGCTGTGGTAGGGGCGAGTTGGGGGAGGCTGCGCCCCCCGGGGAGGTGTATGCAGAGGGGTCTCCCCTCCCCATCTTTTGACAGTAGGGTTGGACCCCCCCCCCATCCCATGTACTGTGCTCGCCCCGACTGAGGCCCCACCTCGCGGGTGCCTGGTGGGGGAGTGTCCCCTGCATCCCCTTATCCGGTAAGCCCGCCTCCCATCCCAAGTACCTGGTGTGGTGCACTTGCCTTGTTCCCCTCCCCCTCCCCCCAGTGGCTGGGTGCCTGGCAGGGTGCCCGCCCTTCCTTGCCTGCCGTGCCAGTTACATGCAGCGTCCTTCGCTGCGTCCCTGAGTGTCGCTGGGCTGGGCATGGCTTATGTGCCAGTTGTTCAGTTTCAACCCAGAGGTGGCTGCGTTTGGGGGGAAGATAAAGCGATCCCTGTTCACTGTAGTGTATGTGTGTGTGGAGGGGCTCTGGCATCCTTTAGACTGAAAGGTGTTAAATAAATGCCATGGCTTCGGTAAAGTGGCTGGAGAAGATGGAGTCTGGATTTATTTTCAGCTAAGGAAACAGGTGGGGAATAGAAAATGGAAGCGTAGCGCGGCCACCTTAGTGAGAATCGGTGTATGCAAGCAAATGTATTCCTGCTGATGCTTTTGTAAGCAGATGTCAGATGGTGGTGTAAACCAGAAATGGATACTGCCTTTCCCTGTCTCTTGTTTCTTTGCCTATGGCAGCTGAGTAGTGTGCAAGATTTGTGGATTTACATATTCTGAAATTAGAGTGCCGTCTTATTTCATAATATTTTCTCACAAAGTGAAATGAGTACTGTGGTTTTTTGGAGTGTTGAATCACAAGTAGGTTCCCTTAACTTCATAGATCAGAGGAAAAATACTAGTTTAAATACCAATTTTAGATCCTTTTTAATGCAAAACTATTTTTGATGTTTCAATGAGCATGGTGCTGTGTTTTTGTGTTTTGGATTTAAACCTTCCTCTGTAGTATTGTGACTTCAAATGCAACACATTGTATTAATGGATGTTAACTAGGAAGTTAAACTGGCCAGTCTAGCATCATTTTTCCAAATTGAGTAGCACATACAATGAAAATATAGTGAAAAGTAAATTAGACTTTAATGGATTCCAGTGTCACTAATGCCGCTACTTGACCTTATTAACAGAGGTAAGGGGAATTGTTATAACACCTTTATCATCTGTAAAGGCAAACCTAAACATTCGGACCCTCAATTTAACTATAGTTCTAAACTTCTTACTTAAAGAATAGTCAACAGTTTGTAGCCTCTTCCTGTGAAATGACTCTCGAATGGAAAACCAGGATGTAACAGGAATACATATTCACAATGTGAATAGAAATATTTATCAAATATCTCTTACAGCAATTAGAAGTAAAAGGTCAAATGTAGACCAAGAGTTTAAAAAATCTGCCTGCGGCATTTCTGAGGTGACTCTTACTGTGGTATCTAAGGTTTTGTTTGTATTTGGGATTTTTGCACCAAGGTAACTACAGCAGTCCAAAACCTTCCATCTAGACAAGCTGTTGGCCTTGATCTACTAGCAAAGGCTGTTGCCATAAAGAATTTATGAAGACAGGCTGAAATTCTACTCTTTAAAAAAACATGTCTACAGCTGGTGCATCAATCAGGGGTTGCAAGAGCTTTAGTTTTGACACCCTGAAGGTTTGGGAATAGTTTTGTCAAACTTCTTGTTCAAACAGAATCCACTTTAGGTCAAGGATTTGGATGGAAATTATGGCTCCTTAGATGTCTGTCTATATATCTATATATAGATATATTATTTCACCCACCTTTCATTACACTACACAAAATTCATGAATATTAAAAAACTAAATGGGGGGGGGGATGTCAGTTTTCAAGGCTTATGTTTCTGTCTGTATAGTAGCAACACCTATTATACAGGTGGCTAAACACTTTCCATTATAACCCCCTGTCTTCAACTGCTTATTCCTTTTGGCAAACAGTTTAGGCTGAAATTTTTCATGCTTGATCTCTGCCTCATGCTGCTTTTTTTTGTAAAAAGCTTCAACAAAAATCCTTAAACTAAGGGGGAAATAGGCAGCTTTAACAAAGCTAAGCCATCTCTTAGAATTTTAAGAGCACCGGTATCTCAGGGTTTGAAATGGATACTTGAAACTTGGCAGGGGAAATAGTTCAGTTGTGAAGGAGGTACCATTTGCTGCCCCTGATTTGGCTAAACTACAAAACACAGAAAACTGTCTCTTGCACACGTACAGTAGAGTTTGTCAGAAGCATGCTGTTAAAATTAATCTTCAAGCAATATTGCTCGACTGGCCTGCGCTTCAGGAATATGTCATCTGATGATATTGTAGGATGACTGTGCAACCTGGAACTTCACATCATGTTTCTTAGCAATTCATTAGGCAATCCTAGTCCTTCCTACACAGTCCTCATGCCACCCATGCTAAATTGCAGCACATCCTCTCTGCTCCAGGCCAATCTCTGTCTGTTAGGTAACCTTTGTAAAACATGCCTTCAGAACTTGCATTCCTGTTTTTTAGATTAATGAATGGTCTGACGATGATATTATGCTACAGCATACTCTGAAATCAGAGAATTTAGAGTAACAGCCGTGTTAGTCTGTATCCGCAAAAAGAAGAACAGGAGTACTTGTGGCACCTTAGAGACTAATAAATTTGTTAGTCTCTAAGGTGCCACAAGTACTCCTGTTCTTCTAAATTCTCTCTCACTGGAAAAAACTGACTTGTAAAGAACATACTTTCAGTCTGGTATAGTAGTGTGTAGCAGTCCAAGTGCTAGCTTTGATGAAGGTAGAACTCCTGGTCAATTTGGCAGTGTTACCTGTGCAGCAGCCAAGGACTTATCCATAAACAACTAGTTTTCTGCAAGCTGACATTCAAATTCACCTAGTGCTAGCCTGTTGCAGACTAACTGTCTGTGAACCCTACTGATGTGCATTAACAATTCGTTAATGTGCTTTGATCTGGTCCTGTTTTCAAAGAGGACTAGATCAAAGTGCATTAGTAAACTGTTAGTGGACTTCAGCGGGGTTCACACAGACAGTTAGTCCATAGATTGACACCCCATCTTGCCACAAATTAAATGTCTGTTTCTCAGGAATTTCCCACTCTGTCTTCTTTTCTCAAAACTAAATATTCCCAGTTTTTTACCTTTCCTCATAGGCCTGACTTTTCTAAACCTTTTATCAGTTATATTGCTCTTTTGACTCTCTCTGCAGTTTTTGCAGTGCCCAAAGCTGGATACAGTACTACTCCAGCAGAGGCCTCACAAGTGCCGAGTAAAGTGGGACAACTACTTCATGTTTTATGTACAATACTCCTGTTAATACACCCCAGAATATTAGCCTGTTTCTCAAGTGCCTCACATTGTTGGCTCATATTCAATTTGTGATCCACTACAACAGGGCTTCTCAAACTGGGGGTCGGGACCCCTCAGGGGGTCGTGAGGTTATTACATGGGGGGGGTCGCGAGCTGTCAACCTCCACCCCAAGCCCCGCTTTGCCTCCAGCATTTATAATGGTGTTATAAAAATACTTTTTTTTATCTATTTAAGGGGGGGTCGCACTCAGAGGCTTGTTCTGTGAAAGGGGTCACCAATACAAACGTTTGCAAGCCAGTGCACTACAACCCCCAGATCCCTGCAGTACTACTGCATAGCCTGTTATTCCCGATTGTGTGTTTGTGCATTTTAATTTTTTTTTTTTTTTTTTTTTTGTTTAATTGTAGTACTTCTTGATTTTTGAGACCAACTCTCTAATTTTTCAAGGTCCTTTTGGATTCTAATTCTGTCCGCCTCAAAGTGGTAGCAACCCCTCCCAGCGTGGTGGTGTCTGCATATTTTAAAACCACACTCTCCATTCCATTATCCAGGTCGCTAATGATAATATTGAATAGTAATGGACCCAGAATGGATGCCTGCAGAACCCCACTAGAGATATTCTCCCATTTTGACAATGAGTCATTGATAATGACTCTTTGAGTAGTTTTTCAATGAGTTGTACACCCACAATATAGTAACTTCATTAGTAGACCATGCTTCCGTAGTTTGGTTATGAGAATGTGATATGGGATTGTGTCAAAGCCTTACTAAAATCAGGATATATCACATCTACTGTTTATCCATATTCACTAGGCCAGCAAAGAAGGGAATTAGGTTGGTTTGGCATGATTTTGTTCTTGACAAATCCATGTTAGCTGTTCCCTATTGCTGTATTATCCTCTAGATGATTACAAAATGATTGTTTAATAACTTGTTCCACTATCTTTACAGGTATCAAAGTTAGGATGACTAGTCTATAATTAATAGAATTTATGAAGTGAAAAGTTAAATTGCTCATGTGTTTACCTAAACAACTAGGAGCCAATTCTGCTGCTATTGATGTCAATGGAAATTTTACCATTGACTTCAATGAATCCAAAATTGGACCAATAGTGATCTCACAGTTAAAATCCTCTCTGGAAAGACGTGAAAAATTTTAAATATTTAACATAGCTACCTAAGCCATCTACAATGTAACACATTTTAGATTGCCTGTATAATAAAATCTTCTTAATTTTTCAGGTACATCAGATTGGCTGCTGGGAACACTTTGAAATGTTGTCCGCAATGAAATTAATGTTCACACTCTTTCTTTCTGGAATTCTAGCCTGTTATGGTGGAAATGCTAATTACAATTCAATACTCCTGGTGTCCTTTGATGGTTTCAGGGCTGACTATCTAAAAAACTATAGATTTCCTCATCTCCAGGAGTTTATTGAGGATGGTGTGTTGGTAGAACATGTTACAAATGCTTTTATCACAAAAACTTTCCCAAACCATTACAGCATAGTGACAGGCTTATATGAAGAAAGCCATGGCATTGTGGCTAACGCAATGTATGAAGAAGATACAAAGAAGAAGTTTTCAGAGCTTAATGATACAGATCCTTTCTGGTGGAACGAGGCAACTCCTATTTGGGTGACAAATCAGCAGCAAGAAAATAGAAGAAGTGCTGCTGCAATGTGGCCTGGTACTGATGTAAAAATTAATAACACAATACCTCATTTTTTTATGAAGTATAATTATTCAGTGACATTTGAAGAGAGAATGGAGAACATTAGTATGTGGCTGAACAACTCTAACCCACCAGTTACTTTTGCTACCCTCTATTGGGAAGAACCAGATGCAAGTGGGCATAAATATGGACCAGGAGATAAAGAAAACATGAGAAAAGTGTTAGAACAAGTAGATAATCACATTGGTTCACTTATTTATAAACTCAAGACATTGGGATTGTGGGAGAACATTAATGTCATAATTACAAGTGATCATGGAATGACCCAGTGTTTCCCACACAAGCTGATTAAACTGGATGACTGCATTGGCCGTGGTAACTACACTCTAGTAGACACGACACCAGTTGCTGCAATACTGCCAAGAAATAGTATGTATATTTTTCAGTTGTATACTGAGAAAGTGTTTAAACTTTGTCTCCTTTCTTGCTGGAAATTTCCCATTGTGGTGTATTACTCACAGGAGTTGGGAAGACAATCCAGTTCACATTGCACTATTTAGATAGAAAATAATGGATTAATGAATAATTTAAATTAGGGGTATCTGGTTACTTAAAAATAACTGGGCTCTGGTAATGAAGAGCACTCGTTGAATAGCTAATATTTACCCTGCATGCTATATGCCTTTGGATGTTAATAAGGGCTCTGGTGTGGCTTATTCTAAAGTAGTTGTGGTGGATTCTCCATCACTGAAAACTTTTAAATCATAGTATGCTCTCAGAATTATTTTGGGGAAGTTGTATGGCCTGTGTTTTATAGGGGAGATCAGACTAGGTGATCCAAGGTCCCTTTTGGCCTTGGAATCTATTCATGCTTTTCCTCCTTTTGCTCACCCTGTCAGTACCTGTTTTATCACAATAATGAGCACTGTATAAATATTGAACTTCACTGGGGATTGAAAATTATACTGATCTGAGCTTTAGGTCTTTATAACTTGTTTTATATATATCTTAAACCAAATCATTTTGATTATCATTTTGCTCTTTCATCCCCCTTCAATTACAGCCTGATTTCATTGGTCAAGTCTTAAACTGATAGAGCTAAATCCAATCCTATATGAAAGCTGGAATCCCTCCCTAATGCCATTTTAGGGTCATGACTGAAGATTAGCAGTTATTGATGACTACCAAAATAGGGCCAGAATTGATGTGGTGGGTGAAAAATACAGAAAAACCTGACAGACTTAATGCAGGGTTCACTTTATATTTAAAAAAAAAAAATCATCCAGTTTCTTATCTGTGATTATTGAATGTTAGAGAGAAATTATATTTGTACCTCAACTTTCATTTTCTCCACAACAAAATCTGAGAAGCCATTAGAGCTTTCAAGGTGAACACAGTTACAGCAGAAACAAATGATGACATCAACACTGTTTGCCTCAGTAATCAGTCGGGTACCTAGGTGACACCCCCTCTCATTTGGCTTAAAAAAATATTTAAAAGTTGCATTAAGTGTGCTTATGGATAATGACAGTAAATGGACAAACTACATAACTGAATAGTTGCTGTTTCATATGCTGTCTATTTTCTTTGCAGACAAAACCTATGTATATAACTTACTGAAAAACTGCAGCACTTCCATGAAGGTGTATCTTAAAGAAGAGATTCCAGACAGATTCCATTACCATCACAATAAGCGCATTCAACCCATAATTCTGGTTGCAGATGAGGGCTGGACAATTGTACAAAGTGGGTCACTTACAAAATGTAAGTATTTTCATCTTTCATGCTCCTGGTGGCTTATATTGTTGAACTCTTATTTCTATTGTTCGGATCCTAAGGTACTACTATCAATGACCAAAAAAAGAGTCCCATGCACATTACAAAAACCCATAAGCATTGCGTTACGCAAAATGACAGGCAAATAAAACAAATGGGAAGGGTTTAGGAGTACAGAGTTATACCACCACCAAGTTTGTATGAATACATCTGCAATGACAGTGGTCACAGTAGCCACAAGTTATGATAGAGAATTTAGACCAATATGTTGAGCAGTAAAGTCCGATATAGTGAAAGCATAGTGTCTTTGTTCTGTATATTTGGGTAACCAAAAAAGGGAAAATATAAGCTTGCTGCTGCAAAAAAACAGTTCTGTCTTACCTTAAGTCATAAGTAGTACATTTCATGATAATTCTTAGTGCTCTGGAACTTTGCCACTGCCATCTATCTCCTTGATGAATCTGACTGTAACAAGTGGTTGTCTATGGAGAATAACTTTTAACTTAATATTGGTCTTCGGCACTGCCCCACTTTTATCCATATTGTTGCATAGGATATAAAGCTGTCCTGTGTTCCTTTTATGCTGGAGGTAACAGTATATTATCAGTGGAAGGCATGAATCTCTTCTAAAGGGGAACCCAAGAGCTCTGAGCTGACTCAGTGTAGGAAAGAGGGTGTCTGGCTCACCAGATAGCCAAAAACTGTGCACTTAACTACAGTAGATATGAATGTTTTACCATGTATACCTTTTGAGTGCACAATTGGCAGCTTAATGGAGTAGTGAATGGAGAATCCCAAATTTTTCTAATGTTGCTTTGTTTTTCTACTAATACCACCAACTACCACTGCCACCATTCCAGTTTCTAGCAATAGAAGCAAAATATAAGTTTAGCTTAAATGAAAGCAAGTAATTGGTAAAAGTAATTTATGATTTAGTCCAACACTGACATTACAAAACGGCTAAACAAAATAATCTTACTGGAGAGACTGTCACTGGATCATGAGATCATGTAAATTACAAAATCCCATATCAAAATCCTGAATTCATTGATTCTGTCAAAAATGCACTTTGGATGAACTGCCACCAAGAACTGGATATATAGAGGATATTTGCAAAGGCCCTGTCTGATGGGTAATTTGTTGAGTAACTCAGATCATGAAGAAACCTTGGATGAGGACTCTATTGTGTACAGAGACTGAATCTATCCAAGGTAATGTGCTGCAAACTTTTAGAACTGACCAGTCACAATAAGTAGCTAAGATTTTTATATTCATACGTATACAGTATAATAGAAGGAAACCCCATATATTTTGTGATCTCTTTTGCTGACCTATCCCATAGCTTTCAGTGTTAGTGCTATTTCTGACTCTTTCTATATATCCAATCTTTTGACTGGTCGGTCATAAAAGAATATTACAAAAAAGACTTTTTTCCTAAGTCAGCGGTTCTCAATCTTTTTTTCATTTGTGGACCCCTTTTGGAAATTTCAAATGGAGGCGTGGACCTCTTTGGAAATCTGTGTATCTCTAGCTGAATTCTGTTCAGTTTTCAGTCAGTCTTTCACAGACACCTAGTCCGCAGTCCCACAGGTTGATTGTTGAATTGTTGACCATGGAAAGAAACAATGTATTTAATATGCAAACGGTAACCATTGTGTTTGCTTTAAACTTGTATAAGATGCCAAATACAAAAGTGTCTCTAGAATAGTTGCTATAAAAACCCACTATTCCCTGCTGCTAGAGTGATCAGCAGATAAAGGTCAAATTGAAGAGTGCTTCTACTCTGCATCCTGAAACTCTTCAAATTCTGAGCCTGGCAGACTACTAGAGATGGGTTCCAGGTGCACAAAAGAGGCCAGCTGTTGGTCCTGAAGAGTTCAGTCCATGAACCAACAACATGAGTGACCCAGTAAAGTACAGCTGTCATAGCAGGACATGGAAGATGTTTGGTTTCTATGTTGATTAGTTGTTGCTTGTTGCTGTTTGTTTGCATTCTAAATAATGTCATACTCTGGGGTTTGTTTACCCTAGAGAAACAAACAAGATTGTTTACTCTTAACCAAAAAAACAACAACCATACCCTACTGCTAGAATCCTAAAACTTAATCTACAATATAATTGGTCTTAAATAGCTTTTTACTGCAATGACTGTTTTTTTAAAAAAAAAAAAAAAAAAAAAAAACCACAAATTGCTGCATGTCCTGTATGTGAACTAGAGGTTCAAGTGCCTGTTAAAACTTCTGCTGAATCACTGTGAATTAGTACATTACCTACCTTGACCACGTGTTTTTTTTTTTTTTTTTTTTTAAAGAACAAATCTGGCTACAAACCTATCATATCATAGACAGTGATGACAGTCACTTTCATAATCCAAATCTTTTGCCTGGATTCACATTTCTGGGGGGAATATAGAGATTGTGCTCTAATCCAAAGAAACTTCAGCAAAGTGCCATGTTAATTTTTAAGTAGGAAACTTTTTGCTATTAAAATATTCTTGGGGCTTTCAGGCATTGGTATAAATGTTGCATTACTTTATTGTTCCTTTTTTTAGAAATGGACAACAGTTAATATCATAGCTGACACAGTTTGTAAGCAACTTAGTTTCTGTTAGTTTACAACATTAATTTTATATTTATTAACTTTGCATTTCTCCTTTTTTAGTAGGTGACCATGGCTATGACAATGCTCTCCCAAGCATGCATCCGTTCCTGGCTGCTCACGGTCCTGCTTTTCGCAAAGGCTACAAGCAGAACACAATTAATAATGTTGATATCTACCCAATGATGTGTCACATCCTCCGATTAAAACCTCAGCCCAATAATGGAACCTTCAGCAACACCAAGTGCTTGTTAGTTGACCAGTGGTGCATAAATCTCCCTGAAGCAATTGGAATAGTTGTTGGTGTCCTCCTAGTGTTAACTACTCTGACCTGCCTTATAATAATAATGAAGAATAAAGTGTCCTCTCCACGTCCGTTCTCCCGACTTCAGCTACAAGAGGATGACGATCCCTTAATTGGATAGCAGATGTAGGAAGTCCTAACCTCACTACTACATAAATATTAGGGTCTGGAAATAAGTAGTATGTTTAATCTGCAAGTTTGCTGATCATTCTATGATGCACTTTAAACAGTACTCATTTAAAATTGCCTAAGATGTACAGACAAAAACCTGTTGAACTGTTTGCCTCTGCATCTTGACTAACAATTCAATAGCACAAGATTCACAAAAAGAATCTACACTGAAAGGATCCTGTGTTTCCTACTGGAAAAGGCATTTAACAAGACAAAGATGTTAGTTTTGCATTCGGATATTTACACACTTGTAAAATAAAATGTCAACTATAAACTAACTAGGCTAGGAGTCTGAATTTTAACATTTGTAAATGAAACTGGCTGCATTTTGTATTAAATTTAATAGCAGTGATCTCTTTACAATTCTTGCACTCCTGTATCAGTTGGAAAAATCTGGCCTGGGTCTTAGACTTTAAGACCACTGGTTTTCTGGCTGGTGTATATTTGTTCTTGGAAACAGAGATTCCAATTTCTTGTATCTAAATAAACCAGCAATAGAAAATTCAGCACTAGTGGCAGTTCTCCCCTGCAACTTATATAAGTCAAGTTGTACAATGTTCATTGTTTAACTAGGATGTGGTATAATCTAAAATACAGGAATGGGTTTATGGATATTGAGGTTCTTGTAACCACTTCTGACTTTCTGCATGGCCTTGTGCAAGTCAGTTGACTTTTCTCTACCGCAGTTTCCTCATCTATAGAACTGGGTTGACGCTTCGTTACCTCGCAGAGATGACTTTAATAGTGAGTTTGTTTGTGAAAGGTTTTGAGATTCTCAGGTGGAGGTCTTGAAGTACAAAGTACTATTAAAAAGAAGAATATGAAAACATTTCTCAGATATACCCCTACTTACCTACAGGCAGTCTTTCATATACACTTAAAGACCCAAGTTTGGGATTATTATTAATTATTTTTTTTTAATGGGGACCCCTTACTTCAGGGTTCAAAGCTTTCTTTGGTTAAAACATGACTGTAATAACACATGAAGAAAAACTTGGTTTAGGGCTTAGGTAAGGATATGAAAAACCAATGGACTTTATCCTATGAGGAAGGGTACCTTTTTGGATCTAAACCTATTAACAACACAATTTTAAAGTTCTATTGTAAACTAATGGTATTTTCTGAAAACCACTGAACCTTTTAGTGATGCAGTATGATTTGCTATATGCTACTTCACTCCCAGCCTGCTGATCAGGGCTTGAAGAAAGAGCTCAAAAGTGCTGAGCGTTGCTCTTGAATGGTGCCTTGCTGATACTCAGAGTGGCAGTGGTAGCTCCAAAGCGAGCTGCATCCAGTTTTCCAGGGGTAGAAAGAATGGAAAATAAAGGGAATCTAGAATTAGTCACCTTTGTGTATATGTGTGTGTATATAATGTGCTTAAGATCAGACTATTTTTTAAATGGCTAGTGCCTTAACTTGGTGAAATATTTATATTTTGATTGTATGTTTTTGGTTTCTGTGAAAACATTTTGCATATGTAAAATAAATTTTAGAAAGTGTCAAACTATTTTTTTTCCTAAGCAAAAAACACAGCATGTTGTTCATCCCTTTGGAACTGATACAGCTTTTGCTGTTATGGCACATGATAGCATTTTCCAGTTAGTGCAGACTATGATCTTTATCTCCAAAAGAGGCTAATGCATCCAAAAACATCTGAACAGCAAATGGCTGTACAGGGAGAGGAGGCACAGATTAGCTACTGGCCTGGGCCAGGAGCAGGAAGGGCTCAGGCTGGTGAGGGTTGGTGTGAGCTTGAAGATCTCAGATACTGAGTAGCCATCAATGCATCCCTACTGCTGGAGAAGGCAGCATCCCCACTGTCCTTAAAGAAGCAGCTGCTTCTTTTTTAGCCAGTAAGCTGTGTAGAATAGCCCATATTTG
Organism: Trachemys scripta elegans; assembly: GCF_013100865.1. Taxonomy (NCBI): domain Eukaryota; kingdom Metazoa; phylum Chordata; order Testudines; family Emydidae; genus Trachemys; species Trachemys scripta. The sequence continues at coordinate 188,688,385 of NC_048300.1, read as the reverse complement.
AGAAGGTTGCAGCAGATATAAACTGGCTATTTGAGTCCTCAGACTGCTTAAATCCTCAATTGGTTTTAGAGATGGGTTTCAGGTAAAAACTGCATTAAATGCACTGGCAGATCTAGCATTAGACAAACTAAGTTCTCCATGCTATTTTTAAAAATGTCAGCTTCTTTTGGCACAGTATGAGGACAGTAGGATTGGATAGCGTTGCCCTTGGGTGCTATGGGATCTGGTTATCTAGAGAATAGTTTTGCCCCAGCCCCTATGGCTTAGATGAGACCAGTAGAGCTACCTTGCCACGAGTGCGGGGTGGGGCAGCTGTGGTAGCACCTTCTCCATCAGGCATCCTGTTTCTGGAATTTTTCTCTTCCAGCACTAGATGCTATAAAGCCACATATTTTGTAATATGCATTGAAGAGTATATTTCACAATGGGATTTGAGATGATCATGACCTCTAAACTTGAGTATGAATTGGAAATCTGATGCACCTGAACTATGCTAAAAACTTGAATTAGGGGAAGGAGTAGAGTTAGGGATACCCTATATGAAGCAGAATAAAGGAAGAATTAAATCAGTCATTCTAGTGGTGGCTTCTGGTGCTTCAACTGAGAATGATTTCCTTGGCATATGTGAAACTTTTAACTTGCAGAAGTTGGTCTAATAAGGGATATTACCTCATCCACCTTCTCTCCAAAGTAGTTTAATACTTAAGCTAGTAAAGACAGGAATAGGAGTAATTAACTCAGCCCAGAAAATACCTTTATGAAGACAGTTAAGTTGCATATATCAAAATAAAAAGATGAATACTTGTGAGGCCTCACAATTTCATGATATCACAGACCCTTGGTTAGCTCACATTCAATTTATGAAACCAGAACTCTCCCATGTTTTACTATTTACTAGAAATAATTACAACAGTAATTAAAACACATGCCTATTAAATCTTTTCATAAAACTGTTACAAGTTTCAGAGGTTGTTTAAAAAAATCTTAGTTATGACTTATACTACCAGCCGTGATAAAATTATGAGTTTACAAGCACAAATAGGAAAGAACATTCTTGACTAGAGTCAAAGTATGCCACATTTTAGTAAGTGGTTTGGTGTGTTTTTTGAACAGTGCAAGCTTTCCCATTCCCTGAACTCGCAGTTGCAGTATTTTAACCCCAGCTTCCACTAACTCAGTCACATGCAATCTTAAAGTACTTGAAAGGCACACACATCACACCCTGTGCCCTTTCAAAGAGCATGGTCTGGAGCATCTATCACATTTCTCTGGTGTTACCATTTCTTGTGCTTACAGGTTTAGGCTTGTGCATTTGTAAACTTACCAGTATTAGATAGGTCACCTGCAACTATTCCTAAACTATAGACATTAAAGTTTATTTTATTTCCACTAAAACAAAACATGAAAACAAAGACAGCTTTTAGTTTGTAGGGATATAAAAATCAAACTAATAGCTGAACACACAGCTTCCCCCCTTCAATACCTGTCAGTTATTTTCACAGTACAGTGCATGTTTCAACTTAAACAGGTTTTGTGACTAGCAAAATCCCTTTTTCCTGGGGGTGCTGGCTCACAAGTACAAAGTTCTCTCTTAGAACACATTGCTCTTCACTAAACTGTTTTAGGTATGGGAATTCTGGGCACAAATGTTATTGTTGACAGATGTACTGAACTTTCCCCCCTAAATTAGTAAGTTGCCTAACAGATTGAATTATGCAATTTTTTTTAAAATCAGGTTAAAAATTGTAAGTGCCTACTACACACTTGAGGATATAATTTACTTGCTCACTATGGCATTTGCTAAAAAGCCACATTAACACCCCTACCGTGTTGAGAGAAAGAATAACTATTCAATTGTGCAAAGAAAGATCACATTGTCTATCCTGCATGAAAATTTTAATACCAAGGTCATTGGGAAGAGGGGATAGAGCTTGAGTGAAGAAGCTACTGGAAATGGACAGAGTAAGGGAAGATTATCTAGGCTTCCCCACTGCAGGAAGTGCTGTCAGACTGTAGCTCTCAGTTCTGTATGTGAATACATTTATTCAATTGATCTGAAAGAATTATTGCACATAGGATACTAAGATCAGAAAAGGTAGAGATTTTATATATCAAAACATCTCCCCTTACCATCCAACCAAAATACCTTCCACCAATTCCTGAGGACAAGATTGCCAAAGTAAAGATTGCAGTGGATCCTGACCTTCCTCTTAGTAAAGTTTACTGGTAGCCTGATTTTAAGCTAGGTTCATCTGCTCTGAGCTTCAAGGTCTTAACTACTACTGTGAACACCATTTTCATCTGTTTTAAAAGAATTATTTGTCAGATGAATTAAGACAAAGTCTGGTCTACTTTTAGTGAGTCAGGTGATAACAAAAACAGCATGTGAGCTTCTCCAGCAACAGGCAGCTTTACATTACAGGCACTGTGGCCACAGGGTGATTTTCCTTGACAACCTAAGCAAAGATGGAGGTGGAGCAATAGCACATGATCCCCAGGACAATTACAACAGAATTTCACAGACATGAGTCAGATTAAGTTATACACAATGCTGAGTTTTGAAACTGAGTTCTGTGACTACCAACTCAGTTTCAGTATTCTTGCCCACCCCAATTTGACAATAAGCTACAGCCCAGGAAACACCAGCCTTCTGTGGGTCACATAACTCAATTTAGAAATGCACAACACTGCCTGCTACAATTAAAGACCAAAATGCACAATGGCCCATTTCAGCTATAAATATGTCTGCTACAGCAGTGGAATTAGTTATGGTTACAGCTCACAAGCAAATTTTGTTGCTACACAAGTTGCATCAAGGAAGAATTCCTGCTAGTTATATCAATTTTCTTGCTTCATTATTTCAGACTATCCTGTCTGATCCACTTTCAAGCAAAAGCCACCCTTTACAATTCAGACAGATTTGTTTTTACATAGGAACTAGTATAATTCTTTACAAACTTAGAATTAGAATAGATCTTGAATGAGAGAGGGTCTCGTTGCCACATTACTCCTGAGCAGTATCCACTGCATCAATATAGTTTCTGTGGAAAACTTTCCAGATTCCTGTCTGCAACAAACAACACTATGATGCAGATTGCCCTATGGCTGCAAAGAAAGTCCTACATATCCCCCACCTTGCAAGGATAGAATTTAAAAAGGACAGTCAAACTCACGGCTGCCCATTAGGGGCTCAACTCCACTTGCATCAGTAGAATCACAGCTGCTTAAGCTAGGGGGGGATTTGGCCTGCTGTCTATTTTGTTGTCTATTACTTCCACGAGATATCAAAAGGATGCTAATTTAGCTCAGTTTTCCTGGTATAATACAGGTCTATGTAGGTTCTTGTTAGTTATCTTTTTTCCTACTTCACTTCCCTATTGAATATTTTAGTTTATTGAAGCCTTAAACATTATAACCAAATAGTAGTTCAAATAAATTTAATGCTGCCTGATTATTATAGTAATAACATTGGAATATATCAAGGTATGTGTTTTAGTTGCAATAATTTAGAGAGAGAATTTAGAGACATACATGGCTTTGCAACTTGTACAAACACTATTCTAGTGATATTTATACGGAATGCACAAAATCAGAGCATGTTGGATAGTATAGATTTAATCTGCCCATCCTTCCATTGTGAATCCCTTACACTCTTTTCTTAACCTAAATAGATTTTTGTTAAAATCCATTATTTGTTTTAATTCAAAAGATAAAGACCAAGAGCTTAGTGAATCTAAAATGATTTCTATTTCCAATATTAGCTTAAAATGAGGTATCCAAGGGTTTAAAGTTACTAAATATTTACATACATATCCTTCCAGTGTTATCGAGAGGGGTTTTCAACCCCTGAAAAATTAAGTGGTTATATGGTGCAACAGAAACATGCTCTCCCTGTATGCATCTGTTACACATTTACTCCAGTGCACCCCATGTATTTATTTTTGCAGATCTACTCACCTAATTTCTAGGAAAACTTTGTTTAAGCTCAAAATACCTAGAATAACTTTTCATTGTTTTTATTAAAGTGCCTTCATTGGCAAGTAATATTACCCTTGTAGTAACGGCTGGGAAATTTCAGTGTGTTGTACCTGCATGCTGGGTAGGTGGCTGTAGGTTATGTGTTTAATAAAAACTAGAAGAAAAACAACAACAAGAATGCTACCAAGAAAAACTCCTATAAAATAGGCATAGGACTCCTGTGCATAATATCTAGGATTCAGGTCTCTTGGAACTTCCGTAAGAAGCAAATCTTCCACATTGCTGAATGACCCATTGTTTGGCAATGAACTGATACCAAGCAGATGGCACAACAAGGGATACAGATCTGTGAGACTCATGGCTTCTTTGGTGGTATTCTTTCTAAAGGCAGGACCATAGGCCAAGAAGATTGGGTGCATTTCTGGTAGGATGTTGTCGTATCCATGATTACCCACTGGAAAGAGAAGAGAAAGTGAGTTATCAAAAACTTTGACACCCTCAAGTTGTTAAAACACTTCCATTGCTCACTAAAAGTAGGAAATATTGAAACTTTGGACCTTTTCCCAGAGAATCCACAATGCAAAAGGAAAAGAAACCAACCTAATTTATTGTAACAAAGATTTAATTGCATTTCTGAACAAGCGCACAAACGTTAAGTAGTAATTAGCAGTTGTAATATTAGACGTGAATCATAATGCCTAGAAGGTTAGCATTCATTTCACATAAATCAATCAAGGGAGTCACTTAAAGCATTCAAGAATTTACTGCAGGAGGCTTCTGTATTGGCAAGGAGGCTAGAGGAGAGGATTCAAGAGCCATCAGAGACAGGAGAGGCCTATGAAAGGAAAGCTCACAAGGTGTTAGAGTTCGGTGTGCAGTCACAGGCATCATGCACTGAAGCATGCTTAAAGGAGAGAATTCTAATCTGCAACTGGGCTGGCTGCTCCATACTGAATGCAGGCTTTTTTCTCAACCTCTATGTGACTATTGGCCAATCTCCAGCCTTCTGGAACTCTGTTAGTGAGACCCCGACTCATCCTCTACCCAGTCAATGATATGGAGACAGAAGCATGGAGCAGTCTCATAACTAGTGCTTCAATGCAGTTTTCTTGAAAAGAACCATTGTCTCACAACTCACAGGCAGCTCTAGAACAGGAGAAACGTATGCACATGAATACATGCATCATGGAGGAAAAAAGTGAGGAAATAGTTGGATTAATATGAACAGTGAAAATATTTGTTAAGCTATGAAGAGTACTTTGACATCAGCTTTTCACCAGTTGGAAAGTTTGCTTTTAAGTGATCCTAGAACTGACAAGATTAGAAGCATAAGACAGAATCAGCATTTAAACTTCCTGAGAGTATCACCTCTAAGATGAGTATCCCATATTAACCCAGTAATGAAAAGCCTCAGATGAAATCCCAAACCTGGCTCTCCTCCATGGATATCTCATCCTCACTATTTTGTTTAAATTTGTAGACAGCACTGCTTTCTAGTTTTTCAATTAAAGTGGCAGGGGTCATACCACTTTATACCATCTTTCAAAGACCACCGTGAACATACTTTGTTAGCACATCATTCCTCCCAACAAACAGAAAGTAAGTAGGTGATGGAATGGAAACAGTGCACATCTCGGAACAGGATGCACTGACATCTGCTGACTATCAGGCCCCTTTAAAGTGGCTCAAGCTAGGCACACAAAAATGACTAGAGTCACTTTTGAAAATTTACACCTAAAACTCTCAAGGATCATGCCCTAAAAAATGGTTTTTATTAAAGCAAAGATAATAACTAGACAAAGCCACATGGATATCCAAATTAGAATATCCTGATATACTTACAAATGCAGTAACTCTTACATCAGGCATTTGGGTGAGAGGAACAACGTGTGGCTAGGACGGGTGGGCAAACTACGGCCCACGAGCCATGTCCGGCCTGTCAGCTTTGAATCCGGCCCTTGAGGTCCATCAGGGGCTTGCCCTACTCCGGTGCTCCCACCAGGGAGGAGGGTCTGGGGGCTTGCAGGAGCTCAGGCGGGTGGGGGGAGTGGGGCAAGCCCCCAACCCCACTCCCTGGCTGGAGCACCACATGGCAGAGTGGGACAAGTGATGGGGTGGACCTGCATAAATGGGTGGGCCATGGCCAACCCAGGCCCACCCATGTCTTTTCTGATTTTTATTTTTTTTTTATTTTTAAAACACATTGCCGTTGCAGCTCTTTTGGAAATGAGGCCCTGCACAAAGTGCATGCAATCTTGTAAACTGCAGTTTGAAATAAGGGCAGCAGTTAAAATTTTCTTTTCCCTTTCAAAAATGGAGGGCTGCAAAGAAAAAAAAAAAAAAATTGGACAGTGAGTGTCGGGTTTTCAACAAAGAATGGAATGCGAAATATTTTTTCACAAACATGAACTCAAAGGCTGTATTCCTGATTGGTCAGGAAAGCATCGCGGTGTTCAGAGAGTACAAGAAAGAAAACATCCTAATTATGGCAGCAATTTTACAACTGAGGAAAGGGCAAGAAAAGCTGAGAAACTTGCCACCAACTTAAAAGCTCAGCAAAATATTTATGTGCGACAAGCTACAGTTCAGGAAGCCATTACAAAGGCAACTTATGTTCTGGCGTTTAAAATCGCTAAACAAAATAAGCCTTTTGCTGAAGGGGAGCTTTTGAAAGAATGCATGGTTGATGTTGCTGGCACGCCGTGATCGGAATACCAAAACAAATTTGAAATCAGTAGTTTGTTACAAAGAACTGTTACTTGCTGTGGAGAAGTGATTGATGAACACTTGGCTTCTGAGTTGAACAAGAAAGCACAGGGCTTTATGTTGTTTTTGTTAGCCCTCGCTGACAGCACTGACATTAAAGACGCAGCACAGTTATTGATTTTTTTCAGAGGAATTGATGACAAATTTGAAATCAGAGGAATTTTTATCGATGGAATCAATGAAAGGCACAACTAAGGGATCAGATTTATAGGAGAGGGTGTCTGGCTGCTTTGAACATCTGAAGCTCCCCGGAGTAAACTGGGGAAAATGTAGGACTTTTAAAAAGAATTCAGGACAAAGAAAGACCCTGATAAAGAGGTTATTTTTCTGCATTGTATTATGCATCAGGAGGCCCTTTGCAAAAATGTCCTGGACATCGATCATATTGTTCGCATAGTACTGAAAACAGTGAACTACGTAAGAGCGAGGGGACTTAATCATCGGCAGTTCATTTCCCTTCTTGAAGACACTGACGCTGAACACCAGGACTTACTTTATAATACAAATGTCCGCTGGCTCAGCCTAGGAAAGGTATTGTAGCAAGTGTGGGAGCTCAGAGATGAAGTTCGCATTTTTCTGGAGATGCAGGGAAAAGAAAATTATTTCCCTGAATTAAAGAATTCAAATTGGGTGTGCAACCTCGCTTTTGGTGTGGATATCTTGGCACATTTAAATGAACTTAATGTGAAGCTGCAAGGAAAGAATGTGTTTGTACACAAATTGTATTCTAGTGTGACAGCCTTCGAAGTCCAGTTTGTCCTTAATTTGTTTTGAAAACAAGACTGAGTGTTCACTCACTTTCCAGCACTGAAATACTTGGAAGTGTTGCCATTGCAGACAGAAAAGTACAGCAAAATGTTGAGTGATGTGCATGGAGAATTTTCTCGTCTATTCTCTGACTTTGAGAAGATAGAGAAGACACTACAGAAAGCCCTGCAAGAATTACAACTGGAGCTCATTGATCTCCAGTGCGGTTCACCTTAAAGGAAAAGTAGAATTCAGAAAAACTGGATGATTTTTATGCCTCCTTGAGTGAAACAAAGTTCCCAAATATCCGTAAGGTGGCACAGAAAATCCTTGTTTTGTTCGGCTCCACCTATGTTTGCGAACAAACATTTTCTCTGCTGAATTACAACAAATCTCGCTACAGATACCAGTTAACTGACCAACATCTCAGCTTGGTATTGCGGATTTCTACAACAAGAGTGACACCGGACTTTGATGCCATTGTAAAGAAGGGTGACCAGCTGCATTGTTCACATTAATCAAAGAGGGCATGGAAAGGGGGCAAGTTTGATTTAATTACTGTAATATGTTGTTATGATGGTATATTTATAACAGTAAGTAAGGTTTTATGTTTATTTCCACTAAAATATAATCTTTATTCAATAAAGTTTATTTGAATATCTCTTCTTCAGAGTTAAACTGATTAACAACAACATTGCTTAATTGTGGTTTACTCTGAAGCTAAAACAGTTTGAATATATTTTGGCTATTGGCACGATCAAATGCAGAAACACTGATGAGTCAACAAAGCCAATTACAGATCATAAAGAAGTCAGCAATAAACGTTAAACTACCAACCTTTTACGCAGTGCATTACACTGAGAAGTTTTAGCTAACATACAATGTGTGTTCAGACAGGAGCAAAATTGTGTGGTAAAAATCAACAAACAGCTCAGTAATGTAATTTTCTAACAGCGCATTGTTCGACAATTATTTTAATAGTGTTGATTTTGAAACAAACTTGTGTTTGAACATGAATTGTTCATTTGGTGAGCATTCATGGCCCTCCATGCAATTTCCCAGATGTGGCCCTCATTCCAAAATGTTTGCCCACCCCTGGGCTAGGATATTCGTTGCCTGTTTAACAAAAGTGTTCTCCAATTTCTGAATCAGCAGACCAGTTTCTCTAATCCATCTCAGAAGTCCCTTCCAAAGCGATGTCCATGTATTCTGCACTACAGACTAATCCCCCTCAGATCAACAGGCTGAGGTGGCAGGGCTTCATACCACAATACCATACTTTACAGAACTGGGCTCTAGGTTCTTAAGAAGTTCCAAGATCCAGCTCTTGCAAGAGGAAACTGCTTATTTTTTAAAGTTATATTTGTGATCAGCTAAAGTCTCTGAAGCCACTTTAGGACTGGATTTTCAAAAGCTCCTACAAGAAGATGGGAGCACAAGTCCCACTGACTTTCAATGTGATGGTACACCTTTGGGTGTTTTTGAAAATTCCTTTTGGGGTTTTTGAAAATTCCACCCATATGGTTTAAAGACTTCTTACCCCTTTTTAAGCCAGGTACGGGGATTTGAGGGCTGGAGAGGAGGTCGCAGCATTTAATAACTTTATTGTGCTAGTTTGAATAGAAAATAATTTATAGATCTGAAACAGAATGGAGAAAAATATACTTACAGAGAAGTTGATCAGACTTGTTTTGTAAGATTTCCCATCCTTTATCAGCCAGTGCTAAGATTGGTTGAATTTTACTGTTGTGTTTGTAGTGTAATCTATTTGGGATCTCCTCCTTTTTATAAACAGTCATGTTGGGATGAGCATTGACCAAGGCTTCATACACTTCATCAAGTTTGCCTTAGACCAAATAAAACAAGAACTTAATAGTGACAAAACACAAATAGCAATGATGAGTCACTTAGTATACATGCTAGCAATAGCTTAAATGATCTATTTCAGCACTAGGTATGAAGGATAAAAAAAAAAAAAAAATGTTACACTGAAGAGCAGAATTTAGCCATAAAGGAAGTTCTAGGCAGACAGTATGTGATGCTGTGTAACCTTATTGTTAAAGAGTTTTGGATGGTCACATTATTCGCCAGAAAGGTCTGGTGAAGTCACATGACCGTAAGAGCACGTTCCAATAAATTGTCATGTCCCTCAATATAGAATTACAACAGTTCTCTTATGTTGTGTTTTTCTTTTTGTTTAAACACGAGTACAATGAGCTACTTTTTGTTTTATCATCACTGTGCACAGCAATAGGAGTTTCATGTATTCACTTCAGTTAGAAGGAATTAGGCAAGCCCCTTTGTGGATAAACGGATTCTTCCGTGTTGCATATAAAGCTTGAGAGGAAGGAAGTGACACTCTGATGTTCTATTCAGTGCACACAGATTTCTCAGGGAGCAGAGCTTCAAAGGGGAATTGCCACATTTCCCCAGAAACCATCTATGGTGTAGTTGGGTTGCTTTAGAGTTCATCTTCCTTTAAAAAACTGCATTGGGAGTTTCTCCATGGCAGCCTCGAAAGCATAACTTTTACTTAACAGGAAGCCAACAATCTTCAGTTTAAGCCCATAGTATTTACTTTAAAAGAATTTCAGTCCCCACTTTGGTACCTGAGCCTAATTAACTTTGCCTCCTCTTTATCTCACCATTTCAAATTATAGGTGGGGCAATTTTCTTCAAATGTTGGTTAGGTTCCAACTGTGCAGCTAACCAATCAGTTCATGGTTTATGGGGGGGAAAAGTCCAAATCTGTATTATATGATCCTAGTGATATATTCTGTCTTTGGAAATTATTTACTTCTTATTGTTAGTGTTCCTGTAATGCTCAGAAGCCCAAATCCAGATTAGGGCATTACTGCGCTAGGTACAGTACAAAAACTGGTCCCTGGCCAAGGAGTTTACAACTTACTTCAAGGCAAAATGCATCAAGCAAGAAACAAGCAATAAGGTGGAATGGGAAGGAAGATGAAAGTCATTCATAATAAAATTAGACAGTTACATAGTCTAACAGCATGCACAACTTGAATATTCACACTAGATTAAAAATGTAGGGAAACTATAGAAATAGATGGAGGTGTAAAAGAACAGTAGAAACAGACAGAGGTTCAAATATATTTTAGTCTCCAAGTTTCTGTTCATCATTGTCTATTATTTGTACTGTAGCGCCTCAGAGCCCCAGTCATGAACTAGGACCCCATTGTGCTAGGCACTGTACAAACACGGAGCAAAGAGATTCTCTGTCTCAAAAAGTTTACAATCTGCATCTATTTCTCTCTTCTAGAGATCTATTTCTGTGCTACTTTTATCATTTACCTATTTCTGTTTTCTGTAAAGTTTGTAGTAAAAGCAGCTATGGAATGGGAAGTGGAGGAAGATGAGGGGAGAGTAATAGGGGAGGAGCAGTGCAAAGTAGAGCTAAGAAGCAGTAAATAGTAGGGCCCAGGAAGCATGGCGAAGGGGAAAAAAACGTATCAGTAGAATGTCAGAGACTCCACTAATGGAAACCGGAGGAGTCAAAGGTGCTGCTTTGAAGAAATATTGTCTGATGCCAGGAATCTTGCCCTTGTCTTCATCCCTGGCTTTTAACACTGTTCTCCTGTGATTCAGCAAGAGCTGAAGGCTTGGAGATAGATTGTTTTTTAAGATTTAAGTAAGTGCTAATCTCTGCTCACAACCTCGAAGATCACATTTTTGTATTTGTCCCAATATAAACAGCTTAAAGCCACATAAAAACAAACAAAAAAACCCCACCCATGCTCTTACTATAGTTACAATAAAAATCTGGGTCTTTTCAGACATCTCTGAACAATTATGAACATTCACAAAGGTGGTTAAGGACACAGCAAACTAATAGACTTCCTGTGTACAAGCAAACGGACCTGTATTTTCTGCAACGATATTGTTAAATCGTTAACAAAAAAAATCAATAACTAAATCGGATTTATGTTACATAACCACACTAGAAGTATGTTAAGGTTACCATTCAAAAGTCAGGAAATGCCAGAATTAAAACTGCCTGTGCAATCAATTACCGGTTCGGATGGGGAGTGTGGTTATATATCTTTCTGCTCCTGTACCCCCAGCCAGTCTGTTCCCCTCTGCTCCTATCTACCCCAATGGCCCCTGTCCCCATCCCCTTCTGCAACTATCTACCTCTCCATCCCATTCTGCTCCTAGTCATACGCCTCCCTCACTGCTCTGGTACCACTTTGCTTCCCCACATCCTGTGGCCTTGTTTCAGGGACCGGAAAAGGCACATCCCTAACACCAGAGGCAGGGCCGGCTCCAGGGTTTTGGCCACCCCAAGCAGTCAAACAAAAACAAAAAAAAGCCGCGATCGCAATCTGCGGCAGCAATTCAGCGGGAGGTCCTTCGCTCCGAGCAGGACGACTGATGGCATCTGCCACTGCAGAGCAATCACCTAAAACAGCCTTCCTGCTCTTGTTTAGATGGTGGTGTTGCCATGAAGTTTCAGAGAAGAAACTCTGAATCCAAGACTTGACAGATTAAGTAGACGAGGAAGGGAGTTTGAAAACAGATGTAGTTTTGGTTCCTAAATTTGCTCATATATGAGCTAGGTTTTCAATGTTAAAGCTTTGCAGTTTGCTTTCCCTTGCTATCAGGCCTTCCCCGTTTTAATACTAAGAAGCCTACACATACTGAATCTATTTACAATATAATTTAGGACTGTGACACATGTGCTATTCAAATCATAATTTTGTCACTAGCTGAGCAGGACGTTTCTGCAGCACTAGCTATCTTCTTTTTGTGTTTCATGCATCCACATTTCAAAACAGGCAGCAAGCCAGACCCTGACAAGTGGTCTCTTTGCAGCCTAGAAAGAACTGAAGGGTAGGAAGTGTGGTTTTAACGGTTTAATGTTTCTTATTGGTCTTTGGGGCTAAAACTATGACCTTATTTAGTAAAAAGGTCACAGCATGCTTCTTATAAGTGGATCCTCTCTCTCTCTGTTTGCTAGACCAAGTTCTGTCTTCAGTTACACCAATCCATTCTGACTGAAGGCAATGTGGTTGTACATGTCCACCCACTTCCTGTAACCCTGCTCCCCTCTACAAAGCACTAAAGTCTCTTTTCTCACCCCTAGATTGAGAGAAGATAGTAACCTCTTCCTGGACATACAACCTTAGCCTCAAATTAAAGTTAGTCACATTTGTATGTACAATAACTCCCCACTTAACGTCCTCTTACTTAACGTTGTTTCGATGTTACGTCCTTGTTCCATTACAGAACATGCTCGTTTAAAGTTGCGCAATGCTCCCCTACAACGTTGTTTGGCTGCCTGCTTTGTCCACAGCTCCCCTACGTGCCCCACCCCAGCACCTCCCGCCTGCCAGCAAACCCCATGGGTCAGCGCCTTCCCCCTGCTCCCCCCGCCTCCTGCCCACCGCAATCAGCTGTCTTGGGGCATTCAGGGGGCTGGGGGGAGGAGCAAGGATGCGCACGCAGTCTCCCCCCTCTGTCCCCTGCCCGCGGCAATCAGCTGGTCTGCGGCATTCAGGAGGCAGGGGGGAGGACACGTGCCGTGTCCTCGCTCCTTCCCCCAGCCTCCTGAACGCCGCAAGGCAGCTGATTGACGCGGACAGGGGGAGCAGGTGGAAGGCGTTGATCCGTGGGGTCCGCCAGGGGGTGGGAAGCACAAGGAGGAGGGCAGGGGGGAGGAGACCTGATGGGGGGGGCTGCCAGCCTGTTTAATACCTGTATTAAATTGCTTGTTTAAAATGGTTTATAATGCCTTTTGTCTGGCAAAAAAGATTTCCCTGGAACCAAACCCCTCTATTTACATTCATTCTTACGGGGAAATTGGATTTGCTTAACATCATTTCGCTTAATGTCGCATTTGTCAGGAACATAACTACAACGTTAAGTGAGGAGTTACTGTAAATTAAGGGCAGAATTTGGTCTGCAGCGTACAGCATGTAGGATGACATACTTCTCTCAGAAAGGTTCAAATACCCCTTAAGTACATCACAAAATTGGGGTTGCCCAAGCTGAGAAAGGCCGAGTCTGATTTTTTGGGGGGAGGGTGGGGGACACACGGAGGAAGAGGAAAAAAGAAGAGCATATTCTGATGAGAGGTTGGTATATCAGATCCCTCATAGCAAACACTAAAAACATCTCCGCTTCTACCTTTGATAGATGTCATTGGCTTCAACCTGTCAACTATAAGTAAGAAGATACAATGAAGCATGGGTGTGCCTTATCAGTAATAATCTGCACTCCAATCTTTTTAGAACAGGTTTTTCCTCTCCTTGCTGAAGACAGGCACTACCACTTTGTTTTTCACAGCTTTACTGACCCCTGGGGCCTGAACAGGTTAAACATGAGAATGGTGGCTAAATTTTGAGCTGTAGAATTAGCTATAAGAATTTACTCTTATTTAATTTCTTAGAATATAATTCCACAGAAAAATTGAAAATAAAACCTCTAGCTGTGACTAGTGACTGAGTAAGTAGTAGTTAATTGTTGGACAATTCAAAAAAAAAAAAAAAAAAAAAAAAAAAAAAAAGTTAAAAGCCTATTGGGAAAAAGAAAGTAATTTTAGCTATGCCTATGAAAGATTAGTTTTATATTACCAGCAAACTAAAGAACTGAAACAACAAAACATGAAGATCAGCATCTTCAAGCAAAAGATGATATTTAAAGCAATGACCTCCGGATGGATAGAAAGAAAAGCACATTATGCATCAATGAGATGACAAAAGTAAGATGCCACTCCTATTAAAGAGACCCGTTGCAAATCATTTAAAAAATCCTGTCAATTAGTAATGTTTTAGAAATTAAATTAAAGGGGTTGCAAAAATCTATGTTTATTTTCAACAATTGCTTCCATTTCACAGTTTACTCAGCTTGGACAGCAAGTACCCTGGTGAGCTTCACTTTGTTTTCATGCACTAGTACAAAGCTGCAGAGAAGTGTTTAAAGCCAAAATATAAATCTTTTTCAAGCCTGAATACACTTTTATTAAAATCAGCTCCCGTACAATTTTTTTATTTTAAATTCAACCTAGATTTGGGACCTCGATCACTTATCAATACATGTTTATATTTCATGGATGGGAATTACAAGTTTATGATAAATATATTGCAAATATTTTCAAGGGAGAAGGCCCTCTGCATTCAATTTTAAAATTCTGTGCCACTATTTTCTTGCCTGTTACATAATCACCACAGAACCAAAAGAAATGGTCATAGTGACAGCACTAGTTGTCACTGCTGGAGAGTTGTGGTCTAATTTTGTTTCCAATGAAGGTAGATAATAAAACCAGCATGAGGCCCTTGGTGATTCAAGTCAAGTACGAATATGGAGAAAACCATATTGTATACTCATCTACATCATATTTGGCAATGAGATATCAACGTGATAGGTGCCTAATGATTATATCTGGTTTCCATATAAACACAACATAGGGTTGGTCAGGATTTTGGGTTGGCAAGTATTACAGTAATTTAAAAATGAGTAAGTCCATTTTAGAAAGCTATGCTAGACAGAGCTATCAATACTAATCAAGGGCATGCGCCTGCAAACTTTAACCCATGCAAGTGAGTTCATGACAAAAGTCCCATTGGCTTTAAGGTGATTGCTGACATGAATAAGGACCCAAGCCTGTAAGGGCAAGCCCATATTGCAATTTTCATAGACTCAGAACTGGAAGGGATCTCAAGACGTCATCTAGTCCATCCCCCTGCACTCATGGCAGGACTAAGTATCCCTGACAGGTGTTTGTCTAACCTACTCTTAAAAATCTCCAATGATGGAGATTCCACAATCCCGCTAGGCAATTTCTTCCAATGCTTAACCAGCTTGAGAGTTAGGAAGTTTTTCCTAATGTCCAACCTAAACCACCCTTGCTGCAATTTAAGCCCATTGCTTCTTGTCCTATCCTCAGTGGTTAAGGAGAACATTTTTTCTCTCTCCTCCTTGTATCAACCTTTATTATACTTGAAAACTGTTATGTTCCCTCTCAGTCTGCTCTTCTCCCGACTAAACAAACCCAGTTTTTTTCAAATCTTCTCTCATAGGTTATGTTTTCTAGACCTTTAATAATTTTTGTTGCTGTTCTCTGGACTTTCTCCAATTTGTCCACATCTTTCCTGAAATGTTGCCCCCAGAATGTGACTCAATACTCCAACTGAGGCCTAATCAGCACGGAGTAGAGCAGAAGAATTACTTCTCATGTCTTGCTTGCAATACTTCTGCTAATATAGCCCAGAATGTTTGCTTTTTTTTGGAACAGTGTTGCACTGTTGACTCATATTTAGCTTGTGATCCACTATGACCCCCAGAACACTTTCTGCAGTGCTCCGTCCTAGGCTGTCATTTCCCATTTTGTATGTGTGCAACTGATTGTTCCTTCCTAAGTGGAGTACTTAGCAGTTGTCCTTACTGAATTTCATCCTATTTACTTCAAACCATTTCTCCAGACCATTTTAAATGTTAATCCTATCCCCCAAAGCACTTGCAACCCCTCCCAGCTTGGTATTATCTGCAAACTTTAGAAGTGCACTCTCTATGCCATATCTAAATGATTGATGAAGATATTGAATAGAACCGGACCCAGAACTGATCCCTGCGGGACCCCACTTGTTATGTCCCTCCAGCTTGACTGTGAACCACTGATAACTACTCTCTGGGAACGGTTTTCCAGCCAGTTATTCAACCACCTTATAGTAGCTTCATCTAGCTTGTATTTCCATAGTTTGTTTATGAGAAGATCATGCGAGACAGTATCAAAAGCCTTACTAAAGCCAAGATATACCACATCTATCACTTCCCCCCCATCCATAAGGCTTGTTACGCTGTCATTTTAATGCCATAGTTCCTACCTTCTTTTGGCAAAATCGCTACCACTGGAGAATGATCAACCATTGTATACAGCTCTCTAGCCACGTATTGATCAAGCTCTATGAGCCTTTCTGAAGAAGATTGTGCCATTCCATGGTCACTTGTGATTATGATATTCAGTGTGTCCCACAACTTTGCTTTCTTCAGTTCTGACACAAGATATCCCAGCTTGTCATCAATCTCACTAATGACTGCGCCCATACGTGGATTTTCTGGACCCAAAACATGCCCCATCGCATCAGGCTGCTCCCAGTACAGAAGACCAAAATTTATGGGTTCTTCTGAGGTAAACCAATCAATAAGTTTGTCAACTCGATCTTCGAATGAAACAGACTCATTGTAAAACATATAGTGTGTAGGAAAGACTCCATGTATTTTTACATCTGTTCCAGGCCACATAGCAGCTCCGGTTCTATGTCCTTCCATTTGGTTGGTGACCCATATCGGACAGGCCTCTTCCCAGAACTTTGAATTATAGATGTTCATGTTGTTCAGGGAGAAAATTTTGTTCAGGACAGGATCATACATTTCATTAGCAACTATGCCATGGCTCTCTGCATAGAGACCTGTCACCATTGTATAATGATTAGGATACGTTTTCGTAATAAACACATTAGTAACCTGTTTAACATGAGCACCATTCTTCATGATATAATGAAAGTTAGGCGTTGGGAATTTATAAATGTAATCCCATCGAAATCCATCAAAAGATAATAGTAACACTCTGGACTGGTCCTGCTGGAAACAAAGTGTGCTTGGAAAAGTCATCATACAGACTGCCAAGACTCCCCAGTAGCAATTCAAAGCCATCCTGGAAAAGCTTTTTCACTCAGGCACAAAGTTGGTATCTCTAGAATACAAAGGCAAAATTCAGTTACCACTTCTGCAAGTTAATTATCTTGAACACTTATCTTTACTACAGTATAAGTGAATCTGAAGCAAGTTTGTGACTAATCCCTGTCTACAGGTACTCAAGTGGCTCCCATCACTATGGAATACCTCACAAACATTGGTGGATTTTCCCTCAACAGCCCTGCTAGGTAAGGGAATAGTATTATCCCCATTTTACAGATGAGGAACTGAGGCACAGAAAGATTTAATGATTTACCAACGTTAAACAAGAGTGTGTTATACAGCCAGTGCTTTGAACAAAAAAAAATTCTTCCTCTTCCACCCTGACAAATTTGCCAACATTTGAGACTAAAAAGGCTTCCGCTCTCCTTTCATAATGGAATGCTTTCTCTTCTCTATTCAGACTGTTATCATCAAACTAAAGTGATGGAAAAGGGGTGTGTGAAGGAACTACTGAGGCTCCAGAGAGGATGGAGCCTGTAGGGAGGTTGGTCAAGGTGACAGTTGCAGAGTGGATCTCAAGAAAGGGAGAGCTGGAATTGTGACAGGGCAGTCACAGGAAACCACTGGGAGTAAGAGGTCAGACAGAAGGTTTGGCTGGACTTGCCTGGAGAGGTGGGCTAACTTAAGAAGGGTTAGTAGAGCTCTGAGGAAGGAGACTGAAAAAAGCTCAGCTTGGTGTCCCTAGCCCCAGAAGCTTCCCACATAAGGTAGACTGTGGTGGGCTTTGAAGGTGAGAAATTCCTCAGAGAAAGTGAGTAACTCCCAAAGCCATCCCAGTAGCTTAGCAGCAAGAGTTGATGCGGGGAGGTGACTTATATATATATATATATATATAAATAAATATATACATACACACACACACACACACACACACGATAGATTTACATGAGGTAAAAAAAAGAGAGAGGTTTCTGTGTATAAAACTATTTCTTTAAAGCTTCCAGTTCCTTGTTAGGTAGTATTTGTTCTTCAAGTAATAAATAAGATACTCTATTTTCACTAACTTTAAAACTAAGCCTGATCCTAATTATTTAGACATCATCTTCCTGAAGTGATGCTACACAGTAATTATCATGTGCTAAGAGCAACTCTGGGTTTCAAGTTCCTGGGGGGAAAAGACTAAAATCTTTTAACTCTAAAGTCTAAAAGAGACAACGAGGTAATACCAGATTGTGGCAGCAAAGGTACCAAATAATGAGTCACCAAATATATGTCAGCTGTTCAGCAGAGGGGAAACAAGTCATCACAGGGGGGCTACAGTTAAAATTTCACTAACACTCCCTAAGTGTATTGTGATACTGGAATATCATATGTTCAGAGCATTTATAATGGGAAAAGCGGTAAATTAAATGTAAAGCAAATTTTAGATTAATGACATACTAAGTTATTATAATTTCCTGTTCCAACTATGGCACATCTTTAAAAAAAATCCAGGTATCATAGAAATGTAGGACTGGAAGGGACCTCAATAGGTCATCTAGTCCACTCCACTGAAGCAGGACTAAGTATTATCTAAACTATCCCTGGCAGGTGTTTGTCTAATCTGGTTTTAAAAACCTCCAATGATGGAGATTCCACAACCTCCCTAGGTAATTTGTTCCAATGCTTTACTACCATTACAGTTAGGAAGTTTTTCCTAGTGTCTAACCTAAACCTTCCTTGCTGTAATTTAAGCCAGTTACTTCTTGTCCCGTCCTCAGTGAATCAGAACAATTTATCACCCTCCTCTTTATAAGAACCTTTTATGTACCCGAAGACTGTTCTCATGTCCCCCCTCAGTGTTCTCTTTTCCAGCCTAAACAAACCCATTTTTTTCCAATCCTTCCTTGTATGTCATGTTTTCTAGACCTTAATCATTTTTGCTGCTCTCCTCTGGACTTTCTCCAGTTTGTCCATATCTTTCCCAAAATGTCATGCTCAGAACTGGAAACATTACTCCTGTTGAGAGCTGAACAGTGCTGAGTAGAGTGGAAGAATTACTTCTTATGCCGTGCTACTTCGATCATAAAGGCAATATCAATTTTAAGCTACTATTAACCTGGCTCATATTGAAACTACAGATTTAGAGGTGAAATACTCCACAGAACTCTCAGCCATCTAATTTCCCCTAACATATAAAGATTTTAACTCTGTCTGCTACCAAAAGTCTCTTGATTCATAAAGGAAAAAGGCAGAAAAGGAGAAAGATTAACTGGCATCTCAGATGATTCACAACTGCACTTCCTAATCAGACCAGTGCTAAGCATAAAAATTCTTTTGTCCTTTTAAATCAACAGTCACTGACTTCTGAATATACTTAGTACAGAAAGCATGAAATGAGAAATTCTTTGCTAAAATGAGAATATTCTCATATCTAATCTGACCATTGCAAACTAAAATCAGTGATTGTTATGGGTTGCAGGCAGAAAATGTTTTCTTCCTGGATAGCCATGAAAATAATTAGCTCTGTGTCTGATCAGCTGATTCATCAAGAAATCAGCTGCCCTGCAGAAACCCTGAAAAGAGTTACCTATATATAGCAGCAGGTGCAGCACTCATACAAAATGAAGTCATCCTCTCTTGTGATGCTACTTATTCACTGAAGGCTTCCCATACACTTCTAATCAAGGCTCATTAATTATTCAAATTCAAGGCAGGCATATATCCCCTGTAAAGCCTTGAAAACAGGTTTACATGCAACAGCTCATTTCTGAAAAGCTCATTAAAAATGCCTGTTTGTTCTGCCAAGAGGATTATTCCTCTATTTGTTTCAGGATTACTGTGTATGGTTGTTTCCTTGTTCTATTGTTATTTTAACCAGTTCTAGTCGACTGATGGGTCCATTCCCACATATCAACAATAGTGAGGCACATAATACAGATTTGCCTTTCACTCTTTATCCAATACATTCATTATTTTAATGACTCTTTTGAAATCAACAATATACAGCCTTCCACTGAAATCAGTACTAGTTTTACAGTGCCTATCAAGTAGACCACATCCACAAGGTTTATGAGTGGGACCCATTGGGGATCTGGTACACTGAAGAGGTTCCTCCAAGGAACTGTTTAAAAACTGGGGTGCAGCACAGATGCTGGATCCGTGAAAATGATATAATCATCTCTTTGCCTTAAGAATCTATGAAACACATTCATCAAAGTTTGAGATAAAAAGGATGACCTACTGGAGGAGATCAATAGGGATCAAGACATTACATGGATCTTCCACCCAGCAGCCCTTTCTCAGTCACCACTGTCAGCGTTTACTCCTGTCACTTCAAGCTGATCAGAGCTGTTGCGTAGGTCTTGTTTCCCTAAGATGACAGCAGGAAGTTTGGTTTTAGACCTGCCACATGCACCTTGCCTTGATGACATTACTGAGAGGAGCCCTGGGTATTCAGATACACTAGGGTGATGGGCTTAGATACCACAGACAATAATGTAAACTGCAATCCAAGCAAAGTGTCTCAAAAAGCACAGACCAGTGTAGAAATGCAGAGGGGATCAGCATGGAGCATTTGGATCAAGCAGGACAGAGGGAGATGTGTTCGTGTGTGTGTTTGGGGGGGGGAGGGAGGGGTTTGGAGTATTTTCTGCTTCCCACTGACCTGCATATCTAAAATTAGTCTGAGAAATCATTAGTACTGTAAAACAGCTGAGCAAACCCCACCCAGCCTCATCCTCCAGGTGGCCTCCCCCCGCCCCCAGTTAGGGATCAGGAGCCAGGCACCCATGCAACCTGCTCTCAATCAAGAGAAGCGAGGCTCAGAGGCAGCCATCCCATCCTCCATGTCCTTGTCTGGACACACCCGATAGATGGGTTTAGAAGGGGGAGCTGACACCCCCCCCCATACGTCGGTATCCCCAGGGGAACCGGCCCCGCCCCCCTCCCTAGATCGGTATCCCCGGGGGCCAGGGGGATAAGCCGACCCCGCGATATATCGGTATCCCCGGGGGGCGAGCGGGGGCCCCGGCCCGGCAAGGGGCAGAGGAGGTGCCTACCTCAGCGCCTCAGTCACACGCTCCCGGCGGCAGGCTCACGCGCCCCACCACCCCGAGTCTGGGTTACTCCCTCAGCCACCACTCACCTCCCGGGCCCCGCCCCTCCGCAGATAAGCCCCGCCTCCATCCCGCCTATTGTTTGGGCGCTTCCTGTGCCCCGCTCCCAGCCCCCAATGGCCAGCGACGCTGTCAGTCACGTGTTGCGGCGGGGTGGTCACGGGCGGGGCGGAAAGGGACGCGTGCGCAGTTGGGAGAGCAGGTGACGGGCCCGGGCTGGGTGTTGCCATGGTGCCCGAGGTAGCTGAGCTCCTCAGGCTCGGGCCCGCCCGCACCGGCTGAGCCCTTCCTGCTCCTAGTCTAGGCCGGAGCCGACGTGTGCCCGCTCTCCCTGCCCAGCCTGGGCTTCCCAGGGCGCTAGCGGCCTGTGAGCCCGTCGGGGGGCAGCGCGGGGCTCAGTGAGCCTGGCCCGGGGCTGGAGGCCAGGCGGGACTTCGTTAAACCCTGGGCGCTGCCCTGGCCATGCGGCTGGGCCGTTTCCAGCCGAACCCGGAGGCGAATTACAGTGTTGTGGGGTCCTGGGCCAGAGCCAGTGGGGGCCCCTCCCCCCCCTTTCCGTCTGCAGTCCCCCGTGTCCCCTCTCCTCGCGCTCCTGCCGGGGAAATGGGGTCAGGGCGCTGGGGCTCCCCCTGCTCCGCCCGCCCGGTGCTCCTGCTGGAGAAATGGGGGGGCCCTTCCCCCACTTCATCCGCCCGACGCGCCTGCTGGGGAGTGGGGTCGAGCTGCGGGGGCTTCCCCCGCTCCCCAGCAGGAGCACCAGGCGGAGCAGGTCAGGGCGCCCAATTGGCCAGGGCCCCTGGGCACAGGCCCTGAGGGCCCATTGGCTAATTCGCCATTGGCCTAACCAGCTCCTCTAAGCCATGCCCAGAGCCTCCCCTCCAGCAGCATGGGCCAGCCAACTCCACTGCCCCAAGGCAGGGCCACACACCTAACTCCTTTTAACAGACAGCTTGCTTAGGGTATGGTGGGGTTGCCTGCGCTAGCAGGAGCTTGGACTCAGTTCCCTGGGAGTGCCATACAGTGTTATGTCTGACAGGGCAGTTTCCGGCTGGGATCCTTGATAAACCTGATTGGGTTAAATTTAATACCTTTGGGGTCCATTGTAGTTAGGGTGACCAGATGTCCCAATTTTATAGGGACAGACCTGATTTTGGGGTCTTTTACTTATATAGGCTCCTATTACCCCCCACCCCCGTCCCGATTTTTCACATTTGCTATCTGGTCACCCTAATTGTAGTGAAAATACAATTGTTTATCTGTTATTGTAGGGCTGTAGGTAACATTTCCAGGAGACTCACTAATGTAAACCTTGGGGCAATGGTAGGAACATCAAAGAACTCTTTAGCACCATAGGTATGAAGTGGTCTCCTTTTCTTTCTCTCTCTGCTCACACAGCAGTGCTGTGGACTTCCTTGCTGCAGAAATTGCAGCTTGTCCTTACTCTCTGCCAAATTAGCAAGATCTCTCAAGTGGTAGACTCCATTTGATTTGCAGAGTCTAAATACAGATTTTTTTCCCAATAGCAGATAGGGATGATGCAGAATCACATCCAGTTAAGGCATGTACAGCAGATAGTATCTTGCAGATGTCAGAATTGAGTGTGTCACAAATTGCACGCACAGGTACAATAGGTGCCATGATTGTTCCTCCCTTACCAGTCTTAAATATGGTCGTCTTGGCCATGGCAGGGGTGCCAGATTTCTTGACTGGCCTGAAGAAGCTACATGCCCCATAAGAATCAAGTGCACCTCTCACAAATCTCTCCATTTGTTCTTCACCAACATCTAATATTTTCAGCAGAGACTGATGTTACACACAGTCCAGTAGATATGTTGATAAGCACCTCTGGATGTGATTCAGGGTCAAATGGGTTTATCATATTGTTGATGACATGGTTGGCAAAGACTTGTTTGTGGACTGTGTCTTCAATACTTCTTGTTAGGTGACTTCTTTCTCACAGCTTTTGAGCTTCACTCAGGATATGTCTTGTGGGGGTCCATATAACAAGGGCTGGATTCTTTTTTGACTGTTCCTACAGTCCCACTTCTGCCCTTTGAGTCTTTGAAGACAGTTTCTCTGTTCCCGCATCACTCCAAATGCCATTGAAAGAACCAGGTGTCTGACATACATCATGTACTTCCTCAGGGAGATTTAACATGCCAAGAATGTAGACTGATATCCATATGGGATAGTCGGACCTGCCTGCAGTATGGAACACTGTTTGTGTAAGGCATTAAGAAGTTGAAATGAACTTAAACAGTACAAACTTCTAGTCATAGTCATGTTGCAGTGTTTCTGGAACTGTGCTAAAAATGATGTTCTCATTTTGGGTACCATATTTTCACCTCACCTACAGGCTTACGGCACCATTGGACAGCTCCACATCAGACCTCATCCGAACATATATAAAATAAGCGTTCAAATGATATAAGATGTGGGTGTGTGTAGGGTAGGCACATTGAACTCCAAAAATATGGCAGCTTTTCAGAGAATTGTCACAATACCTGAACAGGCAGGGAACTGTTCACCCTGGAGATACCCTAGTCAGACGGGAAAGACCAGAGGATGGGTCTCCACCCAAGAGAAGTAACGGCCAAAGGAGTCGGAAACCTGAGGGTGAGTGCCCTTGCTGGACCACTGAAGGGAACTACTACATGTGCTGTTGTCCTGAACTGTGCCATATGGTCTTGTGAAGGCAGCAGAGGCAGGACTAAGATTTTCTCAATTAAGAGGTCTAGACTTCCAGAGGAGCACTGGTGAATGTACTGTGACCTCCTGTAGAAAATGCTGCCAAATAAAGCTGCCAATGGCATTTAAAACAGGAACTTGTCCCCCTTTCCTCCACACACTTTTGCTCCTGCACTTCCCTCTTCCCCAAACCCAAGCAGAGCTGTCTATAACTTGGCATGGGATGAGAACCAGAGGATCCATGGACTCCACTAGGGAGTTTGCTTTTGTCAGTCTATTTTATGTGGAAGGTGCTCAGGTCCAGACCTCAAAGATATATAGGCACCTGTTTCCCATAGAAATCCCTTTGAGGATCTGGACTGCAGATATTGCTGTGTTGGGTAGCAGGACAAACCCTAAAATGGAAAAAATTATTTTTTTTATTATTTATTTTTATTATTATTATTATTATTATAAATTGAGTAGAAATGTTTTCATTTGGATGAAATCTGACAATTACAAATTCTTATAAAGTCTTCAGAATTTCACGGGGGAGGGAGAGTTTCCCTGAAGAGCTCAAAGCCTTTTACACAAACATGACTCCCTTTGAGGAAGCAAAGTGTCATTGTTCCCAGTTTACAGATAGCTGTTCTGCCTTGATTTCCCTATAAGTGACTGCCCCTCTGTGGTATGCCAGCTACAGGTAAACCAGGGTTTTTCTAGTCACATCATAATACAAAGGTTGATTGATTGGTGCAGCACGTCTCCTCCCATTTACAATCAGCACTGTATTTCATGCAGGGGTAATTTATTCTGATATTAGGGCACAGGGTTAAGGTATGACAAGTGTAACCTTAACTCTTGGTTTCCCTTTTTCCTATTGATTGTGAGTTTTTGCGTAGTTTGAGAAGCATCACCTTAATGCTACATTTCCCTGTTTTCCAACTTTTGTTTTTTTAACCGTACATTTCTGTGAGATAGAAAGCAGAGGACCCAGTATGGTGTGCCAGCAATCTTAATTCATTCTTCAGTTATGTTTTCATTTGGCGAGGGAGGGGATTTCTATATGGTAAGTATTTAGGCATACGTTTCATTACTGCACGAAGGGCTGGGTTGTTATATACCTCCAAGTCATCAAACACCTCTAACAGTACAGGTGGTCTTCAGATTTCAAGGGCTTAGTAACTCTATTGATGGCCACAGATGCTCAGTGCCATACAGATGCAGTATAAAACCCCAGGCAGAACAGAAGGGAATGGAGTTGTTCTTGATTTAAACCTGTGTAAGATCAACATTCATCAATTTTAGACAGGCAAGCCTATTTTTTTTCTTCATTTCTTCAAATTAGGGGTCCAAGATTAGTACACAATTTGAATGTATCTTGGAAATGTGTTTTATTGGTCTGATTTGTGTAAAATGTGACATCAGTACATAGAAATTGACAGACTGGTTCAGACCCAAGGTTAGGGTGACCAGACAGCAAGTGTGAAAAATCGGGACGGGGATGGGCGGTAATAGTAGCCTATATAAGAAAAAAACCCAAATATCAGGACAGTCCCTATAAAATCGGGACATCTGGTCACCCTACCCAAGGTCCGTCTAGTCCAGTATACTGTCTCTGACAGTGGCCAGCAACAGATGTGTCAGAGGAAGGTGCAAGAAAGCTTGCAATGCACAGATGTGGGATAAAATTGTACACAAGCACAGGGTTAACAAAACCTAGTTAGGTGCCTTTAGGTGACTGTGTTTTTCTGTATTGTTATATATTGTGACTCTTAAGCCTATGGTGGTACCACAGATACATAGCTATTAAACCATGATAGGTTGATAAACACACCTTGGTGGTGGTGAGTGAATCTTCATCCTTCCGCAACAAAATGAGGCCTCCCTCTTCTGGACTAAAGTGGTATCTAGCAAATTTATAGTTGTCACGGCTATCCACTAGAGGGAGCCATTGGCACGCATTAAGCCAGCATGCTGCATTTATCTATTGTTACAAATAGCTAGAACGGAGGTAGTGTTTTCTTCAGTGTTTGTGGGAAATGCTTTGCCTGCTTGAAATTAATATACTGTGGGGATTAATGATAATCAAAGGAAATTAAGCATAGGCAAGAAGTTCAGTAATTCCACCAAAATGTTTAATACCATATTAGATTTCCACTGAAGTACAGAGCTAATGTATTTGTACAAAATATATGGTTAAAAATAGTATTGATTTATAATATGTACAGATATGTCACATCTTTGTCAGCAATCCAGACACTTGAATGAGGAGAACATGGTTAATGGTCTCAGATCCACAATAACATACATGAAAGGCTTCTGCAGCTAATCACAATAGGACAACTTGCCAAATCAACAGTAAGGATGAAGCAATCAATACGGATGACATATTCCTTTCAGAAATCTCTGAACGAGAAGCAGTCTGCTCTAAAATGGATTCAAAACATTTATACTTTTTTTTTCTAAATTGATAGTGAAGAGAACATGTCTTCAGGACACTAATGTAGACACGACGGTCCTGTACTTGATTAATGATCGATCACTTTCAGTGGTTTATTAAACAAGGCTGATTTTCTGATGCACAGAAGATAGACCAGTTTACTCCTGCTGGCCTGATCCTATTCTTAGGAAATCAATGGGAAAACCTCTGTTGACTTCAGCAAGAGCAAGATTGAGCCCTCTATATCCTGGATATGAATTACAGGGGATTAAATCCTAGAGTCTTTATCTAGGTGCTGAATGCTTTTAATTCCCATTGACTCAGAGGATGAACAGCACCTCAGGTGCAGCATCAGGTTCCTAGTGCTTACTTGAACAAGATTCCCCAGACAAAGAAATCCTGGACACTAGGGCCTGCAGATACTGCATTGTTGGAATACTGGTATTCAAAGAGTCCCTGGGTGACCTTTACCCATCTTGGAGTGAGTATCTGTTAAATGGGTTGATAAACCTTATTATGCCTTCCGAACATCCCTGACCTAGAGGCAGCACGGTTTCTCATGCCCTGGTAAGAATGCAGGGTAGCATTGTGTTTTAGGGAGTGCAAGTGCTGTGCTGCCTATACTCCTCTCCAAGCCAAAGCATCTGCACTGGCCAGTTTGCAGATGCCTCAACCTCTTTGGGGTAATAGTGGCACTCACTCCTCACTGTCCTTGCACTTTTCTGAGCACAAACAGTGGAACCATGGCCAACCCTCACCTAGGCATGTGAGGTAACAGATCTCTTGGGCTACCCCCCTCCTTACACATCTGCACGGGGCACAGCACAATCTCCCCCCTATGGTGTTGCTAAAAGCCTCCGTAACTCCAACTGCAAAGCCAGGTGAACACGGTACAGTGTGGGTTGCTGAACTTCGCCCTGTATGAACTTCTTGAATAAAAGGTGCCGTGTTCCTCACCAACATAACTATTAATTTTAGTGTTGTTACATTAGGGATTAATCTTGGCCAGGATCTGTCCAGTACCTTAATCTGTACCTTATTTTTTTGAGCCAGCAAACCTTGTATATTTTGGTAACTATTATTGTAAAGTGGCTTCCTTGAGGAAAACGCCAAAAGCTTCAAGATGAGACATTGCTTTATTTTCTTATACATTAACACAGTGGATAAGTAATTGCAGTACTTAAACTGAATTTGCAAGGTTTTTTTTTTTTTAATTAAAGAATCTTGAATGGAGGGGGAGGAGGAAACCTACAAACAGTGTTCTGTGATTTTGAGTTTCAATGGCTAGCAGGAAATTGCTGAACCAAAACCAAAACGAATAGCAGTTGCACTAATCAGGATTATTCATAACAACCGGCCCAACATCCCTCTTCCAGGAAAAAACAGTTCCTGTCCCCACCCCGATCTATGACAAAGTACTGCTGGGCTGTTATCACCTCAGATAAATCATTCTGATGAGTCTGGGAGTAATTCTAACAAATAATTTGCAGACTCTCCATTATCAGGCAGTAAGTAACTACAAGCCCAATTCTGTGAGGTGTTGAGTCCCCTTTGAAAACAGGGCCTCTGTGCAAAAAGTGAGTCAGCAATAATCATTCTAGTTGTTGCCTGCTTTGGGCTTCCCAGTGCATCCTGTGCGCTCTAATATCTGTCCTGTCTAGGTTGTAAACTCTTTGGGGTGGTGATTATCTTGATTTGTGTCTTGCACAGCCCCAAGCACACTACCGGTAACAAAATACATGCACAACTTTGGGTGTGCAGTCAGTTGTGCAAGTAATCAGGGCATGAACCTGTAAGGTGCTAATAACAATTGGAGGTAAGACATGCCTTCAATTCTGACTCCCAAGAGTTGCTCGGCATCTTGCAGGATCAGGCCCTGATTGCACACTATCACTTGTGTGTGCAAATGCCCTACTATAGAAGTGTAACAGCCCATTTGTGTGTTCAGATTAAGTGCTTAATGGAATTTTGTGCATATAACTTCTGTGATTACATTTGCCCATACAGAGTCCAGGTGAGGCCTGTCTGGAAACGTGGGCTCCAATGTTCACTTTGGCAACCATTGGGCTTATTTCCAGGCAATGTGGTTTTTCCCTTTTATGCACTATTCAAACACAAATGGCATTTAGACAATTGTCACGTTTCAATACAAATCAGCTAAAGAATCTTTTCTCATTGTTGCTTGGGCAAGCTCACATGCTGCCTAGCAGTAGAGAATAATTAGGAGTTATACAGACCATTTTACCCCTGGATCCCATCACTGCCACCTTTTTATACCAGACACAAAGAATAAGGTCTACATTGTAAAGAGACCAATGATTTTTGTGTGCTTCAATTTTTGGATGGCAATCTGAGACATTAAAGGGTCCTGATTTTCACCAAGTTCTGAGCACCATCTCTCTGAAAATCAGGCCCCTTTAAGATGCCTCATATTGAGCACCAAAATCATTAGTCACTTATGAAAATTAGATCTAAACGACTTGCAGAAGGTCACACACAAGAAATCTCTGGTGGAGCTTGATAGAGAATCCATATCTTCTGGCTCCAGTTCTTTGCCTTAAACAACAAAACAATCCTTCAGGACTATCCTAGAGGAAGAGGAAAAATACCCTATATGAATCGACATGGTAGACCATAAACCATCACTCTGATATTTTGTGGGAATCAGGATTAGTATTGTTCTTTTCTTTTTATGATTAGGCATTTTCTCAATGCCAAGTTACCTATTTAAACATGCATATGTATCATGTTTACCCATTTTTAACAGCCACCGTGGAGTGATTTCAGTTGGTAGAGACACATACTTGCTTTTCTGAACTAATGCAGTGTGCTATTTTTACATAATCCCAGGCAAATTCAGATATGGTATAAGCAGTGTAAGTTTATGAAAGTCAATGGAATTGCAACTACTTAAATTAGATTTGAATTTTAGCTTCATATCTTGCCAGGAATTGTCATAATTTGTACAGAAAACAATAGTGACTGAAGTGAAAGCTTGCATATATCACACTTATATTTCCTTTATCCTCCTGCTCCAGAAACACAGGCCCACTTGAACTACAGGATAATCTCCAGTCAGCAGCATGTGGCCTGTGACGCACATTTTAAGCAGTCCTGGTTTCATCCAGTAGCGAGCAGTAGTGCACATTCACACTAGCCAGTTCACTAGACTATTTTAACCTTTCTTGAGGATTGCTTTTCAAAATGCCAAAAGCAAGCAGAACACATGGACAAATCATCATTTGCCATATTTATTTTTTAAAACTAAGCTCTGAGTTATACAAGTGCAAAAGTGATTCATTAGCCAATAACCTTTTTTAATACTCCTATAAAATATGACTAAATAGAATATTTGTAAAAGGTGTGTACAGTATAATGGAAATGCTGACACAAAACTAACTCTCACAGTGCTAGGACATACCACTGTAAAGTCTTGCAAGACTATTTAGCTGATTATCATTCTATACAAAAGACGTTCCCTTTGTCTCAAGAAAGGCCCTTTTCACTGTCACTGCATGAAAAGAGAACTAGCCAATTTGGGAGCAAATAAATGTGAAAGAGCAGGATTGTCGTTTACCCACAGGACACATTTTTAACCCTATTCAAGGTTGTTTTTTTTTTTTTTTTTTTTTAAAGTACGGATCCATTTAGCTCAGATATTATAGCAAGGTTTTTTTAGAGGGAGACAATCCAGCTATGGGATCAGCTAGTATGCTGTTCTAGTGATGACAGTGGGTCCCCACAAGGGCATGGGGGTCCTGTTGCAACACTGAGACTTTTGACAATGACTACTATTTATTTTGAAATGTTTGAGAGCCCTGCTTTGAGTTTAAGGAAATTAAATGCACAAATACGTTTACAAAAGAAGTCACCGTATGCAGAGTATGAAAGAGACAGTCTAAGTTCAGAGAAGAAGGGGGAGGACAAGCGGGGTAGAGGGTGCACCAGTAGTAGCAATTGTAAACTTCATTTTCTCTACTCCATTTCTAACCAGAGGAGTGAGCAACGTACCTCCACTAGAGGGTGCCATTTCACCTCTAGAAAACCATTTCAGTAGTATCTCAGAACCCATTTGAAAAGCAAGTTTAAAGAATCAGGGCCAAATTCTGCTGTCTCTTACACTGGTGTGAATCAGGAGTAACTCCAGTGAAGCCACTGGAGTTAGTCCTGATTTATAGTGCTCTTATAAAGTGCT
The DNA here is from genome assembly GCF_013100865.1 of Trachemys scripta elegans. Lineage (NCBI taxonomy): Eukaryota > Metazoa > Chordata > Testudines > Emydidae > Trachemys > Trachemys scripta. The sequence continues at coordinate 188,657,835 of NC_048300.1, read as the reverse complement.
CTGCTTTTGGTGTTGCAAATCCTCATACAGCGAGTGAAAGTCATAGTAGCGGAGCTTGCAGACTTTACATAGACAAAACTCCCATTGAAGTCAGTAGGGCCACAGGATCTGGACTACTGAATTTATGTAGAAAATTTACTTTTCAAAGTGGTCAGCCCTTTTTGAGGAAGCCTGTTTTCCACTACTAGTCAGGCTTAGGCTGCTAGTGAGATACAAAGCTGGCTTACCAGGTTCTCAAATGTTATTTTCATACTAGAGAGGTTAATCTATAATATCAGAAGTATTGTTCTTTTACATAGTGATTTATAAACCCTGATTGCAGCCATACCAGGATTCCCTTGGGTTGTCTCAATCTTTCAGCTGTGTTTTTCTTTCTGTGGTTTGGACAGTGAAGCTATTTCCCACACCCTCCTGCACAGTACCTATAGTTCCACTCCTTTAGGACCTAACATAGTCAATTAACTATGCCTGTCTTTAAGCATCCCTGGTGTGCATGCCCCATAATGCACTTTGAGACAATAAGACGAAGTGAACATTAAACTAAAACGGATGCTTCAGTCACAATAGGATTTTTAATCTGAGTTGGGCCCAAGTTGCATAGTTTGGACCCGGATCCAAACCCCCAAACGTCTGATTTTGCTTTGATGTGGGGACTAGGTTTGGGTTCCTTATTCACTGTTTGATTTTTGTACATAAAAGACCAGATCCTCAGCTGGTGTAAATGGAGGTAAATGGAGCTACACAGATTTACAGCAGCTGAGGATCTGGCCCCCAAATCTCTGCCATCTCAAAGTGATCGTTTTATTCGGGAAATGTTACATTTAAACCTCACATAAAAATACTATTCATAATTAACTGTCTGAAGCCAAAGGATCTTGACATCAAAATAGCTTTTTATCTATGTAGTGACACATGAAATAGGAGGGGATTCGTTCTCCTTAAATCCTATAGCTTGCCTGATGTACCATTTTCAGCAGGATTGGTCACATTATAGTCCCAGGGTGGAAGGTGATTTAAAATAAGAAGAATATTATTCTTTAAATCAGTTCTGAAAGCATTGCCAAAAAGTAATAATGTGAAATAGCTGAAAAGCTTTTTTTTTTTTTTTTTAAAGAAGGTCCTCTGTCTAGATCCCATAAAGCTAATAAAGTCAAGTCTCATTTAGGTTAGGTTTCTGCTGCATTGAACATGCTTCTTGAACCTAAATGTGAACATCTGCTAAGTGGTGTCCACACTGCACTGAGAATCATCACCATAAGGGTTATGCATAAGCAAGGCTCTAGTTCTCTGTGGTGATGGTCAGAAAAGGAACTCTGTAAAAATGGCTCATTCTTACACCCACAGTTCTGTTCTCCCAAGGGGCATTGAGAATTCTCTGCTGATTTTAGTGACAAAATTACATGTTTTTCTTTCTGTCAGTATTGCTGAGTCAATACAGCAATTGGAGAATGAGCTAGAGTCCACTGAAGTGTGCGTATCCTCATCGTTAATTAAGATTCTGCCACTGTAATTTTCAGAAACTTCCTAACAAGGTTTTATTACAGAACCTAGCTTGACTTTCAGATCCCAGGTTGACCTTGCAGGGTTGAGAAGTAGAAAAACTTTTTTTACTTGTAAATGGAGCAAATTTGATCGAAAGGCACAGAGTTTAAACATGGAACCCCTCAGTGCCATCTCTACAGAGTCTTTTTCAAGGGGGTGGGATAGAACTGCTGCTCATTTGCTTATGCCCCAATCCTGCAAAGCCGTATGCATATGCTTCACTTTCATTTAATGGAATTACTCACGTGTGTCAAGTTAAGCTCATGTGCCTTTGTAAGAGCGAGGCTTAGATCTCTAGAAAGCACTTTCTCGAAACGGTGAGCGTGCATGAGAATAATTAACAGAGATGATCTGCCCAGGTAGAAAATCCAAATATCTAAGTACTCTCTGCTACCAGCCACAATGAAAGCACAAAAATGTCAGTAATCCTGTGCATTTTATGGGTGACAGGGACATGTAGGAGTGAGTGAGACAGGAGAGTAAATTCCATGCAGTCTAAGTTCAAGTTTAAGTGTGGTCCTGTTTTATTTGGCCTGGGGGAGGGGCAGGGAGAGAATACTGCATACAGCTAATATGGACCTTAAAACACATCGAGCAAAGGGGGAGGGGGAGTGCTGATTATTAGGGAGAGGCAAATATTTGCAAACAGCTGGAGTATCAGGGCTATCCAGCATTCCACTGGAAACCTCGGCCCATCACTGCCTTTTGCTGCTACCACGAGACAGCAATGAATCCCATGTAATGGGAAGTTAGCTTCTCCACCCTACGCTCAGGGGTGCAGGAAAAGAGAAGTAACATCCTTGCTCTCCTGCTGGGAGGGAATGTGAGGATTTCCCCCACTGCTAGCAGCCTGGCTCCCTCTCATTGGAGGGCGAAGGAATGAAGGACACCTCCCCCTTCACAAAATCCTGCCTCCCCCTTCAGCCCAATGCACTCCAGGGTGTGTTAGCCTCAGATTTAAAGGGCCAGTGTATTCAGCAGCACTCAAGGGACAGGAGTGTTTCACTCCTCTGGCTGTAACTGAAACATGCAGAGAACTTCTTGTCCCCTGCAGAAGTTCCCCGGGGGAGTGAAAGGCCACTGGGTTGCCCCCCACAAGATAAATGCTCAGTAAGTGGAGGTGAAGGGGTTAAAGGCCACCGAGCTGCTACCTCACACGATGACACCAGGTAAGAAGGAGGGACAAGTGGGAGACCCAGGTCTGCTGGGGAGGAGTGGGAGAGTGGGGAGTGGGATCCTACGGGAAGTGGAGCAGAGAATGTTGTTCTGCTAGTCTGAATGTTAATCCCAACATCAGCCTATTTGCTCATCACTAGTTTACTAAGTGATGCTTCTGGTTTTGCTATCATTACAAGGTGCAAAGCTATGAAAAACCATCAGACTGAGCCCCTTTCCCAAGATCTATTACACTTGATGGCAGGTGATATGGTTACATGTACAAAGAACTTTTTCCTAGCCCTTGTGTTAGACAGGCTTGAGTACAGAGACGGGATTTCAATGAGCTAGATGTCCCATTACCCAAGAGGCAATGACTGCCCTTCAACAAAACATAGCAAACAGAAAAACAAAGAGCCATGCTGGAGGAGAGAAGTGCGGCTTCCGCTGGAGAGGCTCAGTTAGACACAGGAGGAGGCAGGCCAGGGCGCCGGGTTTGAATAATTTTTGGCTTTGGAGAATTCTTTGGGTCCTCTTCTTCCTCTGTGTCGCTGTCGCAGACATGCACCACCACGCTCGGGGTGGACTCTGTCCCTGCATGCAGCTCGTACTTCTCCCCTGGAAGCAGACATAAGTGGTTAGGTCAAAGGTCACCAGTATAGGAGAGCCAGACATTGACTCTGGCCTGGTCTGTCTCCAGGAATAGCCCTGATTCAGCAATCCGGGTAGCTGCACCATCGCTGAGCTTTACGCATAGACAAAAACACACAGGAGTTTGCCTGGACTGAGCTAAGGGAGGTTTATTCCTGCATGCTCCTTTCTACACATAGGGGTCAGCACCCCTGCAACTACACCGAAAGCTGGCGACTGATTACTACGCCAGGCTAGTCCCAAGTGTAGACGAGGCCTAAGGGTGGAATCCAGGATAATCTGGACTAGTTAAAAATAAACTGCACTGGTGTCTATGCTAGCATTTCCCACTAGTGCAGCCACACTCGTGGCTGAAGTCACAGAGTAGACAAGGCTTAAATGTATGTGTAAGGGGAGAGAGAAGTCATGGAGATGGGCCCAGCTCAGAACCACACCTCCTAAACCCTCTATCAACAGGGAGTTCCGTGCTGGACTCAAACTTCATGGCTGCCCCTTGTATCTAAAATGGGCCAAACCTCAGCACCCCAGGCCCAAACTTCCTTCGACTCTGGGATCATTCAGATCCAGGTACTCACACTGCAGCTTGGTCCCATCTCTAATTTCTCTAGCTACTGTAGCGGTAGGCTGTGCGGGAGAGGATTTGTTTATCACTGATAACAGTTCCAGCTATAAACATCTCTAAATACCCTTCACCATTGAATGTAGGCACAGCATCTACTTAGCACTTATGACAGTTGTCATTTTGGCGGACACGTAGGGGATTGAACCAGAGCCCTGTAGAGCTAAAAGCATGAGCAGCTCTAGCCTGAGCCAGTGCTCTTTAGCAGTTGCTGTAACACACACATATCCTCTGCAGATCGGGCATGGAGCGGGACCTGTCCCACACTCAGCAATGGGTTAGACACTTATGCAGCACTCTGGATTTTCTAAGTGCTCTGTGCACATTCATTACTTAACCCTCCAAGTTCCCCGGTGAAGGAGGTCAGTGTTGTGGAGGTGGAAATGGGGAAAGGAAATGAAATGACTTGCCCACAGCCCCAGAATAAGAGCTAGGGTCAGAACTCAGTAATTCCTAGCTCCAAGTCCTGTGCACCATCTCCTGAACAACGCTGCCTCTGTTCAGTGTGGTACATGGGGCTGTAGCTAAGAATAATGGGATGGAATTAAGAAAAAGTAAATTTAAGAAGAAGAAGAGGAAACATTTCCAACGGTGAGATCTGAGAGACACTGGCCAGGTCTCCCCTAGGAAGCTGGGGTTAGTCTCATGGCTTGGCAGTTGAAACTCAACTGGAGAAAGCACTAGAAAATGTGTTGTAGGGAACAATCCTGGCCTCACAGGGGCAGACTAGATGACCTATTGGAATAGGTCATTTCCATCTTTTATGCCTGCAAGCACCAGTGCACTTTATTTAAGTTTGACAAATTGGCTTATTAAGACTCTGACGAACACCATGATCAGCTACTGGCAAACACTACTGTGTCTTTGACAAACTATGCTTTATATGACTGCTTTGAGTTAAGAGCGGCCAATGCAAATTTATTGTAAATCCTCTAGGAGCAGAGCAAGGCACCATATAGCTAGGTAAGATGGAACCCCCAAATCCTATTTGCTATAGACTAAATGATTATTACTACTTGTTTGTATTGTGCCTAGTAGTCCTAGTCATGAACCAAGACGTCATTGTACTAGGGGCTATATAAACAGAACCAAAAGATGGTCCCTTGCCAGGTTTTATAAATTACTGAGCCTGATCCCAAAAATCTTCATTCACAGGATTCTTTATTACACACACCTTTTTGAATAAAAGGTTGCAGGGCCCCTATCACTCCAGGTAACTCTGCACCTGCTACAAGGAAAGCATGGTGTTCGTGCTGGTTTGCTGTTCATCCCAGTGAGGTTTATAGGCCTGGGATTAGAGGACAGGGTGCATTTTTATCTGGAGATGGGAGGCAACTTTACAATCAAGACAGTGAATAGCTCCTGTAAATTAGCCTTCTTGCTGGAAGAGATATTTTATTGCTGTGATCCCATTAATGCTGACATTAAACGTCTCTATTTTTGGAAACCTTTTTCCTGGATCCAGATTGAGTAAAGCACTATGGGGCTTGTTGAGACGCTAAAATGTAAAAAGAGAAACAGCTTGGTCATGCTGTATGGAGAAATTATATGGTTTTGCTTTGCCTATTTTCCCTGCAGGCTGCAGCTAATTTCTCAGCTATGGGCTGACGTCAATGCTGCCAACCAGCACTGAGGGGCACATTGGTCACTGTCAGCTGCAAAGAGCTCTGTGGTGCAGTGCACACACAAAGCTGGGCCATTTCTTATCACACCACGTACAGTAACTCACATTCACTGTCCTCTTAAAAGGTAATAATCCCAGCTCAGATGCCACATTCTTTTATGCTCAAATTCTTCCCCAAAGGTTTCTTTCCACTGAAAAAGAGAAGTGGAAATAACTATAGACATTGGGACAAACATTCAGAGGCCTCTGGCACAAGTAACTGCAGCAGCAATTAACGTCACTTGAACGAATCAGGATTCAGTGCTCCCAAAAATGGATTCTGAAGGTGTCCAAGTGAAGAACAGTTAATTGCCCTACAATAACTGAGATTCTTTGAGATGCTGTAGGCAGTGTGGATCCTACTGTAGGAACACAAGCACCTCATGCACACGACACCAGGTTTTTCTTGATTAGCAGTATCCATCAGGGCCATCCATGGTGCCCGGGCCTCCCTGTGCTCTTGCCATAAAGGGCAGGGGGCTGCTGCACTCCTCCCACAGTTCAACGCCTGTGTGGCGGAGGACTCTGAAAAGCAGGAATGGAGGGCTGGTTGTGGGATGCAAACGGACTACACCATCTCAAAGAACAGTTAGTGAAAAGTGTTTTTCTTCTTCATGTATTCGTCAGTGTGGATCCCACTGCAGGTGACAGGCAAGCAGTACCCCCCCTGAAGTTCAGCTGCATCAGTCAAACAGAGATTAAAGTACTGCTGTCCTGAACGTGGTCTCTGATTTGGCTGCCAGGTCAAATACATATGTCACGGAGTGTGGGGGGACACAAGGCCCTGCACCCCCGGCTTCCTGCAATTCACCATGACTCTCAGCCAGCCAGTAAAGCAGAAGGTTTATTCAGACAACAGGAACACAGTCCAAGACAGGTCTTGCAGGCACAGACAATAGGACCCCGCCCCCAGTTAGGTCCATCCTGGGGTCCCAGGGGCACCACAGCCCCATTGGGGGGGCAGAGCCCGTCTGGGCTCCCTCCATTACCAGCCAATTCCTGAAACTCTCTCTCTCTCCCCAGCATCTCCTCCCCCAGCCTTTGTTCAGTTTCCCGGGCAAAGGTGTCACCTGACCTCTAACCCCTTCCTGGGTTCTCATGTTACATGCTCAGATATTCTCCCTCAAGTCCAGTCTCCCATCCCCCAATGCAGACCATCCTAGCCACACTCCCCCGCCTTCCCAGCCAACACTCCCCACTCAGCATTCAAAGACCACATTAAGAACAGTCCCAGTTTGTCACAACATATGCTTAACAAAAGTTAGCAGGTGATGCTGCATTGCTGCCTTGTAGATCTGCGAGATCAGCATGTTTCTGAAGTGGGTGGAAGATGGTGCCTGTGCCCTGGTGGAAAGTGCCTTGACATTCGGAGGGAGAGGCTCGCTAGCCAGCGGATAGCAGGTGGAAATACACTGCATGAGCCACTTCAAGGATTCTCTGTGACAAGACAACCTTTCAAGGCACCAGATATAGACAAGAAGAGGTGGGGAGAGAACCCAAAACATTTAGTCCTGCTGAGGTAATATAGAAAGGCTCTGGAGACATATAGAATATGGAGCTTCTTTTCTCCTGGCATTGAGTGCAGTTTCAAGAAGATGACTGATAAGGTAATGGATTGGTTCAGGTGAAATTCCAACTCCACCTTAGGGATGACTTTGGGGTACAATTTCACCACCATCTTGTCCCTTTGGAAGGATGTGTAAAACAATCCGGACATAAAAACTTGGAACTTGCTGACTGTCCATGCTGATGTAATGGCCATGAGAATATCTGTCTTGTGATATTGTGATGCTGGCAGACCAGGTGCCAGCTCATGCCAAGGCCCCTAGGCCTCAACTGACCACTGACAAATGCATAGCTGGAAACCAGTCTGGCTCACCTGTGTGTTAGTATTGTTAAACTAGGTATTGGGTTTATAAAAATGTATTTAGTGTTTTGGCCTTTATGAAATGCTTTATGAGTTGCTGCGTGCATTAATCTCACTTATCGTATCTGTATCACATTATAGGGTAATATTTAAGTGTTCACTCAAACTATAAACCACAGGAGAGAAGCGTTAACAAATATGAAATACTGGTTTGCCACAGGTGTATCCTCCTGCCCAACAAAAGAAGACCCATAGACCCCAGACAAACCATTGTAGAACATCAGAGGAGAAAAGACTTTGTTGATTGCACCCCTCCACACCAATGAAGAGGAGATGTGCAGGTGGACTCATCCCATCAGCTTGAACTCTGGGGGAAGGGAATAAAAATCCCTGACAAGAAGAAACTATCTTTATGCTGCTTGGACTCTGAGGGGCAAGGATTACGAAGCATAAGCAAAAGATCCCCAGTGCTTGGCCAGGGTAGCCCTAAAGGACATATAAAGCTTACTTATTAGAGAAGCTTCTTTCAGCTTTTGGAACCTAAGACTTGTGTGTATATGTTTACCCCCTTTAACTTTGTAAATAACTCTTATTTTCTTTAGTTAGTTTATTATAGGAATGGCTACAAGCATTGTCTTTGTAAGATCTAAAGTATAATTGACCTGGGAAAGTGACTGGTCCTTTGGGACTGGGAGTAACTGCAATATTATGGTGATTTTTGGTGTAAGAGACCATCTATCACAAAGTTAAGCTTTTAGGTTATGCAAGACAAACTGGGTTACCCAAGGTGACTATATGGGACTCCATGGTTGGGCTGTTACAGTGCTGAGGAGTTCACACTTGATGCTAGGTTGGTGAAATCGAAGTATAGAACTCACAACCAGTTTGGTGGGTGTGCCCTGCTTCTTAACAATCTGCCCTGAGGTTGGTACTCATGCTTTGGCAGCTTGACAGGCATATTGAGTAGTCCCATAGCAGTTCAATAGAAGTCTTCGTAAGCTTTAGAAGGATGACACGGCAGCCCGTAATGAAGTTGGGTCTCTGACTGGAGAGCAAGCATGAAGAAAGTCCCTGAATACCAAAGGCTGTGAGAAGACTGAGTGCGACTGTACTGGAGCGTAACATGCCAATACTGTAGAAAGGTAAGACTTTAAGAGAGTTAAACACTAGCCCCAGGTGTTTCCGGAGCAGGATGTGGTCTAAGATCTTTGGTATCGGGGACTCCACTGACTCAATATTATTCTTGAGTTGCGCACATGGATAATCTTATCCATTTGGAGGATTAGGTTGTCCTGGAGGAACGTTTCCTGCTCTGCATAAGAATTTTCTGACCTGGTAGGGAGCAGTCTCTGTCAGTGTTGCTCAGCCAGCCAACATCCGGCCATCAGATGCAGCGACTGTGGGCCTGGGTGAGATATCGGACGATGGTTCTGAGGTACTATGTCAGGCAAGTTGGAAGGTGTATAGGATGCTGCTGAGACTCTGCTAATAATCAAAACTGTCTTGGCCAGTATGGGACTATCATGATGACTGAGGCCTTATCCTATATGACCTTGGATATTATCTAGGAATCAGAGGAATTGGTGGGAATGCATACAGGAGTTCAAGACAATCAAAGGAGGAAGGCATCCAGTAGAGGGCCTGAGCTCATGCCTCCTATGGAATAAAAGTTCCAGCACTTGGTGGTATCCTCTGTGATGAACAAATTTGATGGGAGTCCACCACCACTGATGGAATATCAGGTCTAGGATGGATTTCTGTAGTAACCACTACTGTTTGGTTAGCACGATTCTGCTCAGAAAGTCTGCTAGGTAATTGATGATCTCTGGAAGATATAGAGCTTGTGGGATCACCTCATGCTGATGACCTGAAACTCAATGGCTTCCAAGCAGAAGGGATAATCACACACCTCCTTGCTTGTTTACATAGTGAATTGCCAACATGTTGTCTGTCAGAATTTGTACCTTGGAATTCTGCAGAATGGGCAAGAATGTTATACAGGGCTAGCCTGATGATCCTTAGTTCCAGGACATTCATGTATAGCTTCAATTTGTTCCGAGTCCATGTACCTTGCATTTGGAGGTGTTTCAGGTGGGCCCCTCAGCCTGTCCCTGGTGTGTCCATGATAAACATTGTCCGGAGGAAGGGGGACCAAAAATGTCACCTTTCGCCTCATGTTCACGTCTAGCCACCAAGCCAGCAGTTGCAATGCTTGTGATGAGTCTTCATCGCATTTGCTCATATGATGTCTGGATGGGGCATACACGGATCTCAGCCACAAGTATAAAGGTTACAGGAGAAGTCTGGCAAGTGGCATCTCACATATGCACACTGATGTATGGCCTAATAGCCCCGGACATAGACACACTGTCATTGTTGGTTTCACTTGTAGGTTAAGCACCACTGAGTGAAGGGATAAGAAACTGTCCTCTGGTAGGTAAGCTCTTGCTGACCTGGAGTCAATCAGAGCACCTCTGAACTGTATTGTCCAATGATTACTCAGTTCATTGAAGTCAAAAATCAAAGCTCACAAGTGGGTCTGAAGATATTCATAATTTTTTAGAGTTTAGCCTGAGCTGAGAACTAGGGGGTTGGACACCTGGCCATGGGCGGTAAGAGGGAAATGAAGCACAGAGTGCACGCACAGCCCTAATGGACACTGCTAGCCAAGAAAAATCCAGTGCTGCATGCATGTGGTTCCCGCATACCCAGAGTGGGACCCACACTGACACAAACTCAGTTATGCTCACAAATAATTGTGGATACAATTTTGTATTCACAATTTTTAATGCCTACAAAATCGTGGACCAAAATATGGAAGCCTTGTTAAGGCTGGACTGAAAATGAGGCCAATATAACTAAGTTATTGGAACCCAGTCATGTACAATCAACAGGATTTTTATAAAAATAGAATCTGGTGCTACATTTAATTGTTACTTAGGTCTTTAAAAAGACTATTACTAAAGTACTATTAATAGCTCAGATACCAAGGTAATAAATAAAGGATGAAAAGGATAGATCTTCCCACTTTTGAAAGGAACCCCGTCAGGCCAACCATGGGCCAAATCCCCAGCTGATATAAACTGATGTGTCTCCATTGATGTGATTGGTGTTTTGGTGATAATTTCTTAGTCCAAGTTAGGTTTACAGGCCTAATGAAATGGGAGCTATGTCAATTTACACTTGCTGATTATTTAGATTGTGGTAGTGCCAAAATATGCGAGGCTCTCTCCAAACACAGAGGATAAGCTAGTTAGGATTTAAAATTAGAAATATAAAAGGTACTGTCAGATAGTGTGATGACTCAACAGAAAAACACAATGGCAGTCAGCAAGGTCTCTACCTCAATATTTAACAAAATTAATTAATCTGCTCAGAATGAGAAATAGGAATCTCCCCAGGTTGATGTTCACCCACTCATTCTGGGTGCTGAAGTCTAACTTCCCAAAGGCATTTTCCTCCTCCTCCTCCTGTCTTCCTATGCATCTGTTCAAGAGGACTGAGGAGGACCTGAAGGTTAACCTCTTGTTCACCAAGGAGATTCAGTTAACAGGTATATACCGTTTGGAGTGAAAGACTGAAACAATCACTAAGAAAGCTGACTATTATAAATCTGCCCCATTTAGTACATTACTTAGTACTCAGGTGTGAGGGGAATCTGACAACACCACGGCCTGCAACCAGGACTCATTTGGAAGAAATGTGTTTTTAGTTTCAAAAACCCTCTTCTAAATCCTCAAAGTGGGGATTATGCTTTAAATCTTTATTAAAACATACTGGACCAAATTCAGCTCCAGTGCAAGTGGGAGCAACTCCATGGATTGCAACAGATCTGCACCCGTTTACCCCAGGGCTGGATTAGAGTTGTTGTTTCAACTTTAATCTGAGTTATTTATTTTTAGAAGGCAAGAATTAGACTGGCCCAAATACTTTAAATATAGTACAGGAGGCAGGGCAGTCTAATCAGCCTTAGGCACTAGAAGAGTTAATGAGATCTCTATGCTTGTAGATACTGTGTTTTTGGAAGGGCCATCCATTTACATACTAATTCTACCAGCCAAACCTGTGAATTTTCACACACTTCATACACACCCAAAGTAAAGGTAAGAGCAGACAGCAAGTTCTTTTCTAAATAGAATTTTATGTTGTTTTGTGAAAAGATGAGTTTAACTGATATATCTATTAAAGTGGGAAAAAATTCTGCAAAAACTATTTTTTATCCAAATTATGTATATTTGGGTCGACCAAAACATTTCGTGATTTGTATCAAATTCACTGATTTGTTTCAGTCACAAAATTTAAAAAAATTCATTTTGACATTTTAAAAACAAAAAGTAGGGCTGTCAAGTGATTAAAAAACCCCGCAATTAATCGCACGCTTAAAAAATTAATTGTGATTAATCGCACTGTTAAACAATAGAATACCATTTATTTAAATATTTTTGGATGTTTTCTGCATTTTCAAATACATTGATTTCAGTTACAACACAGAATACAGAGTGTACATTGCCCACTTTATATTTACTTTTGATTACAAGTATTTGCACTGTAAAAAACAAAAGAAATAGTATTTTTCAATTCACCTCAGACAAGTACTGTAGTGCAATCTCTTTATCATGAAAGTTGAACTTACAAATGTAGAATTATGTACCAAAAAACCTGCATTCAAAAATAAAACAATGTAAAATTTTAGAGCCTGCAAGTCCACTCAGCCCTACTTCTTGTTCACCCAGTCCCTCAGACAAACAAGTTTGGTTACATTTGCAGGAGATAATTCTGCCTGCTTATTGTTTACAATGTCACCTGAAAGTGAGAACAGGCATTCGCATGGTACTGTTGTAACTAGGGTCACCAGATGTCCCAATTTTATAGAGACAGTCCCAATTTTTGGGTCTTTTTCTTATATAGCTCTCATTACCCCTACCTCCCGTCCCGCTTTTTCACACTTACTGTCTGGTTACCCTAGTTGTAACCAGAATTGCAAGATATTTACGTGCCACGTGCGCTAAAGATTCACGTCTTTTCGTGCTTCAACCACCATTCCAGAGGACATGCATCCATGCTGATGATGGGTTCTGCTTGATAACAATCCAAATCAGTTCAGACCGACGCATGTTCATTTTCATTTTCATCATCATCTGAGTCAGATGCCACCAGCAGAAGGTTGATTTTCTTTTTTGGTGGTTCAGGGTCTGTGGTTTCGGCATCAGAGTGTTGCCCTTTTACGACTTCTGAAAGCATGCTCCACACCTCGTCCCTCTCAAATTTTGGAAGGCACTTCAGATTCTTAAACCTTGGGTCGAGTGCTGTAGCTAACTTTAGAAATCTCACATTGGTACCTTCTTTGCATTTTGTCAAATCTGCAGTGAAAGTGTTCTTAAAATGAACATGTGCTGGGTCTTCATCCGAGACTGCTATAACATGAAATATATGGCAGAATGCGGGTAAAACAGAGCAGGGGACATATAATTCTCCCCCAAGGAGTTCAGTCACAAATTTAATTAATGCATTATTTTTTTAAAGAGCATCATCAGCATGGAAGCATGTCCTCTGGAATGGTGGCCAAAGCATGAAGGGGCATATGAATGTTTAGCATATCTGGCATGTAAATACTGTGACAAAGTTCCTCCTCTATCTTGGTGGGTCCTGCGCTTATTGGCGGATTTTCTTGCCTCAGAGATTCACCATGTGGGTTGGGGAACAGCTCAGAGACCTTCCCCTCTGGAAGAACCCACAGTCCAGGTCAATTGGGAGGTTTGGGGGGAACCCGGGCCCACCCTCTACTCCGGGTTCCAGTCCAGGGCCCTGTGGATTGCAGCTGTCTATAGTGCCTCCTGTAACAGCTGCATGACAGCTACAACTCCCTGGGCTACTTTCCAGGGCCTCCTCCAAACATCTTCCTTATTCTCACCACAGGACCTTCCTCCTGGTTTCTGATACCGCTTGTGCTCCTCAGTCCTCCAGTAGCACACCCTCACCCTCTCACTCTCAGTTCCTTGCGCCTCTTGCTCCCAGCTCCTCACACTCACACCACAAACTGAAGTGAGCTCCTTTTTTAAAATCCAGGTGCCCTGATTAGCCTGCCTTAATTGATTCTAGCAGCTTCTTCTTAATTGGCTCCAGGTGTCCTAATTAGCTTGCCTGCCTTAACTGGTTCTAGCAGGTTCCTGATTACTCTAGTGAAGCCCCTGCTCTGGTCACTCAGGGAACAGAAAACTACTCATCCAGTGACCAGTATATTTGCCCTCTACCAGACTCCTGTACCCCACTGGTCTGGGTCTGTCATAATACCTTGCAATGCCTTCTATAAAAGTGCCATGCAGATACCTGTTCTCACTTTTTGGGGACATTGTAAATAAGAGGAGGGCAGAATTATCTCCCATAAATTTAAACAAATTTGTTTGTCTTATCGATTGGCTGAACAAGAAGTAGGACTGTAGGCTCTGAAGTTTTAAATTGTTTTGTTTTTGAGTACAGTCATGTAACAAAAAAAAAATCTACATTTGTAAGTTGCGATTTCACGACAAAGAGATTGCATAACAGTACTTGTATGATGTGAATTGAAAAATACCATTTCTTTAGTTTATCATTTTTACAGTGCAAATATTTGTAATAAAAAATATACACACTTTAATTTCAATTAGAACACAGAATACATTATATATGAAAATGTAGAAAAACACAAAATATTTAATACATTTCAATTGGTATTCTATTGTTTAACAGTGCGATTAAAACTGCAATTAATTGCCATAAATTTTTTTAATCACAATTAATTTTTTTTTAGTTAACTGCATGAGTTAACTGCGATTAATCAACAGCCTTAACAAAAAGTGTTTTGATTTTTCAATTTGAAACAACTTTTCTTTAAATGTTTCATTTTGGATTGAATGAAATATTTTGTATGACCAAAAACAGTCCCCCTTCCCAATTTTTCAGTATGGTCAGGGAACCAAAAAGTCGGTTATTTGCACAGCTCTGGTGTTTGTTAAACAGTTGCGCAGTGAAACAGTGTCATTGTATCAGGTGCCCACATTAAAGCTGTCACTTACATTTGACTCCCTGATAAACCCTTCTCCCTCCCAGCACAAGATCTTGCTGTCCTCTTTTAAGCACAGACAGACAAGGTATGCTACAATCTCCCCACTCCCCATCGCTGTCTCCCTCACCCCATCACTGATATCCAGGTTTCCTATCCACTTTCCTCCTGAAACCCATCTTCTTGCCCTAGTGATCCCATTCTCTCCTGCCTCCTAATCCCCACCCTCAATCTCCCTTTCTTTTCTCTTCAACCTCTCTTCTGGCTCCTTCCCCTCACAATTCAAGCATGATCTGATCACCACCAACCTGAGAAAGCCAACCCTTAACTCCACCTTCCTCTTCAATCACTGCCCCTTTTCCTCTCTTCTTTTCACTCTCAAACTCCCTGATCCTGCTGTTCACAAAAGCTACCTCAAATTCTTTTCGTCCAGCTGTACTCAGGATTCTTTCCAGTCAGGATCTGCCTTCTCCACTCCACTGAATCATAATCACTGAGGTGTCCAACAGTCTTTTCCTGGCCAATATCAGGGTCTTTCCTCCATCTTCATCCCCTTGGACTTCTCAGTTGCTTGTGACACTGTCGATCATAACTTCTTTTTCAATATCGTGTCTTGCTTTGGCTTCCATGACTGCACCCTGTCCTTATTCTCCTCCTGCCTCTTGGGTGATTCCTTCAGCATCTCCTTTGGTTGGTCCTCCTCCTCTCTCCCCCCTTAAATGTCCTTGGCCCCCACCTCTTATTCTTTATTTCTTTGTGTTAGGTGATTTGCAAATTGTGCAATCATTTATCTACATTAGAGATTATCTAGCAAGTTATCTAAAAAGAATGAATCAAGGAAATATATGTCATCTTATTCAGAAAAGTATCCCGGTTCACCAAATAAATTCTATGAACTCTAATCTGCCTGGCGGGAAGGATGCACAAAAGAATTAAGTTGTGATGTCTCCTTGAAACACCAGAAAATGCTTCTAATGTACTCCTAGCCCTCTTGAAATGCCTTACATTTTTCTTTACTGTATTTAGTTGGCAGAAAAGAAAAACAGTACAAGGGGACTTAAATCTCAACCGTTACACAATGAACCTAACTACTCAGATGGGAATAGGGACTGTTTGCTTCAGCAACATTAACCACGAAAGGATTGGTGACCTCTGATGATTGTATACACAGCAATAATAGCACAAGAACAGTCTGGTAATGTTTGAGAATTTTAAAAAAATCATAAAAAAATTAATAGCATGAGGTTTTATATTGCTTTATGAGGCAGTATCATGGCCTTTCACGGATGGGCTCCTCTTGAACTATGAGGCTTTTATTATCTGGCAATGGATGTAATATGTGTGGTTGATTAATTAGTTATCAAGGCAGAGTAGTGGTATTTTGCAGCTCCCTTGTCCTCTGTTCTGAATCATAATCAAATGTTAATAGGTCCAGAGCAGTCGACTCCATGTTAAATGTGTCATTAGTATCATAACAACATCTTACATTTACAGCCTTTACAAACAACAATACAGGTCAGATTGGGTCTGGCCTGTGTGTGGGTGCAGAAGGTAGGAGAAGAGGCATATGGAGCTAATGTCGTACTGCACCTCCAACACAAGGGCCTTCCACAGGTGAGAGACAGGAATTGCTCCCTGCTAGCACAAAAGAGGCAGGGCCACAGCCTCCACCGCCCACGTTGGCCAGCAGAGCTAGACACTTCCAGAGCAGGGAGCATCCCTCCAATGGAGGGTGAAGAAGGCACAATGCCTCTCAGAGCAGGGCTACTTGCATCACTTCCACCTAAGCCTGTACCTTAATAGTAGGATCTGTCCCTATATATGCAGGAACCACTTCAGCCCCCCACCCCCCCTGAAATGCAGCCACCTTTGGGTCATTCTGTGCAAGCAACAATACAACAGATCTGAAGAGGGAAAGTGTAGCAGGATCTAGCCTTTTCCCGGCAGGCTTGCACTGCCCAGGCCTTCTGCCTGGGCGCTTAGAAGAGTCTTCCTGCATAGAGCAGCCCCCCTGCTCCTTTGAAGGTCTCTGAACTGTACCTCACTGGCCTCAGGCTACCCTTTATACCTCCCAGCAGGCCTGGTTCTGAGCAACATGCTCCCATTATGTCACCAATGGATTCATTCCCTTCATCTGAGGAGGTGGGCTACACCTGGCACAGGTGAGCTGAGCTCCAGCCCTCTTAGGGTCCGTCTACACTGCAGCTGGGAGTAAGCCTCTCCGCTTGGGTAGACGGAGTCGTGCTAGTGCAACTTGAGCTAGCATGTTAAACACAGCAGAGTGAGCATTGCAGCTCTGGCCGAGACTTCAGCTAGCCACCCAAGCACAAACCTAGCGCGCTGGGTGGTTCTGAGCGCTGGTGGCCAGCCAGAGGCGCTGCTGGAGCCACAGTGTCCACGCTGCTATTTTTAGCACACTAGTTCAAGCTCTGATAGCACACGTCTGTCTACCCGGGCTGGCAGACTCACGCCCAGCTGCACCATCGACGTGCCCTGGAAGGGCCAGCTCACCCTGTGGCAAAGTCTCGTTTCCTGCCACGACAGCAAGTGAAGATGTGAAGAGTTGTCTGTAAGACCACTGGTCTGAGTCCCTCTCACCAACACTGCTCTGACACTCTTTGGACTTCTGTGGAGTAGTCCTGATTTACACTGCTGCAAGAGGCAATCTGAACCACCGAGCTTCTAATCGCAGCTTTGGACTCTCTTGTTGTTGTTATAGATACCTCGTCTCTCTCGCCATGTAAGATACCATTTCAGAAACATGCCGGTGAGATCAGTTGACCAAGTAGAATTACCATTTGCCTTTTAAAAAAGGCTTTGTGGATATATTTAGATGTACGAAAATGTTGTTTCTGCTGTCAGATTCCCGCCTCAGCAGCTGGTTTAGATGTGGCAGGAACCCAATGTATCCATTATCCTCAAGTGAAGGTGGTAGATGACCAAAAATATCTCTTAGCCACAGGGCTATTGATTTGTCCTGAAATTAGTCACCATGACTGGGGCCTATTGTGAAGTCATAGTCATTTGAAAGATACATAAGAATCCAACATAACCCACAACTTCCTTTCTCAAGGTGTGTCAAAAGGCATTCCCTTTCAAAGGCAACAAGCCAGATCCTCAGTCACAGGGAACTGGCATAGCACTACTGAAGTCAGTGTAGCTGGGCAGATTTACCTCAGCTGAAGATCTGAGATCTTTATTTTTGTAGGTAACCCTGGCCTACATAATCCAGGGTAATATGAATATAATCAGCTGATTATTCAAGGATCTTCTCACAGGCCTGGGCTACACTGGGGGAGCGGGTGTTCGAACTAAGATACGTAACTTCAGCTACGCTATTCGCTTACTCCTCCTGCCGAGGTGGAGTACAGGCGTCGATTCGGGGATCGATTTATTGCATCTAGACCGAGACGCGATAAATCGATCCCCGATACATCGAACACTACCGTGCCATATTGCATTGAGCGGTGCAGACTGATCTTGTCTTTCAGTGCCATAGCATGACCCATCATCTCCTATTTCCTGGGATTTCCTACAAAGCCTTCTCCTGACTTATCAGGAAAGATTTTTTTTTTAGGGTTTAGGGTCGGGGAAATTGTTCTAATAAGAGCTTTGAAGGTGCACAAGGGAGAGGTATTAAACTTTCCATCGGATAGTTTAAATGATGTGGAGACTAGAGGAGGACTTGAAGACCAGCCCAGAAGGTTGGAAACTATGGCCACGTTGTCCAGTTAAGGGAAGCATAGGGGCTTAGAGACTAAATCCTGCTAACATCTACTCTTGCAGAATTCTGCTGACTTTAACAACTGCCCATTGCTCAGAAGTTTTCCACTGATGCCTCCTGAGTTTCCTGCACTGTTTTGTGGTTTGAAAAGCACTGGCATTTCTAGTTCTTTTCATGTTTACTAAATCACTCATTTTGTACTTACTTAAAAATCACAACTGCAGTTTCATTAAAGAGTTAAAAATCGGTTTGTTTATATATAATGCACATGATATGAAACATGTATCAGTTTTAGGGCCCGATCCTGCAGCCCTTACTCAGGGTTAGATTATGTACTTTTAACCGTAGCTGAATCATGCTTGGAGGAACCATGGAAGAAATTGTGACTCAGCGGCACAAGATATCCTGGGGCACCCCAATTACACATGGCAGGACACTGTAATTTGCTACAATCTGGTTCAGGGTGAATTTTACTCCCACCTTGTGACCAGCCAATTCCACAGGTCAGCACCAGCAGTGTTGGGGATAAAGCATGGCTCCACCTATTCCCTGTCCCTGCTGCCCTTTGCCTGCTCGGGGGCAGGGGGAGTGGTATTGGGTGCACAATCCACGTGCTCCCCTCCCCAATACCTGGAACTAAGATCTAGGTATCTCCTAACATACGCTGTGCAAGGAAAGTGGAAGTTTCTTACTTTCTTGCAAGACTGCATTAAGGCTAGTCACAATCTAGTCCTCGGGTGAGTAGACCTTACCCACATGAGTAGCTCCCAACTTCAACAGGAATAAAGGCTGCAGGAACAGGTCCTAAAAATTGGCCTTTGACAGATCTTCATTCTATGAAATAAGTGTCCCACACACAATAAGGTATCTGCACATGAATAACAATATGGAAGCGAGTAACTGTTTGCAGGATCATTCCTGTATCTCCCTAGTCAGGATATAAAGTAGACCCTGGTTAGCGGAGTATGGACAAAGCCGGACTGAATGTGGGTTCTGATACTGGGGCCAAATGAAGGCACATCACAGATTTGTGGGAAGAACTGTGCAGGAAGTGAGGGTAGCAACATTTTGGGAAACAAAAACGGGGAATGGAATTTACTGTCAAAGAAGTTTTGCTTTCTTTGAATGAGGGGAGCTCTGAGAAAGTGTGTGTTATTTTCTGTGGATTTCCCTACAGAATGCTCCCCAACCGTCCAGAAATAGAAGGCAACAGAAGGTCACTGGGATTATATCAGCCTAGCAAAATTCAACTTATTTTTTCGAATCACCATTTCTTTTTGGTCTTTCCCTCTGTTACGATCATTGCTGGGCTGGCTATATAGTGTTTGTACCTGGGTTCATACATTAGTCCTGTCTTACGAGACTGTCAAACAAAGACTAAATCAATCAACATGTCGGGCAACAGCAATACGCCACGGAAATGTGATGCTTTTCCCTTTGTGATACAGTGTTTAAACAGGATTAGGAAAGCACCAAATACAGACAGCCCAAAGAGGGTCGGACCAAATGCAGAGATTTTCATGGACAGCCACGTTACACACAGGCTTTTTTTCCCTTCTAACAGTGTCAGGATTTAAAAAAAAAAAAACACCAAAAAACCACGCAAACAATAGCCTTCTAATCTAAGGTGCTGATGGTGTACCACTGATGGCAGTAGGAGTTTTGACATAGTTTTTAATGCCAGCAGCTTTTACTCCTAAGGTGACAAGACTAGCACAATGTTTATGGGCCCCACTCACATCCTCAAAACAGGGCTGAAGTAGGTCTTAAGTGAGCACATAGGCCTTTGTGCTGACCTTTTGCACAGGGATAACTTTCACCCTAAGTGAATGGGGCATTAGTGGGGAATATGCATGTGCATCCAATGAAGGAAATAGACCCCCATGTTAATGACTGTGTTCAAGTTATAATGCATTCCTTTTATAATACTTCAGGACACGGATTTCATATTTTCTCTGGCACTTTTAACTACAGCAAAGTCTGTTTTTCACGGAGTAATGAGTGTCGGTATACAGATAAATGTTACAGACATGGGAATGTCATTCAGATAGGAGAGATTGTTGTCTAGTGGTTAGAAGGGACAGGGAATCGGGATTCCTGGGTTCTGTTCCTGGCTCTGTCACTCGTTTACTGCAAGGCTTTACTCAAGTGACTGCAGCTCAGTCTTGACATCTGTAATACAGTGATACTGCTCACCTATCATTGCAGGCTGTGTGAGGGTGAACTAATTAATGGTTGTAAAGCGCTCAGAGATCTCCAGTTGGAAGGTACTAGATAAGGATGAAATTCACCCAACTGCAGGGGGCCTTGCTTAAACCCTTTAAGTTCTAATGCCTGAATCCCGTTCATCTGTAATCCTAGCTGTTTCCATCCCTGGGCAGGGGAAAAAAGATAGGAGCATCCACTCAGTAGCAGATCCTTGGATTCACCTCTACCCCATGCCTCCTGCTGGGCAGGGAGACTCCACAAAGTTTTGAATCCAGCCCCTCCCATTGCAAAGAGGAACTTCACTGGTTCTGCTGCAAGGGAGCTTCTGTGAAGGCAGGGGCAAAATTGGCCCTTAAGTACCTATAATTACTACTAATATTCTCCAGCTTATTCATTTTATTTGGATTAAAAATTGTCTAGGTCCAGTGTTGGGACTTGACTGACAGTGAAATCAGTGGGTGAAACTCACCCTTTTGCAGAGGGCCAGCACAAGCATTGTTTGGGGGGAGGGATAGCTCAATGGTTTGAGCATTAGCCTGCTAAACCCAGGGTTCTGAGTTCAATCCTTGAGGGGGCCACTTAGGGATCTGGGACAAAAATCAGTACTTGGTCCTACTAGTGAGGGCAGGGAGCTGGACTCAATGACCTTTCAAGGTCCCTTCCAGCTCTAGGAGGAGATAGAGTAGCTGGTGGTGCAGCTATCTCTATGATTGCACAATTCTCTAAGGTTATTATTAAGAGTTTGTAGAAGTTTGCTGATCACCTTGTACAAGTAGGATTTGATATTTGTATTAGAGGTTATAATGATTGACCATTATAATAATATAGTATGTATTAATGTATGATCTGATCATCCTGTCAGCTACCCTTTTTGAATAGAAAAAAGGAATGACCCTCAGGGACATTGGTAGAAACACATCTGACAGACTCCTAGTGTCTGTACTAATGTTAAGGCAGGAACAGACCAGAACAGTCCTTATGGCTGATTATGGTCACCCTCTGTTTTAGGATAAGTTATAACGGGGGCTGGACTCAATGACCTTTTGAGGTCCCTTCCAGGTCTATGAGATAGGTACGTCTCCATATATTATTATAATAAGCACTATGCACCATTCAAATCTAGGTTTGGAAGGATTAGATTTTTATCTGTAAATGTCCATAAACGTCAATTTCACTGTGCACACACAAACTGATAGCAAATATTTCCATCGATAATCAAAATTTACAATCGGCAAAGCAAGCAAAATGCTGCTTGAGAACTTAAGAGTCAAAATCCAGTGATTTAGACTTTTGAATTACAAATGGTTACAAATGATTAGTGAATAAAAGTAAATGGTTTAGTTACAAATTAGTGAATGAAAGTAAAAACAGGTCTGATTTGCTGGTTTAAGGATATTTACTTGGTATATTTTGACCTGTGATGTTGACAATTTGTGTTTTAATGGTTTGTAAAGCTTTAACTTTTTGAATCTCAGCATGTGTCACTAAATAATTGTCTGAACTCTCCATCATTTCCTGTAAACTGTGAAAATTTAGAGAGAAAAATCTAAAAAATGCTTTAAAAGAAACATGGATGTTATCGCTCAACATTATAGTATGCAAATATAAAAATAAAAATCCAATTCTGCCAAGCCCCCTAAACTCCCATGTAAGCTTTTGTACTTCCACTCTTGGCAGGAAACTGTAAGTGGGACTTAAGTGGGCTTCGTCCTGAATTTCTGCATGGGTTGAACGTCACCCAATCAGAACCCTCAGGTGAGGAAGGGTTGTGGAATCCAGGCCCTTTCCTTGTTACCTATTTGAAACCATACTGTAAAATACCCTTTCCTTTTGGGGAATAAATAAACCATGATTAAAATTTTTAAAAAGGGTTGAGACCTGTTGGATACAATGAGCATAAGATGCTAGCAATGGCAGGGCAGCATGTTTCAAAGGAGATGGGCTGCAGAGGATTGTGTTGTTTTTTTAATGAAATACTAAATATAGCAAGAGCACAACTGAGGACTGCAGTGCTGTTTTAAGATCGCCTCTGCAGTTAACTAAAATTGATCTCCCTAACAAGTGCTAAAAATAGAAAAGCGGGCGGGGAGGGAGAAGAGCAGACAATGACTTTTCATATTGCTCCCTGCAGGCTCCTTAAATGAGAGTGAATATGACCTTCGTGCAGCACTGTCCCAGAGTGCAGAATAATGAGCGATATTTCACATTTCACTGCTCCAGAACAGGAATTGATTTATTACCCAGCTAGCTAGATGATTCATTTACATGTTTCCATTTATAATGTCGCTGCAGCAAGGGGAAAGCAGGATTCTTTGTTTTCCTTTTATTCAGCAGTTTAGAAGCGTAAAGCATCGATGCTAGGAATAATGGACTGTAATATATGGATTGATAATCCCCATCTGCAGGAAAAACCCATATGAGAGGACTAAGAGGGAGGAAATGTCTTGGAGATTCCCCTCCTGCAGATTTCTTCCCTCTGTTCCATCAAGGGAGGGTGGGTGTATGGGTCGCCACCGGTAAAAGATGTGGGGTAGTCCCCCAACCCTCGTGGTCCCTGTGGGGCATGGGAGAGGTGGAGACAGCCCCGTACCGCCATGGACTCCTGTTTGGCAGGGCAGTTTCAATGGAGTCCCACTGACAGGGCTTCTGTAAATGGTAGCTGTTCCCAGAATAATAAAGGGGCATCCACATTAGAGCTGGGCAGGAAATGGTTTTCCTCTCCTGTGCTAATTTTTAAGATTTTTTTTAAATGTTCCCATTCCAAAGAGGATGAAACATCGAAATCTTGAAAATTTTCCCAAACCAAAAATCTGAAAAAAAAAAAAAAGTTTTTTTTTATTTGGTTTGATTTAAATGTTTGGTTTGGCTTCTTTTTTATATTTTTTCATACATTGTTTTACTGTCAATTAATTTGTATTTCTAAACGAAAAGTCATTTGGACCTGAAAAAACAGAACTTTTTCATTTCTAAAATGTTGAAATGGGCTGTTTTGACAATTTTGATCCCCCCCACTCCCCAAAATGGGAAATTTGTCTGAACGGACTCTTTCCATGAACAGCTTGTAAAGAAACAGATATTTTCCAATGAAAAATGTGTGAAAAAATTCCCAACCAGCTCTAAACCCGCATTATACCAGGTTATACATTGTCAGTCTGCCTTCCACTTCCCTGGGGACCACAACTGACTCCCCTCACCTAATAGCTTCTTCACACTTCTTTCAAGTCCCCCCACCGTTACCGAAGGGGGCTGTTCATTGGTTAATTCTCTTAATGAACAAACTCACAGAGTCACACTCAGAATTCTGGTGTGTTTTGCTATCTCAAAATAGACCCGATCCTGGGTGGGGCTAGGTCCCTGGGGTCCCCACTGTGCTCACACCTCCCAGAAGAAATACATCATCTTGCAGGACTGGGCCCGATTGTATTTGTTGTGAGAAACTCTTAGAACTTGCTCAACAGCATTTATTCCTCCCCTTCTATAATCCAGTGTATAACCCCCCCAACGCTCCCACCTAGATTAAAAGCAAACCAGTGCAATGGAAACATTCTGTGTGATCAGCCTCTGGGTCTATCCGTGCATTCTCCTCTGGTGCCAGTCTGCATTTTAGACTGTAAACTCCTGGGAGCAGGACCCGTATCTCTGTGTCTTGTTCAGCACCAAGCACACTGACTGAAGTTAAGAAAGAATAATTATGCATATAGGTAAAATTCATCCTGAGCAGAGAGCCGGTGCCAGGCCTATGCATTACTTAAACCCCACATGGATCCTTGAGTTTAAGCAGTATATAAACCTTGTGCTGCTCTCTGCACAGGGGTGAATTGCATTCTTAGTTATTTATCTTCACTCTGTTTCCAATCTGCTTAAGCCGACACATTCCCATACAGGAGGTCCGCAAAGCTTACCTGGTCCTAGTTTAGAAACTGCATAAAGGAGGTCATAGTTGATGACTGGTGTTCCATCATCTATTGGCTGCCACCCTACGGGAGGGGAGGCTGGAGGCGAGATGAGAAACTGTTTTGCGGGCTGTGGTGGAGCCAAATGAAGCTTGTCCCCATCTGTCTCGGAGGTCTGAACCTTTCGAATGTATTAGAAACACAGATTATTTTAGTGTAAGGCAGGCAAAGGGAACAACGATTAGATAGTCACAAACTTTAAAGAGCAGATATAGCTGTTTGTTTAGTAGCATCTGTGAAATGAGTTGGTGAGTCTCAGTCAACTTTCCTGTGCACAGCTGTCAAATCACAAAGGCCACTGCCACAACCAGCACTCTTGTTGGCAGTCTTAGCCTCTCTGCCAAGGACTGCATGGGCCTGGAAATAGAATCATCATGTCATCCCTGCTAGAGGTGGTTCCTCCAAGGCAGGTACATTGGGTGTGACTGTGTGAGCAAGTCTGGAGTGCCTCTGCCCATAATGTTCCTACTCTGCAGATAAATGCAGGGCTTCCACCTGCAGAGCTGTTCATGAATAGATTTTAAGCCCAGAAAAGAACTATTGTGACCATCTAGTCTGACTTTTTGCATCACACAGGCCACAGAATTTAACCCAGTAATTCCTGCATCAGACTCATAACTTTGGGTTAAGCCAGAGTTTATCTTTTAGAAAGACATCTAATCGTGATTGAATGGCTTCAAGTGACGAAGAATCCACTATGTTCCTAGGCAAATTGTTCCAATGGCTAATTATCCTCATTGTAAACAAATCTGTATCTTATTTCTAGTCTGAATTCATCTAGTTCTAGTGAGTGGAAGACGAATCTCTTTATGCCTTTGTCTGCTAGATTACACAGCTTTGTTCAATCAGAAATCTTCTCCCCCCGAAGGTACTGTAATAGAATGGAGGGGTTCTCCTGTGGACCCATCCTGTTAGCAAGTTTCAGAACCCTGCAGGGAACTTCAGGTTTACTATGTATTCACTGGGGCAGGCGTGGCTTAGACTCACTATTGAATACAAGGAAGGTGGGGGTAGCCTTCTAGAAGAGAGAGTGAGGGCTTGGGACAGGCGGGTCCTGAGGAGAAGGGGGAAGGGCACATGAAGTATTATTTTGGAACTATCTTTTTGTTAATAAATCAGAATGCCAGGGAATGACCTTTGGACTCTACAAACAGTGCACAGCTTTAGTCTGGAGCCGAGGAAACTCAACCACGTTACTGGAGCCTTTTATGAGCGCTAAAAACACAGGGTCAAATTCTGCTCTCATGTGTACCAGTGTAAATCCAAGGTAATGCTAATGACTCTAGAGGAGTTGATCCAGATTTACACAGTCGTAACTAAGAGCAACATTTGGCCCATTCACTTCAAAATACTCAAACATAGCTATTATTTTCATCTGATTTTATTGAAGTGTTTCTTTGGTAACACAAGATCATACAGCAGCTACCCATTAAGATGTAAGGAGAGAAAGGCTTTCATGTCAAAAGGTTCTCACCTGTGCGAAGTATAGTTTTAACTTCTTCCCTCTGAACTGTGTTTCATGCAGCTCTATCCTGGCCCGAGCAGCTGATTTAGGACTGCTGAAATTTATCCGCACACGTCTGAAGCTTTTAAACAACTGGAACGTCACACAGTCATCATAGGCACGGAACAAGCCCTCAAACTTCTCCTGTAAATGACAAGACCTTGGTCATGTTAAGGGGCAACTTTGTTTGCGTTCTGTCCTGCCAAAGCTGAAACCTGCTATGAAAGTGAATGACAAAAACCCAAACTGATGCGATTAACTGTTTACATGGATGATCATCGAGCACCACTGTGACGGTCGTGGTCGTTCTTAGAAGTCAGGGTGTAAACAACAAATGACATGCAAATATAGGGCATGACTGTGACCTCATTTACATGAGTGTAAATCAGTAGTAATTCCAATGGACTCACACTAGTGTAAGTGAGAGGTAAATCGGGCCCACAGTAACTTTATTGAAAAGACTTAGGTATCATTTTGTATCCAAAATTATCTTTGTTTCTCCAGGTTTAGTACAATTAACAAGAACAGGGCATATTTTGACATTTGGAACATGCAAAATGCCTCCTCTTGCCAACTGACCACATCTCCCCAGGGTCTGTTATTTTTTAAGTCCTTTTCATGGCAGGTCATGGGAAGGAAAGGGGGGAAGGAAAAATTCACAAGCTCTTAAGAAACTAAGCTCTGATCCAGACTCCAGTGGTCTGGTTCTTTGTGTGTCCAGAGCAGTTACTGAGCGCCACGATTAATTTCCCTTGCAGCTCTGTGTTGAAGCATAACTTTGCCACTTGCTATCTCTTTATTTGTTCAGCTGTTACCCATTACATCCACTCAGCCACTCACGTGCATCAATCCCAAAACGATAAACCATGGGTACTGGGTTAAAAACTATGAACTATTCCACATATATGCAAATCATGGTATCTATTATTGGCATTTACGGTCTAGCCAAAGCTCACTGAAGTGAATAGAGTCCATTGATTTTCATTCCCTTCTTTTCCTATTTATGTATGTCTTATCTTCCTATCCTACTGTAAATGTGTTATGTCTATGTAGTATTGCCTGTTTTGTTTTTTTAATTGTCTGGTCTTGCAGCTTTGATGAATTGTAAAAATTGCATAATTGCCTAACTTTGTTGGAGATCCCGAGAAGCATGTGGTATTGGGAAACACACACGCTGTAAGTTATTAGCCTTTTTGTATTTTTTATTACTTGCTTTTTCATATAAAATCAATTAAAAAAAATCAGACACACAAAAAAGAGCCTTAGTGAGCCATCCAAACTGATTATCAGAACAGTAGCCGTCAATTTCATGGTACTGCTTTAAATTAATCACCAATTTAACAGAAAAGAAATGTATTCTCTGTAACTCTATATAAGTTGGTTTTTGTATAGTCCACTTTAACATAACACAAAATGTTGTGTAGCAAAGTGAAATCAACAGAGTTATGCCGGGGTGAAGTTAGCCTGCTACTTAGACTTTTAAAAAAATTGGATGCATTGACAGCGTCTTGGACATGGAAGTAATTTACTGACTTCTGCTATCACATCTGTAATTCTGCTGGGCCTTTATTTTGCCCAGATCAGAGCAAATTTTGTCACCTCTAATATTTTATTGCTAGTACAATCCATATTGCCCAAAACAAGTTGGTATGAAACTGAAAGAGAGAGATTAATGGAGGCAATGGCAGTGTGGAAGCAGGGAAAGAAAGAGAGGGTTTAAGTGCAGCCATTTAAGTGTTGAGCTAAGTTTTAGCCTGATATCACGAGACCTGTAAAAGCAGGGCTCATGTCAAACGCGAATGGAAAACAGCAGAATAGTCAATTGACCAAGTCTTGAAATAGCGATGTTTTAAGAAAAGAAAGTGAGAAAATACTAAAATAGATAGCAAATAGCCTAAATAAAATGCAGATGTTTTTAATTAATGCACGTCACAAAGAGGTATAAATGCTTGTGTGATTTTGCTTGTATTTTGGAGAAACTGAGGCAGAGATGTCCTCTGCCAGCTGTATTTTTCCCTTGCAATTGCTTGAATAAAGCTGTCTCTGATTTTGTTACTTCCAGCCTGAGAGTGGAGTTCGTTTCTTCCACAGCAGGAACATGCTGCAATGATCAACACCCCCCACAACACTCAGTTCAGCTTCCATGGACCCTACACATGCCTATCACAACATGTGGTGTATCTCCTCCAGTGCACTAAATGCCCCAACAACAACTATGTGGGTGAAATGAGACAATCACTAGGCTCTCGAATGAACTCGCACAGGAAAATGATAAAAGACAAAAACACCCTGTCACCTGTGGGTGAAAACTTTTCACAGAGCGATCGCTATATCTGACCTATCCGTCCTCCTTCTCAAGGGAAACCTGCACAACACTTTCAAAAGATGAGGCTGGGAGCTTACATTCATAACTGCTAGACGCTAAAAATCATGGACTGAACAGAGACACTGGATTTATGGCTTATTACAACAATCTGTAACCCACTTAACTCTCCCCCGTCCCCTCCCCATTTTTGACCTATGACTGCAAAGGTGTTAACAGGCCACTCTCTTCCTTGAATGGTCCCTTGGAATATATGCTAGCTACTTATGCTAAACCATCTATCCACTTTGCATTTAGCGGTGAGGCTTAAAGTACCTTTCCCAGACCTGAAGAAGAGCATTGTGTGGCTCGAAGGCTGGTCTCTCTCATCAACAGAAATTGGTCCAATATAAGATATGTCACCCACCTTGTCTCTCTAATATCCTGGGACCAACACAGCTACAACTATACTGCATACACGAAATTTAGTGCAATTCACAAAACACTATGGTTTAATGGAATCCTAAATACATTTCTACAGGATTCCAGATGCAAGTGGAAACACTAAAATTGTACCATGAGGAATAGTGGTGTATTGGTTGGGAGCTGGATTGGGTGACCTAACAGGTTTCTTCTATAGCTAGATTCTATGGGGCAGATCTTCAGCTGGTGTAACCTGGCATAGCTCCACTGGCTCCAATATACACCAGCTGAGGATCTGGCCTGATACGTGAAGAGAAACTGTAGCCAGGTGTGGATTTACAAGACATTGGGCATAACATGAGACTAACCACCACTCCTCATGCCTTTTGTCTTAGCCAAAACAAAGAGCTAAATAGATATTATTCAACATCACAAGACTATTCAA
This sequence comes from Trachemys scripta elegans, assembly GCF_013100865.1. Classification (NCBI taxonomy): domain Eukaryota; kingdom Metazoa; phylum Chordata; order Testudines; family Emydidae; genus Trachemys; species Trachemys scripta. Next base: position 188,628,740 of record NC_048300.1, on the reverse strand, counting down.
GGCCAAGCTCTCAGGCTCGGCGAAACACCAGAACTGTCTGGGTTCTCTTGCAAATGCAGGCTTCTCACATATCCTTCAGCCCCACAAGAAGTTGGTTCTAATAAGATGCCTCCTTCCTCCTTTGCTTTGCACCTTGTACAGTCTTTTACACTTGTCCAAAGTGAGTGAAAAACACAACTGTTCTGGTTTGGTAGGCAGAGGGCAAGCCGACCCTACAAGTTTAGTTTGCACAAGAAGAGCAAACTCCATGGTGTTACAAAGTAGTTCATGTTTGCAAAAAGTGAATCATTTAGGATGTCATTTAAACAAAACAATACAAAAGACCCTCTCTCGTTAGGCATTGAAGAGAGATGGAACTTCCCACTCTTTCTTAGAAGCAGAATGTAACTTGGCCAAGAGCTACTTATTAAAAAGGTGACTCCTTCTCAAAGGGGTAAGAGCAGATTGATTGTATTGCATTGTGCAGAGGGAAAGCACATTGATGCTGCATAAAGGCAGTTTTGTTAAGAGCTGGTCCAGTGCTGTAAAGTTTGGATCTGGATATCTGGTTCTCCCAAGTAAGATTGAGGGGGTTTTTTGGATCAGGATTTTGGTTTAGCTCAGGGATCGGCAACCTTTGGCACGCGGCTCGCCAGGGTAAGCACCCTGGCGGGCTGGGCCGGTTTGCTTACCTGCCGCGTTGGCAGGTTTGGCCGATCACAGCTCCCACTGGCCGCAGTTCGCCGCTCCAGGCCAATGGGGGTGGCGGGAAGCAGCGGCCAGCACATCTCTCGGCCCGCGCTGCTTCCTGCCGCCCCGATTGGCCTGGAGTGGCGAACCGCAGCCAGTGGGAGCTGCGATCAGTCGAACCCGCAGACGCGGCAGGGAAACAAACCGGCCCGGCCTGCCAGGGGACTTACCCTGGCGAGCCGTGTGCCAAAGGTTGCCGATCCCTGGTTTAGCTCATAGATATCAGACACCAGCTGTGAAGTTCACATCTGGATCCTATTGTCCCTGAAGTTCAGGAGCATTTGCATCTGGAGGGTTGGTTGCTGAAGTTAACTGTGCAGACTACTATGTCTCCTAAAAGGCATGGCGCCAAGAAGAAAACAGGCCCATTTGGATTCTTCCACTCTATTTCTGTATATCTGATTTAAACCCAGGGCTACTCATGTCATCTGGAAAATTTATTATTATTGCTATAGTCCAATTTTGGCCTTGATACATCTGAATTATCTCCAGTGTAAATTAGAATTTTACTTCATGTCCTGAGATTCATCTTCTTTAGCTCTAAAGGGGCAAAACAATTTCTGACCCCTTAGAGAAGATAACTGGGAAAGGCTGCAGAAGAAGATATGAAAAATTCAACTGATTGTAATCTAAATCTAATCAATACTCCAGTCCTGATCTGTTCGTAATACAGGCAGAGTGGGGAGTGGAGCACTTTTCACAACAACCCTTTTCACAACAGATATAGCACATAAGCATCAGAAGGAGACGTTAGCATTGCTAGAGTCCCCGCTGTCAATACAATATGCCTCTTAAATGGTTAATTATTAAACCCAAAACGAATGTCCTGGTGAGAGTTATGAGGCCTTCCTGGCACACGTGCGTTAGAATCACCTGCCTCCCTCCTTCCTCCGTTTCCACCTCAGTGGCCCTTTTCTCCCTAGTTTATATTCCACTATTGGCTTCTTTGCTCCATCCTGCTCAGCTGCTAATATGTCCTCACTGCCTAAATGCCAGTTCCTACCCTTACCCATAGGAGATACTCCAGGGTGTGTGGGAAGGAAGGAGATGGGTGTGTGGTTTAAGACAGACCTAAGACTTGCTGGCTTATGGGAATATTGTATAAAAGATGCTGAGTGTGTATTATAGGTGGAGCTGGTCGCCCCACCTATTATTAAGGTTGCCCGACACTTCCTCTTAAGTTTTCAAGTGTTTTAAGTTGCTTATAAACATCTCAAAACTTTAAACTGTTTGCGCTGAAATTATCAATACCAGGTGTCTGCCTCAGGCTGATTTTTTTTTAAAACTTCTAGCAATTCAGCCATTTCCAAGAGCGAAGCTAGTGAAACACACATTGTTCAACAAAACACTGGCAACTTTTCCTTTGGGAAGTTCTCACAACCCCATGCTTTGGAGCAGGGACTTGAAATTTGGCAAGGGGTGGCCTTTGTGTCATGGATGTGCCTTTTGCCATCCCTGTGAAAAACTGGCCAGATTTGTGCAAGTTATAAGCCTATACAAATTCACAGTTTGCATATACTCAGCAGACTTGCTAGAGCTTTGCAGCTAAATTCCCCAAAGATTCTGTTTGCACTGAGCATACTATAGCCCATTGGTCTCCAAACTTTTTTGATCGCGCACCCCTATCAGTAAAAATTTTTGAGCACGCACCCCCTGCCGTGCCACAGGGCCAACTCTACCATTTTTGCCGCTCCAAGCAAACAAAAAATAAAACAAACAAAAAAGGCGCTCAGACTCCTGCCCAAACTGCCGAAGCGGCGCTGCTCTGGCGGCGCTTCTCCTGCCGCGCACCCCCAAGGATCCTCTTGCGTACCCCCTGGGGTGCGTGTACCACACTTTGAAGACCATTGCTATAGCCCACGGTTGCCAGGGGCTGAGAGCAGGACTTTCTCGGCAATTGCAGCTCTGGATGGCTGCAGACCTTGCACAGAAACTGAGAGTAGGGAGCCTCTTTTTTCTGTGCTCTCATTGATCCTGCTGCTGGCACCCATGAAGGAGGAAGCTGCCTGATTTGAATGACTAGGGGACAAGAGCAGGATATGGGGAAGGGAGTAGGCTGGCACAAGGAGCCTGCAGTGGGTAGACACATAACTGGGACTGGACTGGAGGGTGTCAGGGAGATGCAGAGAGGGAAACAGGGACTGGAAGTTGGGGGAGAGAGAAAAGTCTGTGCCCATCAGAGCACACTCCACTCCAAAAGCTGGAATGGAACCCAAGATTACAGAGTCTAACCAATCCTCTGCTGTCAGCATACCTCTGTGAAATGCCCTGTAAGTGTCTCATCTCCCCCTAGAGATGGTACATGGACACACAAACTATGCTAAAAACATTATTAAGGCTGCAAAGGCAAACACTCGAAAGTTAAGAAATGCCAGAATTAAGGTTGTTTGTGCAACCCTCTTGCACATGTGCACTGAATGAAGCTGGTGTCCTGTGGAAAAAACAGTATGCAATGATAAAATTAAAGACGGTATCATACTGCATAACAAGAGATACACAGGCAACCTTAATTCTGGCATTGCCTAAATTCTGATTTTGCAACCTTAATAGTGTTATCGTAAGTGTGTGTGTGTGTGTGTGTGTGTGTGTGTGTGTGTGTGTGTGTGTGTGTCATACACATATACAAAAAGAGAGGGATAATATAAAGAGTGTAATCTACTGGCCTAAGAATATGGAGCATTATTTACAACTCCCAAGTTAGTAGGTTTAATAAGATTGTTGTTATGCCCTGCAAATGGCTTCTTGAGTCCAGCTCTTCATATTGACTTATACAACAAAAAAGGCATCCATCCCAGTCTCTGGGCTCCCTCATCAACAGCTTTAAAAATACACATTTAAGTAAACAAACTCCCTTACATACACCCGGATCACAACATTATGAGAGAAGTTCTGTAATGAACAAACAAGAGCAGGGCCGTAAAAGATCTCATAAACCAGTGCAATGTCTGCAACAAATTTCTCGTGAATCAACAATGGGAACCACCCATGGTGCAAGAAATAACTGATCAACCAGGGAGCAAATTAGGCATAGACTTATGTATAGTGGAAATCAAACTCATGATAGTTTATTACTATGTGGATTATTGGGAAATCAATCCCTTACATACAACAGTTGCTTCTTTTATTTAATGCTGCAAGCTCACCTTGCCCGACAGAATTCCAGAGATAATGGACCTCAGTTTGCCTGTTGGGAATTTGCATAGGTTGCAGCATTATCAGAATTTGAGCAGACATCTTCTCCACGTCAAAGCAGAAGCAACTGTAAAGATTGCCAAGAAGACCTACTGAGATAATGAAGACCCATGAACAATTATACTGGACTGGAGCAATACATCAACAGATGGCATGAGCAGCGCTACCAGCTTCACGGTTTGCCGTGGGGCGCAGGGTCTGGAGGTCTGGGGGCTGCCTGGCAAACCGTGAAGCCAGTAGCGCTCGGGCAGCTCGGCTCTTCAGCTATACAGAGCTGAGGTGTCTGGGGGGAGCAACAGCAGCCGCTGCCGGAGCCGCTCTAAAGTAAGCAGGGGACAGGGATGCCGGCAAAGCATTTTCCCGGACATGTTCAGCTTTTTGGCAATTCCCCCCGGATGGGGATTTGAGGACCAAAAAGCCAGACATGTCCGGGAAAATCCAGACGTATGGTAACCCTAGTTTAGACAGCACAGACCATAATGGAATCCTGATCCTGATTTGGGCCACTGGTTGGTGCAGTAATATAAATAAATAATGGAGAAGATAAAAATATTACAGTGATTACATGGACAGTAAACGTAAAGATATTCTGTGTACTAGTGGTACACGTTCTCATCAGGCATTGAAAGACACACACTGGAATGACTACAAAAAGACTGATTGATTAATACTGGAAGTTGAATGTAATATTGAGAGATCATGAAAACACTTTGGGCCTTATTCTGAATATTTAGCAGTTTTACACTTGTCAGCTTTATGGAGCCAGTTCTGATTTACACTTGTGTAAGTCAGACCAGAATCAGACCCCCTATTTGAGTACTATACAGGGCATTCATTCTGCAAAAGTGCCATGTATGTACTGTACCAACTGAAACTGCAGCACCTATTAAAAAAAAAAAATCTATACATGTAGGGTTTTCTTCCTTTTCAGCTGAGAACAACCATGACCTCAGCAGAGCGCATTAGTCATCAGCTGCAAGTTAATGGCCCTCAGCTGCATCATGACCCATCAAACTCCTCCCAGATAGTCATTAATCTGCAGGAAATGCCGTATGCCTCGATCGTTATTGCCTCTGACTTTTAATATATGCCAAATGTACATATTTCACTAATAGAATTTTAAAACTCCTTTAGGGCCATTCTAATCTATATAAAGTACATTGTATGCATTGTGAAGAGATATACAAATTTTCCTCCCTCCCTTTGATGCAAGTTCCCCTTCAAGTTGCTTGGGTAAATAAGACAAGATTTATAACCAACTCAGTTTGCCTTTTTAATTTTTTTATACAATATTTTTAAAATTTTGGATTGCAAGATATGCAACAGTGAAGACACTTTATATTTTAACAGTATTGCCAATCCCACAAGTTGAGAATCATGAGTCAGACCCCAATAAATTATGAGATTGAGGGTGTTTTTTTTTTTAAAAAGATTATATTGTGTGTTTTTGTCTGTCTTGATTTATTAAATCTCCCCTCCCCTGCACATCCCTAAAGAGAGAGAGAGAGAGTTAATTAGTGTTGCCAACTCTCCCAGATTTGCTAAGTAAAGTGATTTTGGCGCCTATTGCAGGAATGCTCATGAGCTGCCAGATGGTACGAAGCTTCCAGCTTCTCCCCATCACCAAAATTCTAATTAATTCTGTGTCCCCTCAACCTCACATCTGTCCATTCATCCCCTGCCCAGCAATTAATTCTATCCCCCAGCTCCCTCATCAGATCTGCCTCCACCTCCTCACCCCCACCCTGCCTGCAGATCCTGGGGTTCTTCACACCCATCTCCCAGGCCTGGGGGACAACTGCCGTGGTGTCCTCCTTCTCAGGCCTGGTGTTGCAGCAATGGAGAGGGGAGTGGTGTAAGAGCAGAGAGGAGTTGACTCATTGTTCAGAGGAAGGAAGGAGAGAGCAGAACAACCTTGAGCAACCGGGCTCTTTCTGTTCCCTCCTCTCCTCCTAGGAGCAGGGCCGGCTCCAGGCACCAGCGAAGCAAGCAGGTGCCTGGGGCAGCCAATAGAAAGGGGCAGCAGTCCGTCCGTTGTTGGGGCGGCACGTCCGGGTCTGCCGTGGCAATTCAGTGGCGGGTCCTTCATCGGCACTTCGGCGGCAGTTCAATCGCTTCTCTTCTGTCTTCGGCGGCACTTCGGCGGCGGGTCCTTCAATCGGGTTTTCTTTTTTTTCTTTCGCTGCTTGGGGTGGCAAAAAAGCTGGAGCCGGCCCTGCTGGGAGAATGAGTTTGGCTCCTTAGTGGAGTGGGGAGCAGAGCTCAGCTGGCTGCCTGCAGCAGCTCTGATTGGCTGATCTTCCCCAGGAGATGGACAGGTGAGGAAGGCAGCCAGTCAAAGGCAGTTTTCCCCCAGGCAGGGCTGAAATTCAAGAGAGGGCTGAAACTTCTTATGTCATCATGACACTAGCCCAAATTGTGCGACTCGCAAAGAAATCATCAGATTAGTAACACTTGCAACTGTGAGATCCATTCCCTAATTCCCACATTTGTACCTTTCTCCCTCAAAATGGCAGGAAAAGAGTATTGGTATGGTGGGAGTCCCAGATGGCATTGTAACTCAGTCTTACAGGTTCTTTTTCTGAGCACGCAAACTGCGTACAGTATTGGAAGAAATACTGTATTGTAGTTAGCTTTTTTGTGATGCAGTTTCTTTGGAGGGAGCTGTGATGAACAGCAACAGTTTTGCTCTCTGCCTCAATCTCTCTAACTAGAGTCAATTCTTGGTTCAGTGTTGCTTCCTGGGAACTCAGCATTGGTGTTTGGGCTGAAATCCCTAAAAATGGGTGATTGTGTGCTGTTTGTTATCACCTCTGTTCAAGGACTGGTATACACAATGTAAATAAACAAGTGATTATAAGAAAATATCCTGTAACAGGCTGCTCGAAGGGCCGGGCGGCCTAGTGGCTGGCACACCTGACTTCCAGCCCCTTGCTTCCCTGGCCAAGGTGCCTCAGTCCTTAAGGCAATGTGGTAGAAGGATCCGGGCCCTCCCGCTCCACCAGGTCACAACCCAGAGCCCTGTGTGAAGCAACCACCAAACAGGGACCTCCCAGCAGACAGTCTAAGTTCACTGCCCTGGGCTACTTCCTACTGCTGTCCTTTAAGTTTGGGGCATGGCTCCCATAGCCCAAACAGTCATAGTGGCTTAACTCAAGTAGCGCCCCCTTGTGGGCCTTGAGCAGTGTCCTGCTGCAGCCTCAGGTTTCTTCAGATGGGGCAGCTGTAAGTTTGGCAGGGTCTAACCCCACAGTATCTCTACAGTTCAGTAACCCAATTCACTCAGATGCAGGGTGGTCCTTGGTCTCCTCAACAGCCTCCCTCGGTCAGGGACACAGTGCCTCTTACCCAGTGGCTGTCCCAGCTGTCAGGCTTCTACTGATGCTTCACTCTGGCAAGGAGGCAGCTAGTTCCTGCCTCTTTGCCAGTCAGCCCTGAACTGAGCTAGGTTCTCTCCTTTTCTTCTCCCTCTTCCAGGCCTAGCACTGGCTGCAGATATAGCGAGCTATCTGAGCCCATAGACACTCTAACTCTTTCCATTCTGGCGTGAGGTTGGTCGGCTTCATCACATTGATTTCTTCTTCAGTTGGAAACTGATCTGACTGCAAGGCCCAGAAAACTACTACTGCTCAGAGGGAGAGTGACAGTTTTAGCAAATTTGTGGCTTCGGGCCACCCATAATTATTTCAATTTAGGGTGCATATTTCATAGGTTTATCAATGTTCCATTGTAATTTGACAACAGTTAAATTATCCACAAAGTAAAGCGTTACCACACAGAGATTAGTCCAAACCAACAGGTAACAATGGGAGCCAAACAATAGTGAACAAATAATTGTATGCATAAGTAGCTACACCAGCATAGATAAGGGTGATAGTGGAGGACAATAAGAGCAATATTAGAGAAGGAAGAAAGAAAGGTCTTACAAAAATTATACGATACATTTGTTAGCACCATGGCTAGGCATTGTACAATATATAGAAGATGATAGTCCCTGTCCCAAAGAGCACACTACATGCTAAAATATTATTCATTTCTACCCAATATACCGGTTTCTTTCATGGACAGCTTTACTGGTATTTTATTCATTTAGAACCAGAGCCAAAGCCTATTGAAATCTATGGAATCAATCCGCTGACTTCAGTGAGCTTATTATTTGGCACATTTATGCCCATTACCACCCTTGTTTCACATTGTGACTTATGGAACAGCTGTCGTTTAAAACTTTAATCTATTCCTTTTCCTAGACTTTTGTATATGATCAAAGTGAATGTTCAAAGCATCTATTGTCTGCTTTGATTTTTCATTTTTGTATGTAATTAGTTATTTGGAGTTTTAATAACGCATGCAGAAGGGAGCGTTCTGAGTCAAGACGTACAATTTATGATTATTGTCAGATGATACGTTTTCCCCTGAAATATTCTCTTACTTTCAGTATAAAATTTTCCTATGACAACAAAACAGTTCCTAAGAAAAGGTGGATTTTTTTAATCATCAGTCCAGACACTGGTTTCAAAAGTTAAGCATATGTCAAGAGCTTCAAACAGGGAGATGAGCACTGAGTCAGGATATATTCAAGTAAAGGGTGGAAATGCCTTAAATGACTGCAGCTTCTGAGAATAGCCACGACAGACAAAGGTCTAACGGACTATCATTAGCCTTCCTGGTTCTAAGAAGGAAGTCCTAGATCATAGAATCTCAAGGTTGGAAGGGACCTCAGGAGGTCATCTAGTCCAACCCCCTGCTCAAAGCAGGACCAATCCCCAGACAGATTTTTGCATCCGATCCCTAAATGATTGAACTCACAACCCTGAGTTTAGCAAGCCAATGCTCAAACCACTGAGCTATCCTGGAATTTCACAATACACAGAGGGAGAGCCATTACTGACTCCCTCATGAAGCCCTAGGTGTGCTAAAAGTATTTTAAACCAGCTTATTAAGATGGTAGTTAAGAGGTTCACAGGACCTTACTCTCAGCTCTTCAAGATGTGAGGTGGGGGCAGGGGGAGGATGGTGGCTGTGAAGTTAAAAGGAATATAAAGGAGGTACACAGTCCCTTGCAGTCACTGACACATCCTGGATAGTGAGTCTATGAACTACAGAGAAAGATCAGGTCTAAGCGTGAGTCTTCGAGTGTTCTGAATTTACGTTTGATCTTTCTCTGTATCAAAAGCTTCCTGCCTAACAGCTACAGTTGTGGAGTGGCTCCACATCTGCTCCATCCCCACCCTATCCATAGTGAAGGGTAGCAAGCCGACTGGTCACTAGCACTCAACTCTGGGACCTTAGACTGGGTCTCTGCACATAGTATTCCCACTAACTTAAAAGCAGAGCCCTCATACAGTACATTACAGACATATGTCAATATCCAAGTCGAGACCCGCCGTGTGCGTTGGAATGGAGAAATATGGCCATCAGCATGTTTCCTGCACCAGTGACATGTACACTTTAGCCTAAGTTCACCTTTGTGTGTGAGAAATTCTGGATGTCACATCAAGGGAGGCAGTGGGCATGTCTAAACAGCATTTTGGAGTGAGTCTCCAAGCCCAGGTCAACTGATTTGGGATAGCAGGGCGCACACTAGCATGAGCAAGGTAGGCAGTTGAAAATAATCCTTTATTTAATTTTTTCGTTTTATTTTAATGTTTTATTTCATGTCCTAATACTTTATAGTTTTTGGGTGCTTCTGGGTATCTTCATGTTGCATTAGCTAGATTGTAAAGCTCCTTGGGGTCTTTGCATTTTGTGTTTGTGCCAAACCTGCATTTTGTGTTTGTGTTCTGGCCCATGACTGGGGCTCCTAATCTTAGGCTCTACGATAATGCATATAAATAATTAATAACGTGTTAGGCAACCATCCACTTATTCCTTTAGGGTGAACGCACACATTGTCATGTCACAATCTCATAACCAGACGTTTTGCCGGAGTAAAGACTCTGTGGACCCTTTGTAAAAGGGAATTTGCAATGGGATATAGGATGGAATCCTTCTCCCCTCCCACCTGGGGGTGGGTGCAGGACAGCTGCTCCTTGGAAGCTTCTGAAGCCCATGGGCTGTGGCAGTGGCTACTCACATACATGGTTTTGGTTGTGACAAAGCCACATATGAATGAGGTATCAGTGAGAGATTAGGGTGAAGTGCCCTGGTGAAGCAAAAGAACCCCCAATCGATTGCACAGGGCAGCTAGCCCCGGAATGATTTCAGGATAGCTCTGAAATCAGCCTGCTGAAAAGAACTCCAGACTGCCTAGGCTCCAGCATGCCTTTGTGTTCAGCTTCTAATATAGCAGTCCAACAAAAGGGCCCAAGATACTATCTACCCAAGTGCGTAATGAAACTCATATTTGCGTTTCAGGAGAGGCTGACAAGTGTCAGGGGCAGAGAATGCTGCTGCATTGCCTTTTCTCTTTTTAACCAGCTCACATCCCTGTTTACCTCACAAAATGACGCACGTTCTGCTCAGCTCCGCTCATCTGGAAACCAAAGGCTCCTTCAAGATAAAATAAATTGTTCCTGTGGCAGTGCCAAGGGGGTGATTTAATACAGTTTGGAGAGTTCTCAATTCAATTTCACACCCCTGTGATTGTACTAACCCCCCTCCCCCCACCTAACAAACCCACTGTGGCTTAGTTTTCTTCTTTACAAGAGTACGAGCTGATACAGTAGAAAAGCAGAAGAACTTTCATGTCTGAAGCATTCTGAGATTCCAGACACTGTACAGAATACTGTAACCGTCATAACATTATTTCAAGAGTGGCAAACTACTTGGCCAAGTGCATAGTACCTGGAACAGGCTTGTTAGTCCTGCTGCTAGCGCTAGGAAACATGAAGTGTTCTGTGTAACTGGCATTCGTGGCTCTCCAGGAAGCTGCATCAGACTCTGTGCCTGAATACTGTGTTGCATTGCATTGCTTGGTTCTACTGTAAGATCCCTTATGCTGACCAGGGGAAAGGTGAGTGTGGGTCTGTGGTGGAGCTAATGCACCCCCAGAATTCAAGGTTAATAACCTTGTTTTTTGCCTTGGGGAGTCCTCCATAGATTGCAATTGTAAAGTAGCACCTTGAAAAATTAAGCTGAGCGTCAAGGCAGGAGAAAAAGTGCTCGAGGGCTGCCCTTGTGGAAGGAGCATCCGTTCTGGTGCAAGTCCAAACCATAATGGCTAGATAACGTGTGCAGTAAACGCCAAGTGGCATTTCAACATATCTCCCTATCCTCATCCAACAACATACCTACTATAGCGCTGGCTGTGGATCCAGCTCTGCTACTGGAAGAATGTGAATCCAACTAATAAAGGCTTGTCAAACAACTTGTAACACAGGGAAGTATTGCTCTTCACTTACACAGCCTGTTCTGAGATGAGAAATCGAAGGACTGCTATTATTCTAATCAACAAACAGTTACGGAAGAAAGAAACTGGCTTCTTAGCAAACAGGATCTCACTTGATCAAAACAGCAACAGTTGGTTTCTTCTGGAAAAATAAGGCTAGGAAAAGAAATAGATGGATGAAGAATCCTGAGACAACCTTAGTTAAGAAACCAGAGTTATTGAACACAATCTTATCTATTATAAGAAACTATATAAAAGATCTTCAGAGTCATAAAGCTAAAGCCTGGGAGAAGAACTAGTATAACAACAATATTTTGTACTTCTGTTGTGCTGTTCGTGTCAGTGAGCTTCTCAAAGCTTAAATTTAGCTTCACAGCTCCCTGGTAAACCAAGTTCAAGGTCTTGGTCCTTATCTTTAAAGCACTCCATCACCTGGGCCCAGGATACCTAAAAGGTCACCTAAAGCTCTGGGACAACAACCATGATCGACAATTACGCTCCTCTGGCAAAATAGAACTCTCAACAATAAGGATAGGTTTCAGAGTAGCAGCCGTGTTAGTCTGTATCCGCAAAAAGAAGAACAGGAGTACTTGTGGCACCTTAGAGACTAACAAATTTATTAGAGCATAAGCTTTCGTGGACTACAGCCCACTTCTTCGGTGGGCTGTAGTCCACGAAAGCTTATGTTCTAATAAATTTGTTAGTCTCTAAGGTGCCACAAGTACTTCTGTTCTTCTTTTAACAATAAGGATGCGTCTACACTGCAGTTAAACACCCGTGGCTGGCCAGTGCCAGCTGACTTGGGCTCGCTGGGCTTGAGCTACAGGGCTGTTTAACTGTGGTATGGATGTTTGGGCTTGGGCTGGAGCCCTAGCTCTGGGTCCTTCCCCCCTCGCAGGGTCCCTATTGATGTCAGTAATGCAGGATTAGGCCTATGCGAATGAAATGATAAATACTAGAAGGAAACACGATCAAAAGGAAACTACAAGCAGAAGAATGTTGCTTTGTGGCTGCACCGCTATTTTATAACCTCACTAGGAGCTGTAATGTTATAAAACCACCATAAATATATGCTATTCGTTTTGAGACTGTGTCATTCCATTTAGACAAGAAAGATAAACTGTGGAAAAAACATGGAACAATTTAAAAAGAAAAGCTTGGCTTACTCATTCCCGATTTACTGTTCTACCTGATGTGATCAACATTTGTAGCAGTTCAGCAGTTTTTCCCATCACAGTCATGGGGGAAGCTTAACGGTACAACTGCAAATAACTGCACCAGCAGAGTTAAAAAAAGATACTGCCTACCTGCCTGAATTTTGAAAGGCCAAACCAAAACACACTGAAAGTTACCCTCTGCAAAGTCAGACAGTGGAGGCAATTGGTCTTCTGTGTTATACTGATACCATTTACTACTATAGCTCTTTTACTAGCTGGATCCCACAATACTTTCCAAACATTAATTAATCCTCACAAATGCTCCACTGAGGTAGGTAGAAGAGAACACCTCACCTGTCATTCTTGTTCTCAAGACATGCCAGGATGAGAGACAGACACTGCTGAAGTCTAGCCTCAAATACTGAGAGAGCTGTGGCTGACTAGAAGCAAGGTTTCAGACTCTTTGGGAGTCACAGTCGGGTTAGCGGAGGTAATAATAATACTGCCCAGGCTAAGAGTGTCACTTCCTTTGCCCCAGCACTTACAGTTCAATCACAGAAGAGCTTCTCATAAACTGACACAAAGTCACCTCGTTGTCCTCTGTCAGTTCCCTCTTTAAAACTCTCCTTTGTCATATCACCTACAAAAGGCTAGATAATGGTTAGGCACTTGGTGTGCTGTGACCACTGCCTATCATGCTGACCAGTATTCTCTCATGGTTTCCTTATGCTCCCAACTCTGTATCCACTTGTTAACTCCTCTTATATTTAGACTGCAAGCACTTCAGGGCAGAAACTGTCTTTTGTTCTGTTTGTACAACACCTAGCACAATGTGTTCTATGATTCAGGGCCCTAGATGCAATATAAATAATCATAATCAAATAACAAATACATAAATAAATAAAATAATTATTAATAAATAATAATAATAATGTGGAACTCTCCAGAGAAGGTGAGTGTGATTTATTATAACGTACCTAGGAAGGACAAACATTGCAAGTATATTCTAAACACGACTGGAAACAGGATAAATTAATTTCACATATGGTTAGGCTAACTGCAGTTCCCTGAACAAAAAAATACATATTGGGAAGGGACAAGGGACAGGTGGAAAAGAATTCCACCCTTTTCCAAAAGACGGAAAAGAAATAAGATATGGAACAAGACAGTAGTCTCTCCTGTTCCTTAAGCACAATAGATCTTGCTCTGCTGGTACCTCTTATGAGATACAGAGCTCTTTTTAGGACCCATTCCTGAAGTCCTTGGGCCTGTTTCTCCTCTCAATCAATTAGGTGTAGATCCGGGATAACTCCATGCAAATCAATTGGATTACATCAATGCAACACAACTGCAAGATTAGAATTAGCTCCCTGTGATGGAGTGTTTATCCCACACTAGTTTAAAAGGGGTTAATAAGCCTGAGAAGGAACCAATTAACTGGATAGGCCAAAGCTAAGAGGAATTAGGTGGTTCAAGTAATCCCCTGAATGATGGAGCCCAGCTGAGAAGGAATAGGAAGGACTAGGATGAAGCCAGGAAGCTGTCAGCAGAAAGGGGCTGCAGTGAGGGAGCCTCTGAACATTACAGAGGGAAAGAAGGAAACATAGGGGTGAGGTTGTAGAGAAAGTCTCAAGGGAACGGCAGTAAGGTTTAGGAGTGTGCAGACCATGGCTGCTGATTAGAGGGTCCCTCAGCTGGAATCTGGAGTAGACGGCGGGCCCAGGTTCCCCTGCCAGCCACTAAGGAAGTGGCACCGACTGGGCAGTGAATGGGAAGACTGCTGGAGAGACAATTTGTACAGAAAGACTTTAGTACCCCGGAACGGGGAAAGCATATAGTGACCTGGCTGGAGGACCAGGCCACAAAGGGAGAGCTCCCAGAATTGCAGAGAGCGAGAGAGGGGGCGACATGGTGTGCAGCGACCAGCAGGAGGGGACATTGGACCTAGAAAAAGTTAATTGCCAGAGCAACCAGGAGGAGGCACCTTAGAGGTGAGTGTACCCTGTGACACTCCCCTATCTTTCTCCTCCTTGGCGGAATTTACATTCAGACCCTAATCCAACAAAGTATTTAAGCATATGGGAAGTGGTTGAAGATTTGAAGTCAATGGAACTGCTCATGCTTAAAGTTAAGCACATGTTAAGTACTTTGATGAATGGGTGCCATATTGAATTCAATAGAAGTTTTGCCTAAGTAGGGATTTAATAAAGATATTGGGATCCATTTGTGAGAGCTAGACCCATGGCAACATAACTTATATGTCTGTGATTTGATAGAGTTCAGAGGCAAATTATACATGATGCATTCAGCTAGCATAATTTTCCATTGTTTTATTAAACGTTTTAGGCTTTTTCTAGACTACCTTTTTTTCTACGTTAAAAGAGTGATACAAATGGGGAAAATGGAATATGGAAAAGGAGAGCAAGGTTCAGTGAACACCTTGAAAGTGGGTTTGAAATATAGCTAAAAGGGCAAAAACCTGAAGTGATGCATGAAGCGAAATAACAGACTCCCTTATACTGACGTCTCCCTTAGACCTCCTGACTGCTGGTTATTGATATGCTAGTGTAAACTGATATACGTTACATGTCAAGAAACTAGCTAGAAGATGCAAGGCAGATGTCAGTTAAAGTTTGGGGTGGCCTAGTTTAACTTACATATTACTGAACCTCTTGTTGGTTGCTTTTCTTGCTATATTTCCTCTTCCGCTCTCTCAATGTGTGAGTTACGCTAACACAGACTCCTTTATAGGGTTTGTTTAGAACAGGAAAAGAAGTTGAGATTAAGGTGGGATTAATTTACCTCAGCCTCTTTCCCTATCAAAACAAACCAATACTCAGTGGGTCAAATTCAGAAGTGACATGTATGTCTCAGGGATTCCTTGGTGCCAACTGGCAGAGGGGACAGGGGGTGCACAGAATTACACAGGGATGCTCTGGGTCAGATATTTGCCTAATAGTTCACCTAGAGTGACAGCAAGTGTGAAAAATCAGGATGGGGTGGGGCGGTAATAGGAGCCTATATAAGAAAAAGCCCCAAATCTCAGGACTGTCCCTATAAAATTGGGACATCTGGTCACTCTAAGTTCACCGAAGGGCAGCGTGTGAGGTTTCTATTGAGAGCCAGTAGCCCACTCGTCATCATAATCATTGTAAAATGTCTTTATAGAGAATATTTAAGGAGTTTCTGTGTCTATACTGAAAATTATGCTTTTGAGGTCTTGGAGTTAAGGTAGGTCATTAGGAGGTGACACACCTCATGCCTGAAGGGAACAACTCTGAGGTAACAGATACCTATTTCCCGGTCAGGCCTTTACATATTGTCTGCCTCACACTGCAGGCCTGTTTGCATACTGAGCTGGGGTGAACGGAGAGATTGTGAAATCAACAAGAGGAAGAAACAAACAGCAGCGGGTGTCCAGTTTATGAATAAAGGCAAAGGACTGGTCTAGCATAGCAAAGAGAGACACTGAATCTTTCACCTGGGAGGCAAATTGACAGCGTGCCCGTCTCATGAAAGAAGGGTCATGGCCTGCTTGGCTATAAAGCGCTGCAAGGATTTTGGGTGCACAGTACTTTATTAGATACGAGAGTATCTCATTAATTAAGTCTACACTGTGTGTTATTTTATTTTATATGTAACCATTTGTTTCCAACACACTGTGTGTTGTTAAATAAACTTATACTTGATTTCGCTATAAACAAATCTTAGGGCTGTGAGGTAAGCGGAGCAGTGAGCTGAGATAGAACTAGTAAACTGGGTGTCCTGCTTCTTTGGAAGCAGTGGATCAGTGAATACTGCAAATGTCCAGTGGACCTGGGTTACATATTTCAGGGGACACTCAGAGGGCTAGGGGGTTGCTGTATGAGTAATAGGTGCCTGTGTAGGCTGAAAGGAGAGGGGCTTGTGTTGCCAGTGGCCAATAGAATTGGCGAGCTGACCCCCAGCAGGCACAGACAAGGCTCCCTCATGTCAAGGGCACACAACCTCACAACCTGGGATACCCCCAGGAAGCGTCACAACATGTAAGGCAGCTAAGTGTATACAAGCTGCAGACCGATAGCATGGGCATGAGCCTAAGTGAGAAAGTACATATAGAGAAGTGCAGCAGGAGCCTAAGTTGGAATAACATATAAACTGAGGGAGCTGAAAAAAGGCGGAAGTTACATCAACATGAGGCTCTGTCTAGACTTATTTAGACTCTTCTCTGAATCTGGCTCAGGGTCTTTTTTGCCACCATTTTATTTATGCTGCTAAATAAAGAACAGAAGGCTAAATAAAGAGCAGAGGGTTAAATGCTGCACTTTGATGGGAGTTTAATCTGACTTATTGAATGAGTAAAAACTGCAAGCTCTGGTCCAAAACTGCAACTGCCATGCACCTTTGTGAAGCTTTGCATCCATTTCAGACACTGAAGAGTGAAACCAGTCCTTGCACTGCTCTAGAAATACGTGGACTATGAATTCATTGGCCCATTTTTCTCTCTCCAATTTCTTACCTCAGTCTGGGCTGCAGGTAATCAGCTGACACTTCTAGCAGGTGTGTGTGGGGGGGCAAGATGTTTCTGAAAAGTAAACAGATTTGCAATACTAAAGTGCATTCTACACGAGTTCCCTTTCCGACACTGAAGCCCTTGACCCATTCCTAGTGGAAACACAGAAAGAAAAACTAGGAGAAAATTAGATTAATCGTTCTAGTGTGGTCTGGCCAAAACTGCAGCCAGAAAAATAAAACGTTAGGTGAGTTATTCATTGCCCATTCTCTGCTCTGCTCCACTAATGGACTGTCACAAGGGTGTGAAAACAGGTTATTCACTGGGCAAAACTGCTCTTGATATGAGCAGTAGTAGAACCTGCCTTCACAAGAGAGGGAGTCAAGCTGACTCTGCTCCAGTGTTGGGAAGAAAGGTCGCATACATTATGGTTCAAATTCCACCATTAGATACGTAGGGTGCTGAAATTCATGTGTGTGTGCTTCCAAAGGCTGGATCTGGGCCTTCAATAAATGAATCTTACTTTGCTCTTCAGAACAATCTTGTCTCCATTCATAAAGAGTGTCGAAAGGTAACCCTATGGTCAAAGGCTGTCACTAAAAAAGGTACAAAATGAAGGATGGAGTCCCCAATGGCCCTTTGACTCCTACATAAAGATCCACACACAACTGTACTTCTATTTTGGTGTGAATCAACATAAAAAGAAGGAGGATTGGATATTTATATGGATAAAAAGAACATCCAGAATTATAGTGAACATTTAAAAAACCCAGCAGTTCTAGAAAAGTTACAAACACTCATGCTTCAGTGCATAAGCCAACCTCTAACCAACAGAGATTAAGAAGAAACTTTTCCTATGGCCAGGTTACCCCATAATTGCCTATAAAAGGCAATTCTGGCACCTTCCTCGTAACAGGACACTGGACTAGATGAACCATGGGTCTGAGCCAGCTTGGAAATTCCAAACTTTCTAGGTTAGATAGATGGGGGTGGGGAAGAAAATCCCCAAACTTTTCTTCTTCTTCTATTTGGCAAGCAGTGGTACTCATCTCTGAAGAAAGCTCAAGTTCATGAACACCACATGTGCCATTTCCAAGACAAATGGCTAATTTCCATTTGGCAGAGATTTTGTTTTTGAAACACAAGAATGGGAAAGAACAATAATTCTGTTTTATAACTAAAAACCTTGCAGTTTTTCGCAACATCTTTTTCATTTACTAATGAGGGGAAAAAGTATCAATCATCAGCAAATCACAATGAAAATGATGTTATTGGATTGGACCTATTTAGTACAATGCACCCTTAGTAGAAGCTTGCATCTAATGCTACTACAGTAATCACTGATAGGGAGGGCAGGGATGTTTGTGGTTGGAGAGGGGATTGGGTGACCACAAAGTTGGGCTTTGTTCCTGTTCATGAATTACTCACTGGGTGACCTTTCATGTCACTTACGGCCACATTTACAAAGATATTTAGGCATCCAAAGATGCAGATAGGTGTCTGGTGGGATTTACAAAGGTGCCTAAGTGAGTTAGGCACCTACCAGTGAAAGTCAGTGTTTCCCCAATGGTGAAAGCTAGTTGCCTAATCCACATAGGTGCTTTTGTATAATGCCAGTAGGTGCTTATTTGCATCTTTAGCTGGCTATGTACCTTTGTAAATTCATCTCTTAAAAGTCCAATTCTGTAACATTTTACTCTATGTGAGTAATCCCACTGAAATCAGTGGTACTACTCATGTGAGTACAATTTTGCAGAACTAGAGTGACATGAAAGTGAATGGGACCACTTCCTTTGACTTCAGTGGGCTTTGTATCAGACCATGCTAACGATCATTCACGAAATTAAGGGTTTGCGGAAACAGGCCATTTGTTCTCTGTGCTTCAGCTTTTTCCCCATCTGTAAAATGGGGATAATACTTACCTACTCATCTGGAATTATTGCTTGTAAAGTTCTTTGCTCTTTCATAGAAACTGTAATCACAGTTCAGGTGGCAGAAATAACAACTAAATGATCTTGGTCTTTTTGGTTATAATGTAATTTTAAACAATTAAATGCCTGCTGCTAAATGTTGATAGTCAGCTCATATAACATTTTATAATCTGAACAGTGGTATTAACATTAATGGCATCTATGTATTATTTATATTATGGTAGTACGTAGGAACCCCAATCAAGGATCAGCATCAAAGCCAGGGCCAGCTCCAGGCACCAGCTTGTCAAGCAGGTGCTTGGGGCGGCCGCTCCGGAGAGGGGTACACGTCCAGGTATTCGGCGGCAATTCGGCAGACGGTCCCTCACTCCGCCTGGGAGTGAAGGACCTCCCGCCGAATTGCCGCCGCAGATCGCGATCGCGGCTTTTTTTGTTTTGGTTTGGTTTTTTTGTTTTGGCTGCTTGGGGCGGCCAAAACCCTGGAGCCGGCCCTGATCAAAGCACTGTATAAACAAGTACCAAAAAATGGTAGTCTCTGCCCCAGATTATTCACAATCTACAGGTCACACAGGACATAAGAGGTGAACAAAACAGACAAATAGGGTGGGATGATGGGGCAACGGTAAAACTAACACATTTTAGCAGAAAAACAGAAGACAGGTGCCATTTTGGTATTCAATAATGATTTGTAAAAGATATAGTAACCTATGGTCTGTCAAGCCAAAAATAACAATTTGGGCAGATTGCAGATTTTTGGGTGCAACTTGTTTAGCGTAGCCAAAAGAGGAAACTGATATATACAACTACCTCATAACTAGGTATGATAGATTCCAGCTAAAAGTAAGCCAGACCACCATATGCTATGCTTCTTACAGACAAGGAAGACCTCATTCTTGAGCTCAAGATAGAATATCTGTAGTTCCCAGGATTTCAAAGCAACAGATGAGTACCAGTCTGTAACCATTAGTAGCTACATACTGTATATGTGCATGTACAATCTGTGTGTATGTGTGTGTGTGTAAATAAAATACAAACACACACCCCTACCTCTTTAGCTTCTCCATGCCTATACCAGTCAACACTCTTCCCGTTCCCAAAGTAAATACTCTTAGTCTTTTGGAAGCTTCTCTGTATGAAATTCTCCTTCTATCTGTGATAATCATTTGTGCCCTTCTACTCTGCCTTTGAAACTGAATGAACCAAAAGCGCACACACCATTTAAGCAGAGAATGTATTATGAATGTCCATAATGGCATTATAATATTTTCCATATTATTTCCTATCCTATGACTAATGCAACCAAGCCTCTTATTTGTTTTTATGACTGATGCTGAACATTGAGCAGAAATCTTCATTCAAATGTGCTCAGTGATGCCACAATCTTTCTCCTGAGACACACATGTAATTTGGGAACCAGCAGAATATGTGCATGCAGCTTAAATCATTGCTGTTGACTAAATGTATCAGTCTAGTTATTTATTGCTAACGCAAGAGAGATTGTTTAACGCACCTGAACTTTTAATTCTTTACTTAAAATATGCAGGTTAAGAAAACATGTTCTCTCTCCAGAAGTTGTATAAAGAGATCAGTAACTTTTTTCTGTCTCGCTACTATAAATAGCAGATATAATGTTGTTGTGAATAACCAGCATTTGGCCTGATTTCCTGTGCTTATTATGATTCATGACCAGTGGTGGTCTGCAGAAAACTGGCTGGTCACATTATCCTGGCTTTCCTCCTTGTTTTCAGCTCTTAAATTGCTTTACAAAGACAACGAAAATACACTAAATACTTGTCTGATATCACTTTTCAAAGGAAGCAAGCGTTGTAGTTGTCACAGAGTTGCTATGTGATACCATATGAGAAGGGAAGTGGCCCTTGCAGTGGAGGATAGGAAGGTCCAGGCAAGTCATTCTTTTAAGATGCAGTCTATACTATGAAAAAGTTTGTGGTTTCCTGGTTAGTGGTTAAAAATTAGGATGAGGCATCAGATCTGGATTTTATTCCCAGTATAGCCAAACACTTGTTATGCTACTCTGGAAAAATCACTGAGGTCCAAATTTTCAGAAGTGCCCCCATTTTTGGTATTCAATTTGAGATACCTCTCACTTGCTTTTCAGAGATGTTGCAAGTTCAGAAATTCATTGTCTTCACCTGGGAATTGCAAGTACTCAACAGTTCTAAAATCAAGTTGGTCACCCAAATCAGTGGCCACTTTAAAAAACAGGGCCTAAACTTTTCTGTGCTACAATTTCCACATCAATAAAAGGGGGGTAATATTGACTTATGTCATGCGTGTTGTGAAATTTTATCAATTAATATTTGTAAATAATAATAATTATTTGCACTTGAATAGCACACCTTAGAGGAACTCTGCATACTAAACAAATATTAACTGAACTGGCCTCACAGCATCAATGTATGGTAGGGAAACATTATCAGTCCCATTTAGAAGTAAGTGTACTGACATAGCTAGATTAAGTTATTATTAGTGTGAAAGTAGTGCCTCCAAATGTAGTAAGCACTGTTCATACATCTGGGAAGTTCCTGTCCTTAAGAGTTTACAATCTAGAATATTTTAATATGGCTAAATGTATACACCTAGGAAGAATGTAGGCCATACTTACAGGATGGAGAACTCTATCCTGGAAAGCAGTGACTCTGACAAAGATTAGGGGGTCAGGGTGGATAATCAGCCGAATATGAGCTCCTAGTGCGATGCTGTGGCCAAACGAGGTCTGGCAGGATCATTGTGCAGCCAGATAAAAATATATATATATACGTGGAAGAGCTTTGGTGTGAAGTTACACTTAACCCTGCAGTCACATAGAAGGAGGCAGATTCCAAGTCAATTAGAAAGCTGTGGAGTCAAGTCTCCCCCTGACCCTTATAGTGCAGTAGGATTCTAAAAATTGCTTGTTTTGACTGCTCCCAACTAAACCCCTTAATGGTTCTCTGCTACTTCAAGCATTTTTCAGGATGATGTGCTGCTCATCGCAGATTGCAATGTCTCTTGAGACACTGCTATTTGAGGAAAACAGCTGACTCCCTGTCTCATGAAAGGACCTTGTTGGGTACAGGAGACAGTGTGCAGCTGAAATAGCAGACACTCAGCTGAACATACTGCAATTGTGCCTGCTAAGAGGACTGGATTCCAGAGTGTCAGAGTTACAGAGTTTCATTGTTCCTTGTGCCATTATATAACTATTCCAAAGCGGAGGATGTTTTGAAAAGTTACAGAGTAACAAATGGAAAACTTAAAAAAAGAAAATGAAATTGAAAGTGAGAAAAATACACAAACTCAGACTCCTAGACTTTAAGGCCAAAAGGGACCATCATGATGAGGGTTAAGATTTTGTCACGGGTGTTTTAAGTAAAAGTCATGGACAGGTCACAGGCAATAAACAAAAATTCATGGAAGCCCAGACCCATCCATGACTTTTACTAAAAATACCCTGTGGGAGGATGAACAGTCAGAGTCTTGCTGGGGGCTGACCCCTGGCAGCTGATCCTGCCCCGCCATTGCTCCGTGGCAGGGGCTGAAAGTCGCTGCTCAAGCCCCGGAGGCTGATGCAGCCCAGGGCTGCTGTTCCAGCGGTGGTGGCTGACCACCGGTCCATTGCTCTGGTGGCCCCACAGCTCCGGTCCCACTGCTGTTCCTCGGCAGGGACTTATAGCTGCTCCAGCCCCGCCACTGTGTCTGGCTGAAGCTGAAGAAGTCATGGAGGTCCTGGAAAGTCACAGAATCTGAGACCTCCATGACAGAATCATATCCTTAATCATGATCATCTAGTCTGACCTCCTGTACATTGCAGGTCACAGAACCTCACCCACCCACTCCTGTAATAGACCCATAACCTCTGGCTGAGTTGCTGAAGTCCTCAAATCATGATTTACAGACTTTTGTGAAATATTTCAGTGTTGAAATGAGGCTATTTTTCATCAAATAAAATTTCAAACAAAAAGTGTCCACCTCCTTTCAGCTGTAGATTGTACCCAACTTCTCTTGTACCCAACAAAGTTGCAAGCAATGTAACTGCACCCAGCATAAAGCTAGAGTAGCAGAGTGGTGAATCAGGCCCTATATCGTATCTATATTCCTTTGAAATGGAGCCAGTGCCATAGTTGTGAAAATTTAGAGCAGCAAAAGGGAAAAAAGGTGAAAAAAAGGGAAGGGGCCTGAACATTCAAGAATTTGAAATTTTTAATTTTTTTTAAAGTTCTGTTCCAGACCCTGCAAAGTGGAAATGTCAAAATTTCAATTCTGATTGCAAAACTGTTTTCCCATTTTTTGACCAGCACTAGCTAAGAGAGCTGGCACGCAGGTGGTAGGTTCAATTGAGTTACACTAGCAAAATAAGAGGAACAATGCAGTAGTGAAACATGTCCACTGAGTATCCAAATACAGCACAGAGCTGCTTAATTGGAGGATGAGAGTATTTACAGCCTTGATTAGTCTAGCCACCTAGTTCATCTAAAAAGAGTGGAGACAAAAATAGCCCAGTCTGAATTAACCATCACAGCAGGTAAGTGTGATATAGCCCAACGAGAAACTAAGTACCTTGACTATATAGAAAGTGATAAGGTAAAGCCAGAAGTGGCTAAGGCAGAGACAATTAATGAAGTGCCCATTCTTTCCCAGAAGGGAGATTAATAATTTGGGAGATAAATGGGGTATTATTGGTTCTTCAGCCATACCTACTCCAAACTTGCTACACCCCTCATACATCTGATTTGGGGGGAAAGAAAAAATGGAGAAGTTAGGTGGAATGAGACTTATGACAGAACATTTGCTGCCTTGAAGGATAAGCTCTGCACAGATTCCTACGAAGAGGACATAGCACATCAATGCTTCCTCTGAACCAGGTGGCTGTGTTCTGAGGCCTCCATTTTTGACCTCTGAAGTATCACAGCTCTGACGTATGAAATGCATTGATGCAATAACCTGCCAACTGGAACTCATTGGCACTTCAGTTTTGTGGTGTGACTTGGTGCTAACACCATTTACCTTAAGCTCCAGGGTCTCAACATGTTCACATCAAAGAGCTGCTTTGTAACAGACTGGGAACTACAGTTTCAAGGGACAGTTCTGCCCTGATATCCAGAACCTTGGGACTTTCCTGCATTGAAGTGTCTCTCTGGTGGCAGAGTTGAAAGGCCACATTTATTTCAAAAGCTGGGCTCGGCAGTGCTTCTTTGAAGTACTCCAGGCCTACAATGGTTTTGACTCACAAAATTCTCATTAAAACTCATTAAGTTCTGAGACACTCTTCTCTCTCTTACAGAGCTTGGGATAATGTCTCTGGGATAATGAGAAGGAAACAAGGAAGGATCGTCTTGTGGTTAAGACACTAGACTGGGATGCAGAAGATCTGGTGTCTAATGTCTCTTCCACAGACTTGCTCTGTGGCCTGGAGCAAGACAATCAATTTCTCCATGCCTCAGTTCCCCATCTCTACGATGAGACTAATGATATCTCCCTACCTCACAGAGATGTTGTGAATATAAATCCATAAATATTTGGCAAGCGCTTAGCTACTACAGAGAAGGGGACATATACCTACATAGAGAGAATTATCTTCAGCAAACCAGAATCATCAACCCAAACTGCTGCAGCTGAAAAACCTTCCGTGCTTCCAAGAGTCACCAACAACTCAAAGACAAAGCAGATATGCAGTTACACGCATCAAGATGACACTGGTGCTGTGAGAAGTTGCTCTGTGGCCCAAGGAAACCAAGGGGAGCAGGGTCAGAGGACATAGAAATGCTGACCAAATTCAATCTGAAGTCTGAAGGGGCAGCAGAAGCGGGAAATCACTCTCACACTGCATCATTAATGGAAGGAAGCAGGGATGGAAGGGAAGGGAAGAGAAGTTCATTAGCTGAGCCAGAGGGAAAAAATGAAATATAGAATCTTCTGGTCTCAGAAGGCAGCTGAGTTGCCTGTGCATCAAAGGGCCAAGGGGGGGGGGGGTGTCCAGGGTGTCTCATATTAGGGAGCTGAGACCCAAGAGTGGGAATCCAGTCAGTATTGCATTTTTACAGAGGAATTAGAATGGACACCCTATAAAAGTCTCAAAAGTCTCCCTTTGGAAAATTCCACTGGCTGAAAGGTTGTTTTGACAAACACGTCAACCAAATGAGTGAGGGTAATTTTGAGTAACAGTCCAAGCACATGGTCATGACAAGGTTTTTTGCTGAGGGAAAACACACAATGCCTGACAACAGCTGGGCACAGAGAAAGTGACTGAAGGCTTAAATGGGGTTGGTTCTTGGAGCTCCATGAGTTGTGTGCTGGCTGAGTTAGAAGCTGTGCTAGGATTTTACTATCTAATTATATCTCTGTTCTTATGTATGAATACTGCAAACAGACAAGGATAAAAGTACTCTATGTCCATCTATTTCTCTCCCAAAAAGAAAACATTCATTGCTTGGGACCAAATCATCCTCACCACTTGCAAGTAATGATGGTTCTAACCTACAACTGGGTAACAATTTCCAAAACAAACCCCAGCACTGAACACCTGCTCAGCACATGCACTAGGTGTCCGCATAGATTTTTTTCCCCCTAAGTTCAGTCACAGAGTCATTAACTGGTTCCTCATTAGCAGATTTTGTTACGACCTGGAGTAGAATTGTGCCAGCACAGTAATGCATGTTGGACAATCCATAGTTGAATTAATTAGGGGAGCATCTACAAAGTGTACAAATGTATTGGAAAATCCCAGACGTTACCAAGGAGCCTAAGGGAATTAGGTGCCCATTGAAATTTGGTGGGGTTTGGTGCCTAACTCCCTTAGAGTCCTTTGAAAATTCTAGCCACATAATTATATTCATGAAATATAAGTGCCGCATTAGTACCTATACTGAGGTGGCTCAGACTCTGTGGTCATAATGATTAATTCTTCAATGTACTGAAAATGTGTCATCTCCTTGTGGTTCACTACATAATCAAGATCAGAGGGGTAGCCATGTTAGTCTGGATCTGTAAAAAGCAACAAAGAGTCCTATGGCACCTTATATAGACCAGGGGTTCCCAACACGGTGCCCGTGAGCGCCACGGCGCCCGTCCAGGCATCTAAGTGTGCCCACGTACTGGGCGGCAGCCAAGCATCCGCCAAAATGCCGCAGAGAAGCAGCGTCATCCAGAGGTGTCGCCACCAAAATGCTCGTCCGCTGCCATGGTCCTCCGTGGCTCGTCATCTGGCACCCGCCAGATGAAAAAGGTTGGGTACCACTGTTATAGACTAACAGATGTATTGGAGCATAAGCTTTCGTGGGTGAATACCCACTTCATCAGACGCATCATGCACGAGTCTGACGAAGTGGGTATTCATCCACGGAAGCTTATGCTCCAACACATCTGTTAGTCTATAAGGTGTCACAGGACTCTTTGTTGCTTTTTACATAATCAAGGTGTGTCATTTAATAGCATAATTGCATGATATATGTGACCTTATTGTATAAATGTAACACAGACAGACCCCGGTCGTTGGCGGTCGGGATTGAACCGGGGACCTCTGGAGCTTAGAGCATGAGCCTCTATCACATGAGCTAAAAGCCAACTGGCTCTTAGCTACGGCTGCAGAGCAGACTCATTTAACTCTCTCTCTAAGTAGTCTCGGTGCCACTAGATGGGACAAAACACCACACCCAGAAGGTGTTTGGGTTACATAAATACCACACTTCCTTCGACTAATACTGTATTTTCTAGCAATACATTCTAGCATCCTATTGATCTCTTTTACTCTGACTATAAATTGCCCATTGTCTAATTATCACTCTGAAAAGAGAATACTCCTGTGTGACCTTTAATGGAAAGGGAGAAAATATAAAACACTCAATCTTGTTCTTAACTTCACATTTGTTCCATAGTTTCTATAACACAACTGAGAAACACTAATAGAATGGCTTAACAGTGCTAAGCATAATGCACCTGATGTTCACAGATGCTTCATCACCTGCAGCTCTCATTGACTTCAACCACAACAGTGAATGCCCATTTCCTCTAAGCCAGGCACAGTGGGAACGCATGCAAGTGATTCTGTATGTCTTAAAACATACTGAAAGTAAACTTAGAGAGAGTCTGGTCACATCACTATTCCAAATAGCTTAACATTGTGACTGAACCCGTTGCTTCTTTGGAGGTTCTTTACCATGGAGTTCTGTAGCCTCTACACGATGGTCATCTGGGGAAGGACAATGCTGGAAAGGGAAACATGCAGCATCCAAAAGAGCTACATCACAGGTGCCTCACAGTGCTTCATCCTGTGCTAACAGCAGGCAACCCAAACCATACTGCCACGTCACTGGCTAAGAGTCTGGCTTACCACAGGAACTGAAATAACAGGGCAGAGCCTGAAGGACCAGTAGTAGCCCTGCTGTTTCCAGGGTTCCTGAGAAACATGCACAAAGTTCTGGGCTATCAGTCACTTTCCATTTACACAATCTTTCCCACACACAGAAAACAACTGATTATTTAGAGGTTGAACATCTGTGTTGATTTTGTACCTCTTCATATTTACAACCTATAATCAGCTGGCAACTGGGATTTTATACAGAGAACCAGATCCCAGATTACCCAGCCTATAAACATATGTAAAACATTTATCTTTACAACTCTCTTATTTTAAGTTGAACTCTAGCATCTTGCTTGTATGTTCAAATGTAATCTTCTCCACATCCTGTCTCCCCAAAGCCAAAGTGACCCTGCTTTTAAAACATGAACTGATACTGACACAGATTACTTTCCAGGTCAACAGAAAGAGGCTTCCACCCCCCACCTTTGTTATTTATTCTACTTAATCAAGTCTTATATAAGAATAGATAACAGGCATATACACATTCCCTCAAGCTGAGTTATTGGACTTGTGTTCAATTCACAGATGATTTCAATGTAGTAATTATATTTCTGCTTCATTTCTAACAATTCTTCCAACGAGAAAACAGCTATCAGACATAAAAGCACTCTAAAGAGAAATTATAAAACGGTACTGCAATTCTCATGTTATCTGGTATTTTTCTTAAAACGCCATCTCCTGGAGACATGAGATTATGTGAACATCTCAGATATGCTTACAAAAACACAGTCCCCACGATTGTGGGAGCAAAATCTGAAAACATGACCTCTAAAGACTCAAGAACCAGAAGACAAATAAAGACTCAAAATGTATTATTATATAATAATCTCACAATTTTTAAGACCACCTCACAGCGTTTGGGAGCCTGACTCTTGATTTTTCCAGTGCTTGGGGTTGACAACATGAAAATGAGCAGTAATACTCTGCCCTTCTAGAATGCCTTTCCCTTGGCTATCTCAAAGCTCTTTAAAAACATTAAGCCTCCCAGCATCCCTATGAGTTAGCCAGTTTCACGACTGGAGAAAGTAAGGCACAGAGAAAGTAAGTGACCTGCTCAAGGCTGCCAAACAGATCAGTCTCGGGGGAGAACCGCTATCACTGTCCCTGCACTCTGTGAATGTCACAAGTCTCGAAGTGGTGTCAGACTGCTGGACTTTCCAAAGGGAGAGCAGCAAGGGAAGGGCAGAACTATGGACTGAACCTCTCTCTGCTTACATCCAATAATGAGCCGGGATAGGGGTATGCACACGGTACCCTGTCTAAATGCAGACAGCACACCTGGCTCCAATGTGCATTAGCCCAAAGTCCCCAGAGCAGGTCAGAATAGTTCTCCCATTACTGCATGGCCCCTCTTTGCTTCTTCCTAGTGCACAGTATGGGTTAAATACAAAACAATGCTCGTTTTGCAGATATGGCTGAGCTTTTTCCTATCATCGAGATACCTTCTCTATGCCACACTGTACCGTATCTGTAGTGCACACAGTAGGCTCATGATCCTTTATCATTAATATTTTTTATTATTTGGATTGTGTGGTGCCTAGAGACTTCGATCAGGGATTGGGCCCCATTATGCTACGTGCTGTACATAGATGGAATGAAGAGATTCCCAGCCCTTAAGAGATCACAGTCTAAGAATCTCTCATTTGTAACTTTAAAAAGACCTTTCATTTTTATACTACTCTCTCTTTTCCTTTTTCACTGATGTCTGAAATCTCTCTTCCAGAAATAAACAAGATTTTCATTAATAAATGTATTTTTTGCTTTTGTAAAAATGTCTCTACAATAAAATGACAACCTGAAGGCATTAAAATGAAGTCGAATTCTCATTATACAAGTGAGCTGTGTAACTTTAGGAGCAAAAATGAGTTTGACGTTTCCATGACTAGTATTTGTATTTACCTATTTTATCAGTCTTGATATCTAAGCACCATAAATTTTGCATCAGGGAAACGGTAACATCTGCATTAGCCTAATCTGCTCTCTGAAATGTCATATTTATTATTCAGAGGACCAATTTATACGAAACAAAGTGGACAGGTAATTTAAACCTGTGATTGGACAGCTTAGTCTATTCACCATTGCTCTCTGGGCTTCAATTCAACTCTATAACTGGGGGGTTTAAATTAAATGAGATGGGGGCTAAGTTGACACCACCCAATGTCCATTGAATGTAACAGGAGTCTTATTGCTAAAACTTTCCTCACTGCTGTGGAAGACTGACTCCTAAATGACTGCTAGCCCATACTGCAAAACCTAATAAACTACCACATACCTTATAAGAAAGGTATCATCCACTAGTATGTACAAGTTATTATTGAAATAACGTGCCGTACGGATACTGAGCGAGACAGTTCCCTATAGTCCAGGGTTCAAGTAAACAGCAATACAATAGCAGGTCATCTTGCAATGCAATAGCTTAAACCACAGGAACACAGAATTTCAGTTTCCCCCTTTGCAAGTCAACTTTAAGGCATTAATGGCATTGGAAAAAAGGTGGTGTGCCCGTGTTTGCTTTCCCCCCTCTCCTTCCGAATCACTATGCCCATCTGCCCCCAAAGTGATTTTTTTAACCACATAAGTACTGGAATGTCAAGTCCTATCTATCTATCGAGTTTTATGCTGATGCCTATCCCCATAGCATATTAGATCCTTCTATGTAAAAATCAAAGGCAATAGCGAAGTCCCTAGCAAAACTCAGAGACCAGTCTCCCCTGTTTTTGCTGGAAGTTTCCTTGGAGGACCAAACAGCAGCAGTAGTAGTTTTCTCCACCTTTTAAGTGTCAGGAATATAATTTTTTTTTTAACGAAGAGTCTTTTTTCCCTGCTCTTTGTTCAGATGTTTGAGTTAAAGAAGTTTTTAACAAAAGCAAACAAAAAAAGTACATCTAAATAGTCTGATACATAATCCCTTCCCCTCTCAATTGTGGATCCATGTGCCAATTCCTTCAACATCTCCTTAACCAGTTTGCTCTCTTTCACCCCACAATCCTCAGCCTTTCTTCCTGCATGATACTACTCATGCAGAGTCTAATCCAACTGCTATTGAAGTCAATAGGAGTCTGACTGTTGACTTTTATAGGAGCTGGATTGGGTGCTGTCATTATTGTAGTACAAACAGGCTCTAAAAATAGCACCATAATTTTACTGCATAAGCTGTATTCAGCATAAAATTCTATAAGGTGTTAAATGGCACAGTTCACTCTCTTGTGAATACTTCTGGAAATTCCAAACTTCAGATCTATGATGTTTTTAGATGAACAAGCATAAGCACAATCAAACATATCTGTATGCACTGCACCACTTCAACTACAGGAAACATGTCAGCGCTGGCATGAGTGTTGTCAAGCACACCTGAAATATGCACCAGCAACTGGACTTTCTGAATCTGTTTGCAAACTGTAGTAAAGAAAGCTATTGCATTTAAAAAAAAAAAAAAAAAAAAAGACAGCCTCTTGAATTAAACAGCCTCATGCTGGTAACACATGAGCACCTGTGCAAAATGCACATAGTACCACCTGACCGCATATCAACAGAGCAATACAATGTTAAATAAAGAGCACAGTCTGCTGGAAAATGACTAATGGCCAAATTCTCAATCCTTTACTCACGCTGGTTAGCAGTTACTCACACAAATATGTCCCATTTACTTCCATGGGACTATTCATGTGGGTAATTAGAGGAATGGGTTCAAATTCTTGCCCTAAATTAGCACAGACCCTCCCTTTGTCCTCCTCTACCTTCCAAAACCAGAGGGATAGTGCACTGTATTCAGTTGTTTGTATTTGTGTCCTCTAAATAAGATGCTACATCTCACTGCATTTTACCTCTGAGCTCTTTGAGATGATTTGTGAGAGTCACACTTACAATTCCTCTTTCAAAACTTAATTTGTTGGGGTTCTCTTTTGGTAATACAAGAATAAATGAAAAAGATAATTAGTTTCATCAGGGAGCAATTACCCATGACTATTTGACAACTACTGCAGAAAATCAAGGATGACGAGTGTAGCATATTAAGCCTTAGAATCAAGCATTGGTTTCAAGTCATTCATATTATACATAAGTTGTCCAGCTTTTTACATACAGCTACATTGCTGATGCACCAAAAATACTCGCTACACATTTTAACCCTTTAATAAAATGTAATACTTGATTTGACTCTAAAAAATGAATCACAAAGACCACAATAAATTGCTGCTACTCAATTGTGTGAAAAAACTGAGCCACTTAAAGCTAAGACACAAACCAATGCACTATTTTCATCTCTGAATTGTCAAGCAGAAATTGGTATTGATGACAGCTTACAGCTATGAAAGCAACATTGGATTAAAAATACCTTTGAGAAATTAAAAATGAGTCATTTTTTTTTACCAAGATGAAACATGCAGACTTCAGTTATGCAACATATTTCCTGTATCATTAAAAGGTAAACAGAAGGCGGTTTTGTTAGCGTATCAAAACCTGATGAAAAGCAATCATCAGTCTCTCTCATTTGCTGTAATTAAGATATCCATGCCTGGCATGTGTTTTTACTAGAATTTCATCTGCCTACTTCTTTTAAACTGCTCTACACCAATTCCTATTACTCTCAAGGCTCTCACAAGAAGGATCTGTAACAAACGGATTGCAGGTGCATACCTTAACCTCTTGATTGGTAAAAATCTCCACATCCACCACACAGGCAACCAGAGTGGAGACATCACAGTCCATGCTACGGGCTGGCATCCCCCCCCTCTTGTACACAAAGAGTTAGGCAGCCTCAGAGTTATGAATGATTAGAAAGCCTGATTCAGTATGGCTATTGAACAGTCCAAAATTCTGCTTTCAAGGCTGACGGCAGCCGTAAGCCTCTGAAGCAGACTCTTGGCACTGAACTGAGTCGCTCCTTCCTTCTGCACCCACCAACTGAGCAGGCACAGCCTAGTAACAGTGCTATTCCATCTCTCCTGGCAATGACATCATCACAAAGACTGACATCAGCTAAATCTATTTTTTTTTCCAACCCTTTTATCTCCAGGCAGCAGTGGATCAAATTGAACATGATTATGTGCTAAGTCTGAACTCGGACTGAATCAATTCAGGCAGAATTCGCTGGCAACTGAGTCATAGCTGTTGTTTCAGCTGGGTGTTTATGCTGGAAAAAAAAGATCTTCTGACACTGAACGCTCCACTCTGTGTGTAAATTAATTCAGCATTGAACATGGGCACGGAAGATTTTATTTACTCTCCATTAAAAATAAAAAGGGGGAGGGGGAGGGAAATGAGGAAGCCGAGGTTTTTGTTTGTTACTGTACTGCTTATGCTAATATTCTGATGTCGATTTCTTTTTTCCCCTAACAGCCGCATATTTGTATTGGAAAAGCTACAGAATACAACCCATCGGAGTGGAAGGTGGTCCAGCCACCTTGCAAGAGGTGATTTGCACATTGCAAAACTGGATCCTGTATCTGTACACACAGGTAGCAATAACTAAAACCAGATAGTTGTAAGGGCTGGCTGTGTGCGAACAGGAATTTGGCACCCTTCTCAAAAAACAACCAGAAGAAGAAACACTCTCTTCAAACTAGGACTCTTCACTGGATCACCTTATCTTACCCATCCTTACAGTTGTTCCTTAATGAACTTACAGGGGCAGATCTTCACCTGGTGTAAGTCAGTTTAACCCCTTTGACTTCAGTGAAGGAAAGCTGATTTTCAACTTGTCAGGGTGTTGAAGTCCGAACCTGGCGGCACAGCCTAGCGGTGGTGGTCTGGGCTGTAACACCCAGTGACAAGCGTCAACAGCCAGGGAGAGGGGAACCCAGGCCCCTGCTCCTCCAGGTTCCAGCCTAGAACCATGTGAATAGTAGCCCAATGATGTGACCTAGGTACGGGTGCCCTTACGCCGGTTCCCTGGGCCGCTTCCTACCCTGGCTTTGGTTCCTCAGTCAGTGACACTGGTCTGTTTCGGGATTCCCCCTAGAGTTCTCTCTGATTGCACTCCAGAGAAACTTCCTCTATCAACCGTGTCTGTGGGATGAAGGGCCTATGGTGGCTTGGCAGTGGGGACTGGTCTCAGCTTTGTAGAGCCCCAGACTGAGCTGAGCTGCTCCCCGTTGAGCCCTGCCTCCAATGTGAGCCTGGCCAGCAGGTGCGGCTGGGTAGGGCCGTCGGGGCCCAGAGCTGTTTAACTCTCAGCGTACACCCCATCACACACCGGCAGAATATCTAGCCCAACGGGGTCTATGATTAGAGCTCCTAGTCAATGCAGTAACACAAATAAATAGACTATCACTTTGTTGATGTAAAATATAAATGATAACTAATCCCATCGTTTGTGGCAATAGTTCAAGTTGGTTTTTTCTGTTCCTGAGGTTTTTATATTAAAGGGTGGGTAATGTTTCGTATCTGTGCTGATCCATAAAGAACGTCCACTGCTGGCATGTCTGCTCAATTGAAACAGTTTTTGTTTTAAGCCTAAAGGCAAGATTCCAGGATAAATCAGGTTCACAGGCAGAAAGACAATGAAATTCCAAATTAAAACACATTTTGGGGGAAATAAATAGTTCTGTACCAAAATGCTGGATTTGAATACCGGCAACAAATTGTCTCTCCAAATCCATCCAGTCCCGTATCCTGTCCCTTACACAGCCAGCACCAGATACTGTGCAAGAAATCCCACAGTAGTTAATTATAGAGTAACCTGCTCATAGATTAAGTTTCTTCCGGACCTCCATAGTTCGTGGTTAGTTTATGCCCTGATGTATAATTAATATAACCTTCTAAAAATGTACCCTATCTAATATAAGGAGGATGTCCTCACTACGACAGTTATCTACTCCTTTTCTGAATTATTCTAAGTTCTTGTCCTCATCATTATTATCCTTTCTTATTTGTACTGTGATAGCACTTGGGAGCCCTAGTCCTGGAACAGGACCCCATGGAGTTAGGTGCCAAACAAACACAGAACAAAAAGACGGTCCCTACGACAAAGAACTTGCAATCCACGTATAAGGCGAGAGAAAATGGGTGGATATAGACAGACAGAGACTGGGGAGCAGAAGGACAATGTTAGACAGTATGATTGGCAGCAGTCTCAGCACACCAGCAGTTTAACCGTTGTTGAGTTTTTTTGTAGGAATCATGACAACAGAGGCTTTTAAGAATGGAGGACAATAGGGTGGCTTTATGGATCTTTACAGGGAGCTCCTCCCAGGCATGAGGGGCAGCATGGCAGAAAGCATGAAGATGCTCATTGAAGACTGGTATTATTGGCTGATCCCAGGAGGGAGCTGGCATTTTGATAGCAAATGAGAGATGATAGGTAGAATAGGGATAAGCCATGGAGGGCCTTGTAAGTGAGCAAAACTACCTTATGTTTGATGTGGTTGAAAAAGGAGAGCTACTGGAGACAGGCAAAGAGAGTGGTGATATAGTCAAAGCGACAGGCTATAAATAAGATCTTTACAGCAGTATATTGAATGGATATGAGCAGGGCACAATTGGATTTGTCAAGGCTAGAGAAAAAGGATGTTGCAGTAACTGAGACATGAAATGATGACAACCTGGACAAGCGTTTTAGATGTGTGGATGGATAGAAAACATACGAGAGAGATCTCTAGGGATATTATGCAGAAAAAATAGGCAAGATTTAGCCTGGATGTGAGGATCTAGAGAGAGGGCCAAGACGAAGATGATGCCCAGGTTATGGACCTAAGTGACAGGAAGGAGAGTGTATTGGCCACAGTGATCAAGAAAGGTGAGGGGGCAAGATCTTATGGAAATAAGTTCCACAGGTTATATGTTGTGTAATAAATTATTTTCTCTTAAAAGTTTTAAATTTGTTCCCTTTCAATTCCATAGAATGTCCCCTTGTCCTTCTATTATGAAAATCAGTAAATAGGAGTTCCAACTGACCTTCTCTATCCTGTTATTTATTTCTGTACTTCTATCATACCCCTATTATACATTTTGTCTCTAAACTGAACAGTCCCAGTATTTCACTCCATCCTCATAAGGGCAGCTTTCTGTGCCTTTAATTATTTTAGTTTCCTGTCTCTTCTTGCCTATTCCTAACACAACCAAACATCTTGTATGCTTTTTGAATACCACTGCATATTGAAATGTTTTTACTGAGCTGTCTACAGCATCACCCAGGTTTTTTTTTTTGGCCAAGTGGTTACGT
The DNA here is from genome assembly GCF_013100865.1 of Trachemys scripta elegans. Taxonomy (NCBI): domain Eukaryota; kingdom Metazoa; phylum Chordata; order Testudines; family Emydidae; genus Trachemys; species Trachemys scripta. The sequence continues at coordinate 188,593,392 of NC_048300.1, read as the reverse complement.
TAATATAAAACCCAGCAGGGTTTATGAGTAATTCAACTTACTTCTTCCAATGTGCATCACCTTGCATCTGTTAAAACTAAGTTTCATCTTCCATCATGCTCCGCATTTATCCAAGCTTTGTTAGGCCTCTCTGAAATTCTCCTTACAGTCTTGTCTAGTCTTAATTAACATAATGAATTCCAGATAGTTACTTCAGTTTGTATAAGAAAAAAAAATACTTATCGATGGCTTAACAATATTTAGACTTCCACCACCAAACTCCCACAACAAACTATGGCCAGGTAACAGACATCATAAGATTTCAGCCCCTACTCATTTAACACACAAAAACTTTCCAGATCTCACACTTCTGCTATTCAGAATGTTGATAGTAACACCAGGGGACAAAGGCAGCTCTCAAGTTGGCTTGTCCAAAGCCACTAAAGGCTTTATAGTGCAACATCTTAAACTCCATCTGGAAACCACGAGGCAGCCAATGTAATGAAGTCAATGGAGTTGCACCCTCTTACCAGATGCTGAATGAGTCCCTCTGTCATTTCTCCTAGTTCCTTCCCAACATGTTTTGATTAGTCACTTAAAGTTTCCCATAAATATTTCTTGCTTTGCCCATCATAAAAATTGTGTATTGATGTAGATGGGCACCATGTGTGGATGCTTCAGGGGTAGAAATTAAAAGAAAATGAGACCTCCTATGAAACTAGTCTGGGTAAGGGCAGTCAAAAGATTGATGTTTTTATGAATGCCCTTATGAAATCATCAAATGGGCTTTAAAACTTGCAGTATTGCTGAACACCAAAACTCTAGGGTCCGATCCCCCCCCCACACACACATACACCAGTGAGACTCCACTGACACTAACAGAGCCATTCTTGATTTACACCAGAGTGAGAGAAGAATCATGGCCAAGCCTTCAAACAGAAGAGCTTAGACAACAAGAAACAATGGAAGATCAGCTCTTTGGGACAGAGACCATCTTTCAGGCCTTGCTCCATGACTGGGGCTCTTAGGCACAATTGCTATACAGATAAATAATATGAAAAAATGATCACAGTTGCAATTAAACCATAAGTTGATAAACATAAGCAGTGCCTAGAGGGCTTAAGACCTGAGACAGAAGAGTGTTTAGTGCCCTCAACTCTTATTGAAGTAAATGGGCCAAATCCTGAGGTCCTCAAACAAACTGTCCCTGATTTGGGATGGAAGGCACTCAGCATCTCTGAGGAGGTATCTGTATCTTATCATATCTGGGTCTCAGTACCAGTATCAGAAACACAATACATGGGAACTGGAAATATCTGCTGTTGATCATTCATGAACAGGTGCAATGGTGTCTCTCTCAGGATCTGCGAATAGTGCAGATTATTACGAATGGCGGTAATACTATGGTAATGCCTAGAAGCCCGCAGTCCTGGACCAGGATCCCATTTGCTAGGCACTCTACAAACACGAAACAATAAAATAGTCCATGCCCCAGCTGTCCATCTGAGTTTTTGAACGGAATCCCACAAATGGATCATGGAGTCTTTCAGGTGTGTGGCAGAGCACACAGTTAAGGATTTTTTCACCTCCCACTCACTCACTGCAAGGGACATGAGGGGAGAGCAGAAGTTCATCAAGTTCCCTGGCTTTCTTGCCCACAGGAACAGACTTTTATAAATGTCTGTTGCTTTCCCCCCCAGAAGCCCAATCATTATAAATATTAAAAATACTCCAGCTTTATCTAGATGAAATAGATAGTAGATATAAAAGGTCACTGTGTGTGTTATAAATATCAAAACACTGAACTGGCCCCATCTTGTAATAACTCGTATACTGATGTTGTGATAAATGAAGGAGGGGAAGCTCCCTTTTATGGACACCCAGCCAGCCAGTAGCTACAAAATCCCTCTTAAGTAGCTGTTCTCTACTTGCATTACCTGTAAAGGGTTAAAAGTCTCACTGCGATGCATAGGTAAAAGGAAGTGAGTGGGCACCTGGCCAAAAGAGCCAATGGGAAATCTAGAACTTTTTAAAATTGAAACAAAACTCCCTTTTTGTCTGTCTGTTGTTCTCGGGGAGACAGACAGGGAGCAGTTATGCTGTGAGAAGCTTGGGCCAGGTATGAAAAATCATCAGTATCTTACCTAGAAACTACTCCTCTAAAACCCCAGATATGTCAGTAGATCAGGAAATGTCTAGGAAGACGTGAGTGGGTTTATCCCTTTTATTTCTTATGGCTAGTGGATTCCTCTGTGTGCTAATTCCAGGTGCCTTTTTTTTTTTTTTTTTTTTGCTTGTATTCTTTAAGATGGACCTCAAAAAACTATTCTTGATGCTTAATTCTTGTAGTTGCTCTTTTTAAATCTAGCAATAGCCTAAGTTCCCAGATGTATTTTCTTCCTTTTGTTTTTTTAATAAAATTTACCTTTTGTTTTTTTAAGAACAGAATTGGATTTTTGTGTCCTAAGAGGTTTGTGCACATGTTGTTTAATTAGCTGGTGGCAACAGCTGATTTCCTTTGTTTTTCTTCTCAGCTCTTCCCCGGAGGGTGGGGGTGTGTGAAAAGGCTTGAGGGTACCCCACAGGAAGGAATTCCCAAGTGCACCTTCCTGGGTTCTCAAAGGGGTTTTGCACTTGGGTGGTGGCAGCATCTACCAATCCAAGGTCAGAGAAAAGCTGTAACCTTGGGAGTTTAATACAAACCTGGAGCGGCAAGTATTAATTTTTAAAGTTCTTGCGAGCCCCGACCTTCTGCACTCTAAGTACCAGAGTGGGGAATCAGCCTTGACAGATGTACTATTTATTGGTAGGCAATGGTGAATTTTGCTCTCAATTTCATTACTTTTCTTTTTCGTGCAATTCTTTCCTCGTTGTGGGCAAGGACATTTAACTGATTCTTCTTAGAAGTTGGCTGCATTCTTTAGGATCAGGATGTGGGGACAGCATGTTCTTGGCATCCATAAACACACCTCTGAACCACTCTTGAGCTTTCCCCATACTAAAAGGATGGGTTCACTGTTGGCTAGAACATCACCCCAGAGACCCTGCCCCACCCATATTGCCAAGCACAATGGCCAGTGAATGTTCCACACTGGGTTATTCAATTAAGTCTCTTTTTAGGTTGCTACATGTGGATTCTAACTCTGCTTGGATATGACCTTTTCCTAGGCCAAAAAGTTTCAGATCCAAGCCCATTAGTCAATTTTCCAGGAATGTTGTAAATGGCTAAAACCATAATAAATTAGGCCCTGGAAGAAACCATCTGTATGGGACTACTTTTGACCTAAGTTTTGAAGTATTATCAAGCTTGCACGAATTTCCAGAGGCGAGATACTTTTACAGGAAGACCATCAATAAAGAAGACATCAAATAAAGCATCTCTGAATTTTTTCAGTGATGCTAACTAGATAAATTGTACGTCAAATCCAAATCTTCTCAGGCCAAAATATATTAACTGGAATTTCATGATAAGCAAGCAACAGCTGTGTATCCAGTACCTACAATACCATCAATCTTTGCTAGCTGCGACTGTCCCTCCATCCAAAGTTCCATTGAATTGTGGCTTGACAAGAACACTGAAAAAAGTGTCTCTCCGCTCTGCTTCTATTTGAAACAAATAATCATAAGGCTTTTTGAGTGTCCCAGCTAGAAATGCTTGGTATTTCTAATCATTAGGTTTTGAGATTTATAAACAGATTATAGAATTTTGACCAGGGGGAAAAAAAAGCTTAGTCAATGCTAAAATGATCTCCTGAAATTGATAAGCTTTTGACTGCAGGAACATTAGAGCTTGCAAAATCCTTAGCTACACAGTGCCTTGGCTGTCCTTGAATTTTGGAACCTTTATTTACGGTAAGAAATGTTTAGCTTTTACAGCTCAGGAAATTTCTGTTATGAGAGCATTTATAGCTCTCCAAACCTACTTTTAAACTGATGGGGGTGAGGAGCAAGAATAGGGGAAAAGGAATCTGGTAGTCCAAGATTAAACACACACACACACACACACACACACACAGAAGGAGAAGAGGTCCTCCATAAAACAGATGCGCAACATTTTGTTAGGGACTGCAACTACCGAACACACAGTCTTTATCCAAAATGGCTTATACTGCAAGGCCCCAATCCTGCAGATTACATGCCTATTTAACTTTACACACGAGTAATCCCACTGACTTCTGGACCACGGGCAAGTCATTTTGCTGCTCTGTGTCTCTGTTTTCCCATCTGGAACACAGAGATGATAATACTTCCCTACCTCCCAGATGTACATATTAGCCTTCTAATCTACTGGCTTTTCTGTTTCTTTTCATCTTTACACAACTATTCAAAAGAAAGGAAATCAAAGCACAGTTAGTAACTCAACCTGCTGAGCATGCGCTATATACAAGTTCACTCCGCAATACCAAAAGCACATAAAACTGAGGGGCTGCCTAAAAGTGAAGTGAAATCAAGGCCGGACCTTGGTTTTATGGGAAACTGTGCCATATACGATACGTAGCACCTCAGGCAGACGCTCTCACCATCGGGGGGCTGTGAGAGTGGTTTACAAATCGAGGGAGGGGTATAAAGGTGCTTGTAACAGCAAAAGAGTTAGAAGGATTTTGTACGGAAGGGAGGTCAAATGGGCTTCAGGAACTGGGGACAGTGGGGGAAATTAGCCTTTTCAATGAATCTCGTAAGGCTGGAGAGCTAGGAGTCTGCAGCAGGCCAGCAGATGGGAAAGGTTCTGGGTTGATGGTGGGAGAGGTTGTTTAAAAGCAAGGTCTCCCAAAACATGGAGCACTGTGTGAAAACACATATGGTCTCCACGGCTAGAGCCAGCCCTTACTGAAATCATGAAAAGAAATGTATCTGGTTACGTTCCTAAAAAATACAGTTACTACAAACCATGGGTCTGAATGCCTAGAACCTTGAGTGCTCAAAATCCAGATGTGAATGTTACAGCTCAGGCTCATCTCTACATACAAACAGCCCCACCATCTCTTACCTTCCAGTGCCCCAGTTCAGGGTTCTTGTTTACCCCAATTCAGTTAATAATGACTGAAACAGCACAGGATGGGCAGTTCTTAACTGCACTCGAGATGTCACTAGGACCATTAATTGCTGCAGGAGCAGTCCAAAACCCTAAGGATATAAACTAGGAGTCATGGTAGGTAAAAAAGGATTTCAGTTCACTTCAGGAGGGATGATTAGTCTTTTGGTTAAGGCACAGGACTGGGACTCAAGAGGCCTAGGTTCAAATCTTGGCTGTGCCATAGACATCCTACGTGACCTTTGGGCAAATTATGCAGGCCAAGGTATTCAACAAGAAGTCATCACACCTTTCCTGAATCCTTTGTCTTGTCTGTTTCGATTATAAGCTCTTCGGAGCAGGATCTCTCTCTTATTGTATATTTGTTCGGTGCCTGATATTGGTTCGGGGCTACGGACACCGCTGTAATACTCCTAACTAACAATAATTAATGTATTTATATATTTGACAAATTCAAATTTATTGATGAATCCTGTTAATGACTGGGGATCTAATTTTGTTTAAATATTTATTTAAAATCACTTCCATTTACTTTTGCCTTCTTGTGGCTTTGAGTCAGCCCTACCCATTAAGGATATTTATTTAACAGATCTTTTTATTTTCATTGTCATCTGAGATGTTTTCCCAAGGCAGAATGCCCTTGACAGAGGTTGGAATACCAATGCTCTCAGCTGCAAGAGACCTTATCTTATAACTGCAGCTCTGCACAGGATATGCAGGTGAGAGATTTAATGGCCCTTCTGAGAGAAAACAGTGCTTACTGACAAGCCAGCAAAATCAAGCCAGCTCAAGGGAAAAAGATAAACTATCACACAGGACGCAGTCAGACAGCAAATAACACCGAATGAATCGGTTAAACATTAAATACAATGCTTCATGCAGTCATTGTTCATTGCCCGAATATTTTAAAGGGGAAGGGGGAGATGAGGGATTTATTTAGTTTCAGGCATTCTTAAATGGAGATATTCACTTCTCCCACTGCATTCATGAAAAACAAATTGTTCCCACTTTACATTTAGCACCATCAGCTATCCACCCTCACCTCCATTCAAAGCACAGGGAAATATCTGCCCACTTAGAGAATTACAGATATAACAGGAGAGGTTCTAGATTAGTGTTCAGAGCACAAAGGGATATGAGATGACTTCGGAACGTGTAATGGAATATAAAGCTTTCCCAATGGCTTCGAAATGAGGTTTGAGGTTTCAGCCCAGTTCTAAGTGGAGGAGCATTCACATAACACAAACTGCTACCTGAATGACACTAAATAACAGTGTTATTGGCAGTCTCAAAGATTCCAAGGCCAGAAGGGACCATTGTGGTTATTTAGTCTGACCTCCTGTATAACGCAGGCCACAGAACTTCCCCAAATTGCTTTTCCAGAGCAGATCTTTTAGAAAAACATCCAATCTTGGTTTTAAAATGGTCAGTGATGGAGAATCCACCATAAGAACATAAGAATGGCCATACTGAGTCAGACCAAAGGTCCATCCAGCCCAGTATCCTGTCTACTGACAGTTGCCAATGCCAGGTGCCCCAGAGGGAGTGGGCCTAACAGGTAATGATCAAGTGATCTCTCTCCTGCCATCCATCTCCACCCTCTGACAAACAGAGGCTAGGGACACCATTCCTTACCCATCCTGGCTAATAGCCATTAACGGACTTAACCTCCATGAATTTATCCAGTTCTCTTTTAAACCCTGTTATAGTCCTAGCTTTCACAACCTCATCAGGCAAGGAGTTCCACAAGTTGACTGTGCACTGTGTGAAGAAAAACTTGCTTTTATTTGTTTTAAACATGCTCACAATTCAGGGCCGGTGCTACCATTAAGGCAAACTAGGCGGTTGCCTAGGGCACCAAGATTTGGGGGCACCAAAAAGCGGTGCCCCCAATTTTTTTTTACAGCGTTTCTACGACCCCTCCCTGAGCACGCGGTCACCACTCCACTTCTCCCTCCCAGCTGTTTGGCGCCACAAGCCTGGGAGGGGAGGAGAATTAGAGCGGGGGCGGCGTGCTCGGGGAGGAGGCGGAGCAGAGGTGAGCTGGGGTGGGGAGCTGCCGCAGGGGTCCCGGGGGGGGGGGGGGGGGCGGGGGGGGGGGGGGGGCGCCTCAGGGAAGAGGGGGAGGGCTCAAGGTGGAAGTTTCGCCTAGGGCGTGAAACTTCCTTGCACTGCCCCTGCATTAATTTCATTTGATGGCCCCTAGTTTTTATATTATGGGAACAAGTAAATAACTTTTCCTTATCCACTTTCTCCACATCACTCATGATTTTATATACCTCTATCATATCCCCCCTTAGTCTCCTCTTTTCAAAGTCCTAGCCTCTTTAATCTCTTCTCATATGGGACCCGTTCCAAACCCTTAATCATTTTAGTTGCCCTTCTCTGAACCTTTTCTCAGGGCCGGCTTTAGGGCGATTCAACCGATTCCCCGGAATCAGGCTCCGCGCACCTAAGATGGCCCCGCAATGTCCCGAAGGAACTGCTGTCGAAGTCCTGCCACTGTCTTCAGCATCGCTGCTGCTGTCTTCGGCAGCATTTCGGCGGAGGGTCATTCCTCTGCGGCAGTGATTGAGCTGCTGCTGAAGACAGCGGCGGGACTTCGGCGGCAGCTCCTTCGAATCGGGCCCCGCGGTGCCTAAAGCCGGCCCGGCTTTTCTAATGCCAGTATATCTTTTTTGAGATGAGGGGACCACCTCTGTACACAGTATTCAAGATGTGAGCGTACCCTGGATTTATATAAGGGCAATAAGATATTCTCTATCTTATTCTCTATCCCCTTTTTAATGATTCCTAACGTCCTGCTTGCTTTTTTGACTGCCGCTGCACACTGTGTGGACGTCTTCAGAGAACTATCCACAATCTTCTTCCTGATTAGTTGTAGCTAAATTAGCCCCCATCATATTGTATGTATTAGTTGGGGTTATTTTTTTCCCCAATGTGCATTACTTTACATTTATCCACATTAAATTTCATTTGCCATTTTGTTGCCCAATCACTTAGTTTTGTGAGATCTTTTTAAAGTTCTTCACAGTCTGCTTTGGTCTTAACTATTGTGAGCAGTTTAGTATCATCTGCAAACTGTGTCACCTCACTTTTTACCCCTTTCTCCAGATCATTTATGAATAAGTTGAATAGGATTGGTCCTAGGACTGACCCTTGGGGGAACACCACTAGTTACCCCTCTCCATTCTGAAAATTTACCATTTATTCCTACCTTTTGGTCCCTGTCTTTTAACTAGTTCTCAATCCATGAAAGGATCTTCCCTCTTATCCCATGACAACTTAATTTACGTAAGAGCCTTTGGTGAGGAAACTCGTCAAAGGCTTTCTGGAAATCTAAGTACACTATGTGCACTGGATCCCCCTTGTCCACATGTTTGTTGACCCCTTCAAAGAACTCTAATAGATTAGTAAGACATGATTTGCCTTTACAGAAACCATGTTGACTTTTGTCCAACAATTTATGTTCTTCCATATGTCTAACAATTTTATTCTTTACGACTGTTTCGACTAATTTGCACGGTACTGACATTAGACTTACCCGTCTGTAATTGCCGGGATCACCTCTAGAGCCCTTTTTAAATGTTGGCGTTACATTAGCTATCTTCCAGTCACTGGGTACAGAAGCCAATTTAAGGACAGGTTACAAACCATAGTTAGTAATTCCGCAATTTCACATTTGAGTTCTTTCAGAACTCTTGGGTGAATGCCATCGGGTCCCGGTGACTTGTTACTGTTAAGTTTATCAATTAATTCCAAAACCTCCTCTAGTGACACCTCAATCTGTGACAAATCCTCAGATTTGTCACCTACAAAAGCCGGCTCAGGTTTGGGAATCTCCCCAACATCCTCAAAGAATTCATTTAGTTTCTCGGAAATGACTTCATTGTCTTTAAGTGCTCCTTTTTTATCTCAATCATCCAGGGGCCCCACTGGCTGTTTAGCAGGCTTCCTGCTTCTGATGTAATAACAAAATGTTTTTAAGTACCTTTTGAGTTTTGGGCTAGCTGTTCTTCAAACTCCTTTTTGGCTTTTCTTATTCATTTTTTACACTTAATTTGGCAGTGTTTATGCTCCTTTCTATTTACCTCTATTTACCTAGGATTTGACTTCCACTTTTTAAAAGATGCCTTTTTATCTCTCACTGCTTCTTTCACATGGTTGTTAAGCCACGGTGGCTCTTTTTTAGTTCTTTTACCATGACCTTGGGAAATTGTTCTAATGGTTAAATTACTCACCATTCAAATCTTATGCCTTATTTCCAGTCTGAATTTGTCTCACTTCAACTTCTAGCGATTGGATAGTGTTATACCTTTCTCTGCTAGATTGAAGAGCCCATTTTTAAAATATTTGTTCCCCCTGTAGATACTTACAGACTGTAATCAAGTCACCCCTTAACCTTCTCTTTTTTTAAATAAATAGACTGTGCTCTTTGAATCTCTCTCTCTAAGGCATGTTCTCTAAATCTTTATTCATTCTTGTGGCTCTTCTCTGAACCCTCTCCAATTTATCAGCATCCTTCTTGAATTGTTGTTACCACAACTGGACACAATATTCCAGCAGCAGTTGCACCACAGCCAAATATAGAGGTAAAATAACCTCTCTTCTCCTACTCAAGATTCCCCTATTAATGAATCTTAGGATCACATTAGCTCTTTTAGCCACAGCATCACATTGGGAGCTCATGTTCAGCTAATTATCCATCACAACCACCAAATCTGTTTTGAGTGCCACTGCTTCCCAGGACAGAGTCCCCCATCCTGTAAGTATGGCCTACATTCTTTGTTCCTAGATGAATACATTTTGCCATATTAAATTTGCTTTCACCCAGCTTGCCAAGTGATCAGATTGCTCTGATTGTTTTCATTATTTACCACTCCCCCAATTTTTGTCATCTGCAAACTTTATCCGTGATGATTTTATCTTTTCTTCCAGTTCATTGATAAGAATGTTAAATAGCGTAGGGCCAAGAACCAATCCCTGTGGGACCCCTGGAAACACACCCTCTCAGTGACAGTTCCCCATTTACAATTACATTTTGAGACCTAGCAGTTAGGCACTTTTAATCCATTTAAGGTATGCCACGTTGATTATATATATATTTTTTTTTAAATGAAGTTTTGTTAGGTACCAAATCAAATGCCTTACAGAAGCCTAAAGTACAAATCTAATAGGTGAGGCCAAGGACTAAACAGGTTCAGGGCTAACTGCACCAGTGTCTCCTGTTCTGATCTCGCCGAGTGCACACCCTCCAGGTTTTAGACCTCTTAGCTCCACTTGCTCTGGGATGGAATCCAGCAATTCTCCCACTCTTAGGGCCGAGGCTGGGGCTACCACACCCTGTGTGCCAAACATGATTGCTCAGCTGCAAATCTTCCCTTCAGGAGCAGTGACCGGTGGTGAATACAGTGACCCAAAACAGCCTTATCCGAACAAAGTGTTGTTTATTCTCAACAGAAAGAAAACAAAAGAAAACAAAAGAAAAGGGCTTTTAATCTGCACGCTTATCTGTTTTATCTCAGACACGCCAGTCTCTGCTAGGGTGACCAGACGGACCGTCCCGGTTTTTAACTGTTTGTCCTGCGTCCCGACCGATCTCGGACAGCAGCACTCTGCTTTTTTTTTTTTTTTTGCCACTCCCCTAGTGTCCTAATATTTTCTTCAACTCATTTGGTCACCCTAGTCTCTGCAGACTTGGAGTCAAGGCAGGTCAACACTTAAAACACTGCACCGGTGCAGCTGTGCCACTATCGCGCTTAAGTGAAGATGCTCCTACACCGATGGTGTAGTTAATCCACCTCCCCAGGAGGCGGTCACTACACCAACAGGAGACGCTCTCTCATCAACACAGTGCTGTCAACACCAAGGGTTAGGTCGGTATTACTGTGTAGCTCAGGGGTGAGGATTTTTCACACCCCTGAGTGATGTGGATACCAATATAGGTCCGTATTGTAGACTTGGCCTCATTCTACTCCCCAGCAGTCTCTGCTTCTCTCTTCCCTGGTCTTCATCCAACCCAAGAAAGTTTTTGTTCTAGTTTCCTGCCTGGACTCCCCACTCCCTGTGCCAAGCCCTGCTGAAGAACTCAGCCTGGTCAGAGGTAAAAGTTCAAGGCAATCGACACCTGCAGTGTCCTTTAAGTAATGGTAATTGGGCTATCTGAAGTGATGGTCCCTTTTTCTGAATACGTGCCAGTAACCCCTGTGTGATGTTATTGACATGAACTGGAACCGTATAGATCATCGTTGCAACCAAAGTCCTGTGGTGGCACCAAATCTTGTGTAAAGGGGGTCAAATAGGGTGTCTAAGACAAGGTTATGGTTTGCTGGTTATGGTTATGCTATCTGTATATGTATATCATTTTTGTAGTTGCAGTTATGAATATTGGCTCTATACTGTCTGTATTTCAAACTTCTGCTATGCTTCTGGGTGACGCCCCAGACAAGTTGATGTCAGCTCTGCCTAGCCTGCTTAATGGCCCATTAAGGACCATCAGCTATACAATTGACCCATTGAGAGAAGGCAGATATGCCTTGTAACTCAGCCAAGTATGCAGGGACTTGCCCATGTGACTCCAGATTCCTTTTTGCTGTAATTTTCCACAGTAAGGACAAAGAGGTGTTCTTACACCTGGAAAAGACTGTAAAAGGCTGATGCCTCATCTCCATCTTGTCTTCAATCCTGCTTCTTACCTCTGGAGGGACTTTGCTACAAACGGAAGCTCTACACAAAGGACTGAGGACCCATCCCAGTGGCGGATGTACTCCAGAGACTTGATCTGAACCTGCAGTTTATTCTATCACTGCTACAAGCCTGAACCAAGAACTTTGCCATTACTGTATGTAATTGATTCCATTTAACCAATTCTAGCTCTCATCTGTATCTTTTTCCTTTTATGAATAAACCTTTAGATTTTAGATTCTAAAGGGCTGGCAACAGCGTGATTTGTGGGTAAGATCTGATTTGTAGATTGACCTGGGTCTGGGACTTGGTCCTTTGAGATCGAGAGAACCTTTTTTCTTTTACTGGGGCATTTTCATAACCATTCATCCCCATAACGAGTGGCACTGGTGGTGATACTGGGAAACTGGAGTGTCTGAGGGAATTGCTTGTGTGACTTGTGGTTAGCCAGTGGGGTGAGACCAAAGCCCTCTTTGGCTGGCTGGTTTGGTTTGCCTTAGGAGGTGGAAAAAACCCAGCCTTGGGCTGTGACTGCCCTGTTTTAAGCAATTTGTCCTGAACTGGAACTCTCAGTTGGGTCCCGCCAGAACCAGCATCGTTACACTCTGGGTGAAATTATCCCCTTGCAATCCTATAGCAAACACCATACTTCTCTACATGACTGGGGTGTTGCAAAGATAAACCGATTAACATCTATGAAACACTCAGATACTAAGGAGGCCCTTGAGGAATTCCACCAGGATTTCAACAATTTCTACCCCATCATCAACATCAGCCGGGACCAGTCCACTTCCTAGACACTAGAGTGAAAACAAGCTACGGTCACATAAACACCAACCTACTGACCGCCATACTTACTTACATGCCTCCAACTTTCATCCAGACCCCATCACACGATCCATTGTCTACAGCCAAGCTCTAAGATACAACCGCATTTGCTCCAATCCCTCAGACAGAGACAAACACTTAAAGGTTATGAAGGAGGTTGTTGTCCTCCTCCCAACCATTTTGTCTGGAGAGAGGCAGATGCCTAATGCATTCTTGCCGGAAATGACTTAGGTGCCTAAGCCACCCGACTCCAGGAGAGTGGTTCCCAGCTGTGGATCACAGGCAGAGAGAGGTGCCTTGCTGCATCCTAGACACATTCCCCGAACTTTGCTGAGAGGGGTAGGGCATAGGACACATGCCTCACACCGGCATCTGCCACTGGCTAGCACAGGCAACTCCGTGCCTACTGTGCTGGCTTTTGTGGGTCTCAGTTGAAGGGCATGTCTGTACTGCAATTAAAAACCAGCGGCTGGTCTGTGCCAGCTGACTCAGGCTCACAGGGCTCAGGCTATGGGGCTGCTTATTTGCAGTGTAGACATTCAGACTTAAGCTGGAGCCCAGGCTCTAGAACCCTGCGAGCTGGGAGGGTCCCAGAGCTCGGCTTCAGCCTGAGCCCAAACATCTAGACAACAATTAAAACAGCCTCTTAGCCTGGGCCAGCTGTGATTTTTTAATTGCAGTGTAGACCGACCTTAAGAAGCATCTCTCTCCCCATTCATTGTACAGGGAGCCTAGACACCTAACTCAGGCTTTATGGATTGCACTGTTGTTCCAATGATTTTTCTAGGCATCTGTGACAATCAGGGTCCAGACACCCCAAAGGAAGGACAGAGGGTCTGAACTCCAATGAACAAGCAATTTAATCAACTGGTTGTAGACAATATTATTGCGTATAAAAATATGTCAAGTAAAGGTCTTTTATGAAAACTTAGAATTTCCTGATCTTGATGGTCATTCTGAGCTATGTATACAGATTATGGTTATGGATGATGCATGTGTATATATGTAAAAAATTGCAAGTGTAACTATAGTGCAACTACAGTATCATCTCCCAGTAGCGTGGTGAGGCAACCGGGCAGGGAGGGTACTCCAAGGCTAGGTGTTTACACGAAACTGGCTCCAAGCACCTAGCATTGTCCAGCAAGGAAGAGACAATGATGGACCATTAAAGTTAATGGGAAAACACTGAAACAACTTGAGGTCTAGTCTACATTAGAAAATTAGGTCAGCATAACTATCTCGCTCAGGGATGTGAAAAATCCACACCCCTGATCAACGTAGTAAAGCTGACCTAACTCCCTGTGTAGAGTGCTGTCGATGGAAGAATTCTTCCATCAACCTATGTACTGCCTCTTGTGGAAGTCAATCACCTAAGCTGACAGGAGAGCCCTTCCCCTTGGGGTAGGGAATGTCTACACTGAAGCTGTAGATGCTGCAGTGGTTCAAGTGTAGACAACCCCTGAAACTGAAAAGAAAATCTCAATCTGGGGAAAAAACCCTGCTCTGTGTAATCATGCATTACCATAGTCTGAGAAAATGGAGGAAAAAATCCTGCAAACCCTGTTAAAAGGGAAGAAGTTTGAAGTGCAGGCTATTCAGAAACTGAGGGCCAGCATCTAAGCGGGGTGCTGTCCGTGAAGCACTGGATCCCCGCTAGGTCAAAGGACATGCTGGGAAACTGCTCAGCGACAATAGGTAACTTGTGTTAGAGAAGGGGATTTAGCGAATATCAAAATGCAAAGCCTGAGATTGCGTCTCTATGGTTAATTTCTGTGTAACTCGTATGTGTTTGCTTTTCCTTATGATTTCATCTTTGAATCTGTGATTTTTTTATTAAATAAACTTTGTTTATTTTTACCTCAGGCAGGTCTCTATGGTCCAAACTGCGTGGAGTGTGCGTGCCAGAGTGAACTGATAATTGGAAGCAGGTTTCATCCCTTCAAGGTTGATGAACCAGAAGGGAAAAGTTTGAGTGTCTGGTAGTTAAAACTCAGGGAGACAGATTTGGGCCGACTCAGGACCAGAAGGGATTGTTGAGGTCATCCTGCAAGTAGCAACTAGGCTGGTAGGAGCCAGAGTGGGACCTTATGCTTGTAGGCTGGCTACTGATGTCAAAGCACTGAACCATAGCAGCAAAGGTAGAAGGCAGGCAGTGACAGAGCCCCTTCCTGGTCCCTTAAATGTGACAGCACCTAAAAGTTAGGCATTGTGGCACTCAACATCACAACACTCACGTCCCTTTGTGAATGTGGGCCTTAGACTCTTACTGATAAAAGCAATGTCCCCTTCAAGAAAAGAATACTACTTATTGTACAGAAGCACTGAATGCCTGATCAAGGGGGGGAAAGTGGTCTGGAAATCTGGAGCTTCTGAGTTCAAAGCCCAGCTTTGCCACACACCATCTCTATTGCCTCAGGCAAGTCAACTGACTTATTTGTCTCAGTTTCACCATCTGTAAAATGGGAACATTGATACTTACCCATCCACCTCATAGGGCTGTTTTCAGACTTAACAGCTGCAAAGGAATTTAGGGTATTAATCTCGACAATTCCTAAAGTGCAATTGAGAAAATTTGTGTCAAACATTTTAGGGGTGTCCAAAAATAGCTAACAAATGTGTTTCTTCATGCTAAGGCAACATATCTGTGGCTACTTAAACTTGGTTATATTTTTTACAAGTACAAACCAGTCAGAAATGTAGATGGGGCACATCTACCAGGCAGTTTGCTGTAAACTTCTAGGAAGTAAAAAGAAAATTGGATTAAGATCATTAAATTCCAGTCACTGGACACTTAAAAAAAAAAAAAAAAAAAAAAAGATTGCAGATAAATCTATCCCAGAATTGCATTAATCCAGTGATGAGCACTTTCGCAGACCCCCAGAACATGTTGGTATGTTAAGTAGTGTCTTAACTTCTGATACTGGAATCCCCTTGCTGACAGTTTAAACAAATTGATTTAAAAACACTGAAAAAAATAAAAAGGAAGTCTATATTTACCAGCACAGGAAACACATTCATTTTTGATGCCACGTATGTCTCATGGTAAAATGACTAAGTATTTAAAAAAAAAATCATTGCATATAGGCATATAGAGTTTCCTGCTATATCAATTAGCTCCTTATGCTTAGAGCACTACAGTTAACCTTGGTTAAACTGGCCTAGTTTTTTGTTGTTGTTGTTATCTAAGTACTGTACAGGGTTGGGAGAAGTTTGAGAAAGGACTGCATCAGTTTTGGTTTTGAAGTTCTTTAGAAAATCTAAAGATTGTTGCGTTTGGTCATCAAGATCCCCAGAAACTTCAAGGTTTTAGACCAGGGGTGGGGAACTTTTTTTTTTAATCACGGGCCATTGACCCACAGAAGAAAAAAAAAAAAATCAACCGCGGGCCACACACAAGTAAAAAGGAACTTAATTTAGGGGGGTTTTTTCAGAGAGAGAGAGAGAAATATAAAATGTTCAACTCACCCACCCGCAGGGGTGCAAAGGCTCGGGGCTTCCCCCCCACGCGGTGGGGTGCCGAGACTTGTAGCAGGCCAGCTGAAATTAAGCAACGGGCCGAATCCGGCCTGCGGGCCATAGGTTTCCAATCCCCACCCATTTTAGACCTTATCTGCCCCAATTACAGGCATCAGTATAGCTTCACCAGTGTAATCCTAGGCCTGGTCTACACTGGGGGGTCGATATAAGATACGCAACTTCAGCTACGGGAATAGCATAGCTGAAGTTGACGCATCTTATTTCGACTTACCTCCTGTCCTCATGGCGCGAGATCGATGGCCGCAGCTCCCCCGTCAACTCTGCTACCACCGCTCGCCCTGGTGGAGTTCCGGAGTCGACGGGAGCGCGTTCGGGGATTGATATATCGCGTCTAGACAAGACGTGATATCGATCCCCGATAGATCAATCGCTACCCGCCGATCCGGCGGGTAGTCTGGACGTACCCTTAGAGAGAAAAAAAAACACTGTTTATGGGAGTATAGCTTATCCCTGCTTGAAACTGGGGCTTTACCAGTCTACTTTAGAAGTTCACAGCAGTGCAGTACAACCCAGGCTGCAACTGAAGGAAATCACCAGTGTGGACAAGACCTTAGCTATCATCCACACTATTCCCTGCTGTCTTACTCTGTACAGCGTATTAATCACATAAAGAAGGCTGAGTGGCAGCACCTTCTTCAAGGCAATAGCTGAAATGCCATGATTGTGGCTCTGGCTGGCCTGCAGCGGGTCTTAATTTAGCTGCTTTAACTTGACTTAACTTTGTTAAGTTTAAATGGACAAGTCTATTTTTAGCTTAGTAAGAGGCCTCTTTAATTATAGCTGCAGGTGTTTTTAGTCTTTAAAGTTTATTTGCAACTTGTTCACAACATGCTTTACTAAGCTGCTGGCATATGTTCTGCCTTGGGGAATGATGAATCTGGTAATGCTGGTCTTTTGGTTACTTTATATTTTTGGCAGGATCTGTCCTGCGGAGTTTGTTTTCTGGAGAGCGCCAGCTATTAAAAGTTGTGATTGTTGAAGAGCTCTAAGCCTCATAAATGGTGCCACTGCCTGAAGATGAGCCTATGATAGATTGACATCCCTGGGGAGCGTTTGTTCAGATCGCTAGCCACATTGTTGCAGTCAAGATGGAGATCGTATGAAGAGCTAGTAGACTTGTTATATTAAACGTAAAAAGAACCTGTTTTAATGCAACATTAAGACTGCACTGGAAAAAAAAAAATCACTCAAGTTAGACAATGCAAAGTTAAAATTCCTTAAGGTCATTAATACAGTCCCATTGTCCATCACATATCAAAAACTTCTGCAAGTCAGAGATGAGAAAGGACTAATATGTCAGTGCAGAATTGTTCTTTATATGTATAGTACCTTTTCTGGTGTTTTGCCCAAACTAATTTTAAATGCCCAAATGATGGGGCTTCTGCCACTTCTTTCTGGAGATTATTCCACACCCTAATAGATCTTAACAGGAAAAGCATTTTTGTAGTATTCACTTAAACATTTCCTTGTTATACTCCCTTGTACCACCCCTAAACAACTATTTTCTATCCTCAGTGTTACAAATTTATCTCACATTAGTCATCTCTTACTCAAGCTATGCATATTTAGCTTTTTTCAGCTTTCCTCACAAGTCAATTACTCCAGCACTCTGAGCATTTTTGTTGATCTTTTCTGAATGAACTCCAATTTGTCAATTTCTGTCTGGTAATATGGTGCCCACAATTCAATGCAATATTCCTGATAGTTCCAACAGAGCTGTATAAAGGGGCTCTATTAGCCCCTCTTGATCCATGATGTCATCCCTGTCATTTACCTTTTATCGACAGCCTTTAGTGTGCCCCATACCCTAAACACCACATCTAATCAAAGCCAAAGCAAGAACAGAAAATATGACACGTACTTCACATTTGTATTGAAATGGTAATGTTGCTGCTGAAATTAACTTCTGCATTTCGTGATTCCGAGTACTTTAAGTCTGCAATCTTAATGTTTTATTAGCATTTTGAGTACGAACGCAAGTCTTAAATTTGAATCCATGACATTCTGGCAAAATAGACCAGGATGCTGCCATCCTGAGTGATATTACGATTAGAAAAGATATTGTCCTTTGTACTGTACAATGAAGTGAAAAAATACAGCTTTATTATATAGATTCTTTGTATTCTGCTTAACACCACTGCAAAATGCAGGTCAAGAAATAGAACATTCACTACCAGCATTCAGAGTTGTGTGGAAAAATCCAAGAACAGAGGACCATTTCTTACTGCATACCAGAAAATAACAATGTTTTCCTCTGATCTGATTTGTGGCTGGTACATTAATCTCAGATAAGTTATTCCACTGAGCTCAGAGGCAGGTCTACGAGGACACCACAGTAGGTAAAGAATTTCACATTGCTGAAAATCCAGTTTGCAGAATATTAGTCATCCTTCACTGCCTTTGGCGTATGCAGTTGTAACGTGATGCTTCTGTTCAGTGATGTAATGCTAGCTTTTTATAGTGCTGTGTCGCTATTGTAACTTGACATGGCTTTGCCAAAACCCAGAACCCTGCTCCCAGAAGGGAAAGCAAGCTCAGGGAAAAGAATTACTACTATGAACAATGATGTTTCAGCCCCAGCAGAAAGAAATTACTTACCTTGTCATAACTGTGGTTCTTTGGGATGAGCTGTCCATATAGATTCCACTTATGGTGCGCATATGCCCCATACATGAGAAATTCGATTTTTTTTGGCCTTCCCTGTGCCCTCAGGTGTTTTCACGCCCCCTTCCTCCCTCCCTCCCTCCCCTGACTACCCCTAAGGGCATAAAGGTCAGAGTGGGCCCAACCATCTCTCAGTTCTTTCATCAATATAACTGCAGAAGCAGAGAAGGAAGGTGGGTCAATTAATCCACAGGGACAACACATCTCAAGGAATCCCAGTTACTATAAGGCAACTGTTCTTCTTTGAGTGATCATCACATGGATTCCACTTCTTGTGACTAGCAAGCAGGGACCTCATACTCAGGAGGTGGGTGTTCCGAGTCCTATTTAAAAAGGATTGCAGGACAGCTCTGCCAAAACAGATGCCAGATCTTGTGCCCTCAACTTGGAATAGTGCTGGGTAAAAATGCTGGCTGATTCCCATACATTCATAGATTCTAGGACTGGAAGGGACCTCGAGAGGTCATCAAGTCCAGTCCCCTGCCCCCATGGCAGGACCAAATACTGTCTAGACCATCCCTGCTAGACATTTATCTAACCTTCTCAAATATCTCCAGAGATGGAGATTCCACAACCTCCCTAGGCAATTTATTCCAGTGTTTAACCACCCTGACAGTTAGGAACTTTTTCCTAATGTCCAACCTAGACCTCCCTCCATGTAGTCACCTTTCAAATTTCTGAAATAGGGATACTACTTAGAATAAGCTCTAACCTGTATAGGTGGAGATAATCTAATTAGATACCCAATTAGACAGTGAGTGGATACCGTCTGACCCTTAGTCCTATGTGCAAATGTTACAAATACTCTGGGGGAGAGCCTGAAGGGCCTTGTCCTTCCAAGAAGTATGAAAGAGCCCTGACCCCCCTCTAGGATGTGAAGTTTGGCTTTCCCCTGGTTTGAGTGGGGCTTGGGGAAGAAAACTGGCAGGTGAATCAGTTTTTATGGAACACAATGGAAGGTGGAACAGCCATGAGGCTGTTGTTGAATTTCCACAACTCTCTGAGTGGATAATATGGCTCCTAAAAGTGTGCTCTTCATAGACTGGGTATATAAAGAACAGGTTACTAAGGCCTCTTCTGTGCAGAAGCTCTGGGATCTGGCTTGCTTTCTCCTTGTGGCTGGTGTATAAGTGCGCAGACAGCAGAGCATGATTCTGAATCCTTTAAAGAATAAATGGAGAACTTCATCTGTCCAAGCATTAAATAGCTCACAACTTTCAAACAGGAGGTCCTTGACCATAGTTTGGACCAGTGTATTCCTGAAGACTGGAGCCATGAAGCGCTGTGCATCGCAATTGAAGTGGACACTGAACATACTGCCATATCAGATGCATATAGAATAACCTGCAGGGATGTTTGGGCCACTAACTGCCCCTCAGACTCTAGAGATCTTAGCTCCTCCTTCTGATCTTGTTGAAGCTTCTCAATGAATTGGGACATCTTGTCCCAATTCAAATAGTCATAATGGAAGAGCAGTGGCTATTACTTGGAAATATGCATCTGGAGATTAGTTAAGGAGTAGATCTTACTGCTGACTAAATCAAACTTCTTATTCTTAGATCCTTACTCCAATGAGTCAGCTTTGGATATCCCTGTTGCTTAGATCTTTCATGTACAACTGCAACCACTAGTGACCTAGGGACGGGGTGGGTGTAAATACATCCCTATCCCGATATAACACTACCCGATATAACACAAATTTGGATATAACGCGGTAAAGCAGTGCACCGGGGCGGGGGGGGGGGGGGGGGGGGGTTGAGCACTCTGGTGGATCAAAGCAAGTTCAATATAACGCGGTTTCACCTATAACACGGTAAGATTTTTGGACTCCCGAGGACAGCATTATATCGAGGTAGAGGTAATACTAATGCTAAGGTCTAACCACAAGTCCTTAGCTAGTTCTAACAAGCCTTCATTAATGGACATGGGAAGCCTACAGGCATGGAAAAGTGGAGGGTGTCTTGTAATCTGTATGACTTTTTTTGTACCACCTCCACTGGAATTTCTAGAGTATCTACCATGTGTCACACCGTTTGAAGTGGCTCACAACTATGAGTGCCAATCTTGGGTCAGACTGTCAGAAAACAAGGGCAGACATTCCATGCTGGTGGTATGTTCTAGAATTAGATTTCACCAAGCCAGTAACAAATGTGAATTCCTGGATCACTACACCAGTCTTACCATGGAGTCACAAACAGTCCCCCTCTTAGCCTCTCCAGTCCATCTTGTCTCCCAGACAAACTGAACTTTGTAATAAAAGGTTATTAAAACCAAAAATCACACCACATCAGGTTTCTCCCAGTCCCAAGAGACCAGTCACTTATCCCAGATCAACTGATAGTCCAGATCTCACAGCAAAGACAACACTGGCAGCCAATTCTATAGCAAATTAACTATACGTTTATTAGCTAAGAAAAAAGAATGAGAGTTATTGAGAGTTTAAAGTTGGTAAAATATAGCAACAGATACATCACAGCTTATAACTCCAAATAGCAGCAGCGATGTAACAGACTGCCAGTTTCCCAAAAATCTTTTCCAGGGTTACCCAGAATATCTTCTTGTTCAGTTATTCTGCCCTGTTAGAATCCAAACAGTCTAGAGATTAAAGCTCTTTCTTTGTATCCATATTTATATCTTCTTACAGAAGACACACTGGCAGTCTCTCTACCCAGGTAGGCCTTTCCTTTAATCATGTTGGGTGAGGAATGCACTTAAACTTTTGACCTCCAACTATATACATAATGGTCACTTGCTTGAAATTAGCATTTTCTGTTAAAGTTCTTAAATCTTCATTAGCATTTCACAAGATTTCTTTGAGGGTAACTTAGTTGCAAGGGTATTTACCATGTAAATGTTCACTATTGCATTATGACAGGAATAGATAAGTGAAAACAATACAAGTAACATCCCATTCATTTTATGAAATTTAAACACCCCAAAACACTTGTACATTTACCATTACTTTGATGTAATATACATGTGAATTTACCTGAATAAACTCTAACATGACCTGGTCAGCCAGCATCACACCACATACACTTTACAAGTTCTTGCAAGGACATGAAGTCATCCGGCTGGCTAAGCGTAGCAGGAGCAACTGCCACATCTGAAGGAAAAAAACTGCTGTTGAGAAAAACTGTTCTTCCTCACAGTCACATTCTGGCTGTTGCAGACTGTGGGACTGCATGAACTGTCCTATACAGCAGATCTAAGGTGCTTGTAGGGGAGGGAGAGGCAGGAGAAAGAGGATTCCTAGAAGGCTGCATATCTCAGGGAGGCAACATTACATGTTGTAATGATACGAGTCTGCAGGCCATAGCATCTTATTGAGTAGAGCAAGTCCTGCCTGTGTTCATCCCTGCAGTAATTAATGTCTCCTTCCTGCCTCTTTCATATGACAGCTAAATGGAGGAGCTCGTCTGCTCTGCCAGATCTCTTAGATGAAGACTATGCCCAGGAACTCAAAGTGGAGCCACGGCTCATCAAGCCCCTTGTCAAAAGAGACTGAGGCGGCTTAGCAGGATTTTTAGCCTCAGGCACTGAAGAGGCCCTCATGGAGCACTCTAGAAGGAAGAATTTGAGACAGGATTCCCCAGCTTTCTGCACCCTCTTGGGAAAGAAGCAGCAGACTAAACACTTATCAAGCTTATGTTGCTCACCCAGGCATTAAAGGCACCTGGAGTGCCCATCATTAAGTGATACAGCAGCCTCACAAGAGGGACAAGTTTTAAATTCCAGGGATTTAGTCTCAGCCATTGCGGCTCAATACCAGTACTCAGTATTAACCTAATCTATATTTTTATATATACAGTGGATGCCACTTATTAGCAATCCTGATAAAGGCAATGTTCAGTTATTAGCAACGTTTTTCTGAGAACCAGTCCCGTCCCATTGACTTTAACATTAACGGAATTCAGATATTGGCAATGGTCATGTCACTTAAGGGCAACTTTATTAGAACAGAGTTTCCACTTAGTAATGAATTTGCTGGCTTCATATCTGAGGCAGGAAGCAAATGCATGTCTCCAGGACTACAGTGCACACAAACTACAGCTGTGCATGCTTTATACACATGCTTTATGCAGTATTCGTAGCACACTGAAGACTGCGCAGCGCAGCTGTGCCTTCCTGTTGTGTGCCATGGCTTCTCACCAGATTCTACGTGAGCCCAGCACAAAGCAACTGCAAGTAGCTGAGAAGTTTGGTTCTCAAAATCGGTTTTGCACATTCTTAAGTATAGCGATGATATTCTGAAGGAGCCTGAGATCAGCACAAACCGAGGCCACCAGTGTGGCTGGAAGGCAGACAGTGGTGAAACTTGATGGCTCTGTTTCTGCATAGGCTTGACCAGGGTGCTCAACTCTCTGGGCTGATGCTGAAACAGAAAATGAGTCGGCTGGCAGCGGAGCAGGGGAAGGGGTTCAACCTTTCAAAGGGCAGGTTTATTTTTTGGAAGCCCGACACCACATGGCTCAGAAACAAGATGTTGCCTCCTGGCAGCTGCTGAATGGAAGGTGAGCACCCCAGCCAGCATTCTAGATGAGTTCCAACCACGCGACATCTTCAGCAGTGATGAGACTGCTCGCTTCTACTGGGGCTTTCTGGACAAGAGGCCTTGGTATGCTGAGGAAAGAGACTGCAGGAGGCAAAAAGCTATGGATTGCATTACATTGTTGCGGTGGACAAACATGGACAGGAAGGAAAAATGGCCGCTTACGGTGATTGGAAAGAGCAAAAGTCCTCTCTAAAGATCCCTAAAGATCATTCAAGGCTATCTGATACCTACAGGAACTCTGCTAATGCTTGGATGTCTATTTCATTGTTTCAAAAGCAGCTGAAGAATTGGAACAGGGAGCTGTACCTACAAAGCTTTCATGCGTGCCTGTTGATTGACAATTGTCCAGCTCATTCAGTCAGTGTAGGTCTGTTGTACATTGTGTTGAAATTTTTGCCTTCCAACTCAACCTCAGGCTCGCAGCTGATGGACATGGGTGTCATTAAAAACTTCAAAGGCCACTACTGTGCTCATCTGAATGTGAGAGAGTCATTAATTGATGCACTTCAATCTCACTAAGGACCCTTAGGCCACTGTTCTCAGAAAGAAAGATAGGGTTTGTATACATCACAGAAAACATTGGGCTGGTGGATACTGATGGACAATGTTACTGTTCCTGATAATCTGACAGCAAAGGAACTTGAGGTCATTGTCAAGTTTGCCAGTCATGTGTAGATGGCAGGTGAGCTCAGTAATGAGGAACTTCTTGAGACAGTCACAACTTCTAAGCACCCATAGATTGAAGAGCTACAAGAAGATAATGCATCAGACAAGGAACCCCAAGAATTTTCACTTCAAGAACGATTACATGCTGTGGATATTTTCCAAAGGATATGCCAGAATCGTGGCTTTGAAATTGGATATGAAGCTGAGCACAAAATTGAGAGGGATTTGGAGATGGTAAATAATAAAAAGCAGACAACATTGGACAAATTGTTTTTTTAAATTATGTGCTCATTTACTTTGTGTGACACATCTGGAGCACTGCTTGTAAGTATACCAATATCTTTTACCTACATTTACTTCTTATAAGGACAATTGTAGTATGATGTTGTATAATTGTAGTACTATAGTGTACACACACACACACCCCTACTTTTTTTGTTCTACATACACGTCATGTAAACGGCTGGCAGAGAGTGATGTTAGCATCTGACTATGAACAAAACACCATTTTATTTCCGCAGCTATGCAGTGTAAATGTACAGTATTCAAAGAAACTATTGTATGTTTGGATATTAATTTTTTAACATTGTATTAAACAAAAATGAATATACAAATGCATTTCAATGCCATGCTTCTATAACTACACTCTATTCTTGTTCCATACTGGTACACATATAACATGCACTTAAAAACGGGGGCCTATCATTTATTGGCAACTTTCCAATAATGGCACCTTTTTGCCGGGAACCAAGACATTGCTAATAGACATCCACATTTATTTATTTATTTTTGGCCAATGGGCTTAACAAAAATAATTATTCCTTAACTCCACTTATTAATGAACTCTACTAACTAGCATAATAACTAAGTAATCGCAAAGTGTGTAGAGTAAGCTGACACTGCAAAGATTCCATTTAGCTGCCATGGGCAAGAAGAAGGAACTAAGGGATGGTTGGGCCCATTTCGCCCTTTATCCATTCAGGTGGCTGGGGTGTGAGGACACACAGGGCATAGACACAGTCCCAACTGACACTTCCTGCAAAAGAATCTGATCTTGCATGCCTGGAGTGGATCCCACTTCTTAAGCACATGCATGTGAACAATCACTGTTGAATAATGAGGTCTTAGTTTTCTCAAAGTATTACTATTTCTATTTTCAAAGAAACTCTGCTGTAATTTGCTATGAAACTTTGTCACGTCTCTCTTTGCTTTACCCATCATATATTGAATGCTGTAACTTTCTACTTTTTAAAGGTGTGTATTGGATGTCAGAGTACATTCATGTTATTGCAGGACTGGATAATGCACTAATATACTGCACCCATCATTGTCGCATCTGGGCACTAAATATTGTCCTCAGCAAGGAAAGTACATCTCCCACTGAAGTCATAAATTGCATGCATTTTATCCAAGGGCAGAGTCTGGCCCACACAGACTTAAGATACTTGGCTTGGGTTATGGAGCCACATGGCCATTCCATTTATTTTGGCAATCAGGAAACACAGAATATATCCAATGAAGGGATTTGCATAGGAACATATAAGTCTATATACTACAATTCTGGAGCCTTAAAATTATAACTGTCCTGTAGGATGGCAGTATCTCTTCCCACCCCTTTAAAAAAAAGAATCCAGGAATTCTGTATTATTGCAGATTTCTCTTTGTGGGGTAGGACTCACATGGTGGACAGATAGAATTTTAAAGCTTTTTGATGATGTATTGATATAATCAGCATTAGAAAGGAAGAGTGGTCTTATGTGACTTTGCATCTGAAGAAGTGGGTTTTTACCCACGAAAGCTTATGCCCAAATAAATCTGTTAGTCTTTAAGACTCCCTGATGTTTTTATGTGACTTTGGAGATCTAGGTTCAATCCCCTGGCTCTGCCACAGACTTTCTGGGTGACCTTGGGCAAGTCACTTTCTCTCTTGCCTTCAGGTTTCCATCTGTGCAATAAGGATACCACCTTCCTTTGTCCCACATCTGTTTAAAGTGTAAGCAGGGATTGTCTCTTATTATGTGCATGTACAGGGCCCACCAATCTCACCTGGAGGCTCTACACTCTACTATAATACAAATCATCATCATGCTGAAACAAACAGGTCCACTCTTGAAAAGGAGTGTCCTGAACAGGCACAATGAGGTGTTTAGCATCTCTTATAACAACATTTGTTTATAAGCTTAGTTCATGGCACGAAAGAGGGTGCATAGGTTTCCCATGAAATAGACACCTTTGCAACCTATGCATCAAAGAGCATGGGACTTTTCTGAGATCAACCCTGAGCTAGCACAGACACTGTGAGCTTTAAATTAGCCCTGTAATAATATAGAACACTTCTCATTTTCTAACATTAGCTAATTCATCCTCACAACATCCCTGTGAAGTAGCTACAATCCGCACTTTACAGATGGGGAAATTGAAGTACAGAGAGATTAAGTGTTGAATTAGAACTGATGAGTTTTTGATTCTCAAGACGCACTATGTCTCTCTCAACTGCTCTGGAAATTAAGACTTCTATTCAGTGGATAACAACACTGCTGGTTCACATGTAGGCTTCTTAGAAAAACAGTTTTGAATGCTGTGCACCGAGTAGTGTTTATAACAGTATTAACTATAATAAAGACTCAAACTATATGCATAAACAAAACAGTAAGAGGACCAAAAAATGCCTCCATGGCTGAACATCCGAGTAGAAGAAGCAGCTATAGTCAAAAAGACATCTTAAAAATTGTAAATCAAATCCTAGTGAGGAAAATAAAAAGGAAGAAACAAAATTAGGCAGGCTAAAAAAGAGCAACTACCAAAAGACACCAAAATCAGTGCTGTTCAAAATATTCATAAACGATCTGGGAAAATGAGTAAACAGTGAGGTGGCAAAGTTTGCAGACAATACAAAATGACTCAAGATCGTTAAGTCCAAAGTTGACTGTTAAGAGTTAAAAAGGGGTCTCACAAAACTGTGTGGTTGGGCAACAATTGGCCGATTAAATTCAATGTTGATAAACGCAAAGTAATGCACACTGGAAAACATAATCCCAGCTATACAACATGATTGGATCTAAATTAGCGGTCATCACTCAAGAAAGAGATATTGAAGTCATTATGGATAGTTCTCTGAAAATATCTGCTCATTGTGCAGTGGCAGTCAAAAAAAATCCAACAATGTTAGTAACCATTAGAAAAGGGATAGATAATGACACAGAAAATATCATAATGTCACTATATAAACCTATGGTATGTCCACACCTTGAATACTGCATGCAATTCTGGTTGCCTCATCTCAAAAAAGCTATATTAGAACTGGAAAAAGTACAGTCCAGGGCAACCAAAGTGTGTGGAATAGCTCCCATGTGAGGAGACCCTGGGACTGAGGCTTCCATATGAGGAAAGCCGGAGACTGTTCATCTTAGAAAATAGATGCCTAAGGGCGCAGATATGATAGAGGTCTATAAAATCATGACTGGGGTGGAGAAAGTAAGTGTTATTTACTCCATGACACAAGAACCACAGGTCACCCAATACACTTAATAGGCAGTATTTTAAAACAAATATAAGTACCACCTCTTCACACAATGTACATTCGACCTGTGGAACTCATTGCCAGGGGATGTTGTGAAGGCCAAAAGTACAATTGGGTTAAAAAAAGAAGTAGATAAGTTCATGGATCACTTGATAAATTGCCTTGTTCTGTTCATTCTCTCTGAAGCATTTGTTACTGGCCACTGTCAAAAGACAGGATACTGGGTTAGGTGGACCACCGGTCTGACCCAGTACGGCCATTCTTATGTTCTAGAGCTGAATGAAAAAAGTCTTAAAGTTAGACAAATGCTTTCATGCAAATTTCAAAAGAAAAATGGCTCAATTTTCATGCAAATTTCATCCAATTTTTAACCAGCTCTATGGTTCACTAAAAAAAAATGTGAACTTTAAATTTCAAAGGCCCCTGTCCCTGTTTCAAATTTTGGTGAAAACAGCAAAAAATTTCATGAATTTTCAACCAGCTCCAGTATTTACCTTTGTGCGTTTTATCACAAAATTTGCACTGTGGTTTTGCTGCACAAATTTCTGAAATGCAGTAGCAATTGATCATATGGTCATTTGATGTGATTAGGGAATAGATATGCTTATGAATGCAATCTCTTCTAAACTTCAAAAAGAAATACAGTTAGTCTGATCTTCAGTCATTTGTGCTTTGAAAATTCTATCTAAGGGAAGAAAGTGACTAAAAGTTCAGGAAACTGAGAATGAGGAGAAGGGAACAAACACTCAAGAGGTGAGCAAGTCTGTACAATGCCTAGAGGATTAAGCAGTATCTACAATTTATTGTCTTCTCTGCGACGTGTCTAGAATTTTACCCTTGAGGTAAATGAAGAACTTACAATAACAAGGCAATTATTATCTTGTGGCACACACGAGCATGCTAGGCATCTCTCAGTACAGATAAGAAAACAGGGTCCCTGCCTCAGAGAACTTTTTATTTAATTTTAATCCAGACATTAATATTGGAGATTTATATAGCACAGGTTAAGGGCATCTCTGTGGTAGAGCAGCCAGGGCAGGGGACCAAGTTGATCATCATAAGTGCTATAGGGGAGGCTCTTTTGTCATTGACAAGAGAGATTTAAGCCTAGACCTATGATCAAAGCTCTGTTGGCAAAGTGGACAAAGATTGGGGACCCGATTCTCCCCTGCCTTGCACTGAGCGTAGAATGCTCTCAGAAAAGTGTGGTAACACTTGACTCCCATTTTGTGCAGATGTAAACGGATGCACACGGTGCAGGACAGGAAGGAAACTGGTCCTGCGAGCTTACAAGTCAAATAAGACTGAATGAAGAAGTTCAGATGTTTACTTTACCATTAGCAACCCAAGGGCCAAGTAGCTCTGCATTTCTCTCTTTTTTTAAATAAAAAAAAACAAACAAACAGGTTAATTGAATGCAAAAATATAAATAGTGCCAGAAACTAGGTTACTGCAGCACTCAAAAATGCTCAAAAGTCAAGAAATTCCATAATCCCACTGCACTAATTTGAGCACAATGCACAGCCTCCAAGCGGAGGTGGAGCCAACTGAGAGCCTTATTCAAACAATCATTCCTCTCTCCACTGCGTGCAATTGCATAGTAGTGTTCCAGTGCTGATGTTTATTACTCTCGTCAATTATACTCCATGAACAGCTAATGAGATGAGACCTTATTAGAGCAGAGGGTGCTATTGTTTGTGTTACAATGTTACTGTGTGCGTGACTGTAATGTGAACAGGACTGAGTGAATTTCCTTCCTATCAGCAGTTTCATCATTCTTGAACGAAGAATCAAAATGTGTGTCTGTTTTCTATATAATTTATCAGTTCTGAAAATAATTTCAGTAATGACAAACTGCATTTTTAAATCAGGATATTCTCAATCACAGTGTTCCAAATTTTGTACTCCTGAGGGAAATTCTGTGCCAAAAAAAATTAAAAATTCTGCACACAATCTTTTAAAATTCTGCATATTTTGTCAAAATAATACAGTATAATCACACCAGTTTAAATTATTTATTTCAAAATACAGGTCAGAAAATAGGTCTGAAACAATACAGACAAAGTTTTCCCCAGGAGTAGCGAGTTAAAGAAACCCCTATGACAACCCAGTTCCTGTTTCTCTTTTATGCTTTTATTACGTGCCTGAGTCTGGGTGTGTCACATGTGCCAGCTGGGCACAACTTGGAGGAAAACACTGCCACTCCGGTCTCAGATCCCCACAGACCCAGAGCTCAGCTACAGAACACCCCCGATGTAGACACCTGCACTCCCTCCTCCCCAGAGCTCAGCCACAGGGCATCCCCTGGCCCAGAAACCTGCAGCCCCTCCTCCCCAGAGCCCAGCCACAGGACACCCCCCAGTCCAGATACCCGCACTCCCTGGCCCCCAGAGCACAGCCATGGGGCACCCCCCAAGCCCAGACACCCACACCTCCTCCTTCCAGAGCTCAGCCTCATGGTATTCCCCAACCCAGATGCCTGCACCCCCCCCCAACCCTCCATGGCACCCACCTGCATCCCCTACATCCCCAGAGCCCAGCCATGGAGTGCTCCCCACAGCTCAGAAACCCACATCCTCTACCACCCACAGCCCAGGGATCCAGAGAGAGAAAGAGCCTGATGCTGGGTCCTGGGTCTATACACATTTTCCTGCATGCTGCTTTCTTCTTTCAGGACATGCTGGGAACTGTAGTTGCCAGAACCCTCCAGTTCCCCCTACCCCTCGGCAGTATCATGTATTTGTGAGCTGGAGAGGCAGACTCTGCTGGGTCCAGCAGCCCCTACTGGTGGTCAGCATTGCTGCAGCATCAATTCTACTGGGAAAAATGAAATTCTGCACAGAACATTAATTCTACACTAATTCTGCATTGTGCAGAATTCCCACAGGAGTACCAAATGAAGATTAATGAAGGAAGATTTTCTTGCTTCCCCTGGAGTTCCTCCTCTCCAGATATTATACTTCACATTATAAGAGCATTCGCTGGTCACAAATGACCACAAAGCCCTGTTCTGCTAAGCACAGTATGCATGCCCAGTGAGAGACCATTCCTGCCTCCAAGACATCACACTCTAAGAGTGTAATGGGACTTTTTCCATTAACCTGAATGGGAGCAAGATCAAGCCCTAAGCAGACAAGATAAACAAAAAGGTCGGAGAGGACTTCCCCCAGTTCATAAGGATACTGCTAAAAAGCATTTCTGGCTTCGGAAGGCACCAAATGGCCTATACCCTGAACTCTACAAAGGATTTATTCCCATTCCATAAATCAGTTAGTGCAAACACTGATCAAAACACTTTTATATTTATCTGACATACAGAATTTAATTGAGGACTTTGAGCCAACAACTATTTCAGAGAGATAATTTTTGGTAAATACTAATGCACTTATCTTTTACACAGAGAGCTTTCATTGCTGCAGATGGGTGTCATTTAGCTGGTATTTTACATGAGTGGAGGGATAAAGTTCCAACGTTCCAAATGGCACATATGGGATCACATAGAGGAAAAAGAAAGGGAATGAGAACATCTGCCCTTAAATGGTATATTGTGCCTATTGTTTTTGTACCAAGCTACACCCAGAGTAAGGGGCAATGCAGATTTGCACTGCCCCACGGGAAGCATTAGGAGACTTCCCAACATGCCCACAACCAGAAGTTTGCTTGGGCCTAATTAAATCCGACCCAGACCTGAACACCATCTAAGCCTACTCAACCTGACCCGGTCAAGTCCTTTTCTGACCCTCCCCCCCCCGAATCTGAGTCAGTACTACCACCACCTCCTGCCTGTGGTGTTAGCACAGCAACATGGCCTGCTCCTGCGCCATTCCAGCTGTGCTGTGTGCATGCTGCAGACTGAGAGGCACTGACTGCTCAGCACTCTCACCCTGCACCACTGTGACACTCTGTACCTCGGGGGAACACCCTACACCCCCAAGTTCATCCTTATGATTGTGTGGGATCCAATGCAAAGTTTGTCATGTTGGGTGTCTTCGGAAGGCTCATGACACACTGAGCATTGCTGTTATAGTAATGTTATAGGTTGCAATTTCATGTATATAGTTATGAGGCTGAAAATGTGTCCTGATGGCTTAAAACAAGCTCAGGCAAAGCTCTCCAAGAGCAGAGGGGCAGGTCATGCCTCATCAGGGCATGTATGGGACAAACCCAGCCCAGCCTCACAGGAACAAAGGACACTGGCCTAGGCAGCAACAAAGGATCTGCTGGATTCTCGAGTGAGTCACCGCCTTCCTTTGGTCAGTTTGGGACTACGATGAGGTAAAGCTCACCTGACTCTAAAGGGGGTGGGGGGGCAAAGCCAAGAGGGAAGAAAGAATATGATAAAAGGGAGAGACATTTGCCACGCTCTTCCTCTCTCTTCCACCTCCATCTACAGACATCACCACCAAGCGACTAAAGCGCTGATCAAAGGGGAGAGCCTGGCTGAAGGACAACCAACCAGCCTGTGGTGAGAAGCATCTAAGTTTGTAAGGGCATTGAAAAAGTGTTAAAAGCAAAACGCATTCTAAGCTGCTTTTATTTCATTTGACCAAATCTGACTTCTTGTGCTCTGACCTATAATCACTTAAAATCTATCTTTGTAATTAATAAATGTGTTTGTTTATTCTACCTGAAGCAGTGCGTTTTGTTTGAAGCATGTCATAGACTCCCCTTGGGATAACAAGCCTGGTACATATCAATTTCTTTGTTAAATTGATGAACTTATATAAGCTTGCAGCATCCAGCAGGCATAACTGGACACTGCAAGATGGAGGTTCCTAGGCTTGTGTCTGGGACCGGAGATATTGGCTAGTGTCATTCGGTTGCGCAATCCAAGGAGTAGCTTACATGTTAGAGGCTGTGTGTGAACAGCCCACGAGCGGGGGTTCTCACAGCAGAGCAAGGTAAGGCTACTTCCCAGAGTCAAGGATTGGAGTGACTTAGCAGATAACCAATCCAGATAACACCAGGGGAACATCACAACGACACACTGTGCAGGCGGGGGCAGCGGACAGTAGGAGTGGGGAAGGAGGAGGAGAGCTGAACCCAAGAGGGGTCCCGATGTTTTCCCATCCAACCTGGACCTGAAATGTATAGCCAGGTACCATTGCAGGGTTCTCCCCCAACCCTGGCGATGGGTGACATAAAAAACCCTCAAAAGAACAGATTTACAGGGTGCATTGTACTAAATCCCTAAGCGGCCAGCCAGCTGTAATGGCCAGTGCATGGGGGGGGTAAGACGGTAGAGTCATGCACTGACCCCTTCCCTTTTTGTGCCATGCAGCACCAAGGGAGTAAAGGGAGCAGTTGTCGAATTCTCCCGGGCACAGGGATGGGAATTCTGATTGGCCCTCACATAGGCTACAAAAGAGCCGGGAGGTACAAGAAGTGATAGGAAGCTCTTTGCACTGACCCTACCCTAAAGTCTAGGCAGAATCTGGCCCCTAAAACTACTCAATACCCCTCTTGGCATTTTGAAAATATTTTTAGATCTTAAACTATTTATAAAGCCTTCTCTACAAGGCACAGTGTAAAATAATGTCATGGTGAATCTTCGAAGGCTTGACTGGTTAGGAGGAATTAAATGTCAGTTCAAGATCTAGACAGATTGTTTAATTACAACGACCCATTAATCCCCCCAAAGAATGAAAACCATCCTTTAACTTTTTTCTTTAATCCCTTTGAAGCGCTCCTCAACTGTGATAAATTTTATATCCCTTACTAAATAATTCCTCCTTCCCTTAAAGTAAGCATGAATAATTTGTTTTCGCTAATTTTCTTTTTTATTACTAAACAAACTTCTAAAATGGGAATTAAGCCTTTTATTCAAGCTGAGTAGGAAAGATGAAAGCAGCTTTTTATTTTGTAATTTTTTTTTTTTTAAGGTGACAGCTCACATGGATAACATGCTGCATTTTATCAGCATGCACCAAGATCCAGAGCTGATTGGGGAGGAAAAGAAATTAAATCATCTTAAAAAGCTAAAAATGCAAATAAAGAGCAAGGAAAAGTTGCTTCTAGTTGCACAGAAACAGATGTCTTGAAGTACTGTGTTTGTAACCTAAAAGAAAAAATTTGCTTGAAGCAAACAAACAGAATAACCATGGGAAGCATTAACTATTTTTTTCCACTTATGCCTGCAATTACACTGTATTTTGAAGTACTTGGGCACATAACATGGATGGAGAATTTAAAAGGATACATCTGTATTTGATTCCTTGTCTTGCCTGTAGTTAAAGTAAAATATTGCTTTGGAGAAAGGACAACTGTTTCGTGATTTAAAGCAGAGACTTAAATGTCATACCTAAATGAAAAAGTATTACTACATGTTGAGCTCAGATATCGTGCTTGATGCTGTACAAAGTCCCTGCCCCAAGGAGCTTACGACCTAGTACAGACACAGACAATACAGTTCATACACACAATATACCAAGAACAGTATGAGCTTGAAGTGATTTAAGAATCTGTCTGGGAGGCTGTGCAGAAAAATCATAGAAGTGTAGGACCGGAAGGGACCTCAATAGATCATCTAGTCCAGTTTCCTGCACTCAAGGCAGGACTATGTAATAACTAGACCATCCCTGACAGGTGTTTGTCTAACCTGTTCTTAAAAACCTCCAATGATGATGATTCCACTACCTCCCTAGACAATTTGTTCCAGTGCATAACCCCCCTGACAGTTAGGAAGTTTTTCCTAATGTCCAACATAACCTTCCTTGCTTTAATGTAAGCCCATTGCTTCTTGTCCTATCCTCAGAGGTTAAGAACAATTTTTCACACTCCTCTTTGTAACTGTCTTTTATGGACTTGAAAACTGTTATGTCCCCCATCAGGCTTTTCTTCTCCAAACTAAGCAAACCCAATTTTTTCAATCTTTCCTCAAAGGTCATGTTTTCTAAACCTTTAATTATTTTTGTTGCTCTCTGGACTTTCTCCAGTCTGTTAACATTTTTCCTGAAATGTGGCACCCTGAAGTGGACACAATACTCCAGCTGAGGCCTTATTGCACGGAGTGGAAGAATTACTTCTTGTGTGATCTGAAGGGAGGGAGTTTGGCACATGAGAAGAGACACTTCTAAGCCTCAGAAGGGATAACTGGGAAGAAAACATGAAAGAACTCACTTCCCCATACTTTGTCGAAAATAACCTAAATTATGTGACTCTCCGGGCATGCTGCAAAAGGCTTCTATGTGGAAGGGGTTTTGGATAGGGTTGAAGTTGTGTTCCCAGAATGCCAGAGTTCAGAAAGGAGCCCTTTTTATGGGTAGCTGGCTGGCTAACTTATTTGTTCCTCTCTGAATGTTTGTTTTAATGCTATTGTAGGTATTATGTTATTATAACATTAAATGTCAGGGTGCCCATAGCATCTTTTAAATTATTTAAATCTAATGAAATCAATGATCAATAAGATGGTGAGTGTAAAGAAGATACTGTACAAAGAGAAGCAAAGTGAGGGCAGATAAGGGTGTAGGAAGTAATGAGCTATCCAGAGCTTTTGGTTGAGGATAAGAAGTTTGAATTTGGTGTTGACGGTGAGAAGAAGCCAGAGAAAGGGTTAGAAGAGGGGAATGGTATGATCAGAGCAGCAGGAGAGGAAGGTGATTTTAGCAGGATCAGTTTGGAGGAGTGGAAGGGAGCTCAGACAGAAGCAGGTAGCCAGAAAAGAAGTAATAGCAGCAGTCAGAGTGGTAGATGATCACAGCATGGACTACAGCTCAGGGGGAAAGATGGATTTAGGAGATGCTTTCAGGGAATTTCTGTCACTGCAGAATCCAACACCTGATCCCAAAAACAAACAAGACCCACTCCAGTTTTCTCCATCGATACAGAAGGCCAGAACCACATACCTGGCTCAAGGCCCAGATGTGCGTGGTGAGGGCAGAGTCAAAGGTGACACGCAGGTTACAGGCATTGATAAAAACGGCAGATGGTGAAGTATTTATCAGTGACAGAATGGAGAAGGTTTCAGAGGAACGGGTCAGGAGCTCAGTTAACCATAGTCAGCAATGCATACAGGATGAGATGTCAGCGAGATAGAGGGAGTCAGGTGAGGTGGGGCGAGATGGATTGGTGATGATCACACAGGTAGTAGCTGAAGCCATATGAGTGGATGACAGTACAGAGGGAGAAGAGGAGTGGCCAAGCAGAGTGGAAGAGGCAGCCCCCTGACAGCTATTTAACTGAGGAGCAATAATAGTCCCGATCTCCTCATGAACAAATTGAGGGAGACAAAAATCATATCCAGTTCTGCCAGGAGCCCATCACGACCTTGGGATGAATGGCTACACTGTATCCGGTATGAAAACCCATGAATTCAATCTGGGTGCTGTCTGTGAGAACTGGCATTGAAGAGGTACCCAGGTCTGAGCAGCATGATCAACTAATGATTCTAATGAATCTTTAATTAAAATGATTACTTCAATTAATTACACAAGCTGATTAGGTTACAATGATTAATTCAATTAAGTGTGACTCAATAGCCTGTGATTGTAAAAACTGGCCTTTTTACTACTCTTTGTTCTCTGAGCTGCTCTCAATATGGAAGCCTCCTCAATAACACAATCACAATGCAACAGTGGCCACAGGAGAGCATGCATGCGGAGTCTTGCATTAAGAACATCAGCATTCCTATATAGTTACTGAACCCACTAGGAAATCCCAGTAGTGGACCCAATGCTGGTTTGGGAAATGTAACTATCACTGTAATTCAATGGGCTTGTTGTGCTGTCTGGAGTGGCTCACAACCACCAGTGCCTACATCAAAGCAGACTGTCAAAAGCAGGGCAGACACCACAAACTGACAGAATGTTCTAGAATTAGATCTCACCAACCCAGTACCAAATGTGAACTTCCAAAGTACTACGACAGTTTTATAAGGGAGTCACAGATAGACTGGAGTGTTTTAAGGGGACTATCTTGCCAATCAGACAAGCTGGACTATGTGATAAATGGTGATTTACACTCCCAAAAAAAAAAAAAAAAAAAAATCACAAATATTCCAGGTTACTCCCAGTCACAGGAATACCAGTCACTCACCCAGGTCGAGTTGCATCCTAGATCTCACAAGACAGACAATACTATAGAATTAGTTACCAGCAAACTAACTAAAGATTTATTAGCTAAGAAAAGAAATGAGAGTTTTTGAGAGGTTAAAGCAGGTAAAAGATATGTACAGGTGAGTTACAATCTATAATTCCAAATGACAGCTGAGATGTAGTAATCTACCAGTATCTCAAAAACTTTTCAGGGTATCTAGAATGTGTCTTGGAATCTCCATTTTGCATCAAGTACCCTTCCCTGCAAAAGTCCAAACAGTCCAAAGATGCAGGATTCGCCCCTGAATCCATATTTATATCTTTTTCCTCACAGAAAACAAGCTGGCAAGGTCACCACTCACATGGGCTTTTTCTTTGATTAGTAGAGAGAGAGAGAGAGAGAGAGAGCGCGCGCGCGCGGAGTGCATTTAGAGCCTTTGATCTCTGATCATCACACACAATGACCACTTGCCTTCAAATGCACAAGAATTATCACTTTCCTGATAAAGTTCTTCATATGCATTAACCCATCAAAGAGAAAGAAGTATATCTAGTTACAGGGGTATATACACAATGTAAATGTTTGCATAACAAGATACAGATAAGTGAAAACAATGCATGTAACATCCCACTAGTTTTCATGAAGTTTAAACACCAAATACATTCTTATACATTTAACAATCACTTTGATCTATACTAATACACAAATAAATTGGCCTGGGGCTTTGTCATGAGCTGGCACCTGGTTTGCCAGCATCACTGGACTTATGTGAATGGCATGAATCTTCACACCTGTCATGATACACAGAACACCTGCCATAGGATTGTTCACTGGGTGGTGATAAGACGAATCCTGCAATCCTTTATTCAGAAGCTAGGACCAGATCTTGAGAACTTTTACTCACTGACAAAAGAACTCCTCACATGAATAAGAGTTTGCAGACTTGAGCACTTAGAAAAGTTCAATTCAAGTTTTGCCTTTGTGTTAGGCGGTGGAAGAATCCCACAAAAAGGGGGGGGTTAACTTTGGGCTTTCCATTCAAGATTTTCTTCCTCCTCCTCCCCTCTGCTTTTTTCAGTCTTTCCCTAGTGGGAAGTGGATCCAATAACTTTGAGTTGAACTTCCAAACTCACCATATTGGAGTGAGTTTGAAATTAGGCTAAGCGTGTCCATCCTTTACACAAACATGTTGGCAGTCAGATGCTTATTGGCTTCACATCTGAGGAGGTTGCTGAGTGAGTTATCTAGGGCGGACTAATTTGCATACCTAAAATAGACTTCACTTAAACAGTGTTTGGATAGTAGAATTTGCATAACTAAGGCATTATGTTGCTCTTGGGCAGTCTCTCTGTAGCTGTCTTAGTTGCACCTAACCTGTTTTGCGGCTCCCCAAGGCAGAAGAGCAGATCTGGATTTCAGCACATTTAGAGAGACAACATGGGTGAGGGAATATATTGTATTCAACCAACATCTGTTGGTGAGAGAGACAATCATAGAATCATAGAATAACAGGGTTGGAAGGGACTTCAGGAGGTCATCTAGTCCAACCCCCTGCTCAAAGCAGGACCAATTCCCAACTAAATCATCCCAGCCAGGGCTTTGTAAAGCCAAGCCTTAAAAAGCTCCAAGGAAGGAGATTCCACCACCTTCCTAGGTAAAGCATTCCAGTGCTTCACCACCCTCCTAGTGAAATAGTGTTTCCTAATATCCAACCTGGACCTCCCCCACTGCAACTTGAGACCATTGCTCCTTGTTCTGTCATCTGCCACCACTGAGAACAGCCGAGCTCCATCCTCTTTGGAACCCCCCTTCAGGTAGTTGAAAGCAGCTATCAAATCCTGCCTCATTCTTCTCTTCTGGAGACTAAACAATCCCAGTTCCCTCAGCCTTTCCTCATAAGTCATGTGCTCCAGACCCCTAATCATTTTTGTTGCTCTCCGCTGGACTCTTTCCAATATTTCCACATCCTTCTTGTAGTGTGGGGCCCAAAACTGGACACAGTACTCCAGATGAGGCCTCACCAATGTCGAATAAAGGGGAACGATCACGTTCCTCGATCTGCTGGTAATGCCCCTACTTATACAGCCCAAAATGCCATTAGCCTTCTTGGCAACAACAGCACACTGTTGACTCATATCCAGCTTCTCGTCCACTATGACCCCTAGCTCCTTTTCTGCAGAACTGCTACCTAGCCATTTGGTCCCTAGTCTGTAGCAGTGCATAGGATTCTTCCGTCCTAAGTGCAGGACTCGGCACTTGTCCTTGTTGAACCTCATCAGGTTTTTTTTGGCCCAATCCTCTAATTTGTCTAGGTCCCTCTGTATCCGATCCCTACCCTCCAGCGTATCTACCACACCTCCCAGTTTAGTGTCATCGGCAAACTTGCTGAGAGTGCAGTCCACACCATCCTCCAGATCATTAATAAAGATATTAAACAAAACTGGCCCCAGGACCAACCCTTGGGGCACTCCGCTTGAAACCGGCTGCCATCTAGACATGGAGCCATTGATCACTACCCGTTGAGCCCGACGATCTAACCAGCTTTCTATCCACCTTACAGTCCATTCATCCAGCCCATACTTCTTTAACTTGGCGGCAAGAATACTGTAGGAGACCGTATCAAAAGCTTTGCTAAAGTCAAGGAATAAACACATCCACTGCTTTCCCCTCATCCACAGAGCCAGTTATCTCATCATAGAAGGCAATTAGGTTAGTCAGGCATGACTTCCCCTTGGTGAATCCATGCTGACTGTTCCTCTCCTCTAAGTGCTTCATAATTGATTCCTGGAGGACCTGCTCCATGATTTTTCCAGGGACTGAGGTGAGGCTGATTGGCCTGTAGTTCCCCGGATCCTCCTCCTTCCCTTTTTTAAAGATGGGCACTACATTAGCCTTTTTCCAGTCATCCGGGACCTCCCCCGATCGCCATGAGTTTTCAAAGATGATGGCCAATGGCTCCGCAATCACATCTGCCAACTCCTTTAGCACCCTCGGATGCAGTGCATCCGGCCCCATGGATTTGTGCTCATCCAGTTTTTCTAAATAGTCCCGAACCACTTCTTTCTCCACAGAGGGCTGGTCACCTCCTCCCCATACTGTGCTGCCCAGTCCAGCAGTCTGGGAGCTGACCTTGTTTGTGAAGACAGAGGCAAAAAAAGCATTGAATACATTAGCTTTTTCCACATCCTCTGTCACTAGGTTGCCTCCCTCATTCAGTAAGGGGCCCACACTTTCCTTGACTTTCTTCTTGTTGCTAACATACCTGAAAAAACCCTTCTTGTTACTCTTAACATCTCTTGCTAGCTGCAACTCCAATTATGCTTTGCCCTTCCTGATTTCACTCCTGCATGCCTGAGCAATATTTTTATACTCCTCCCTTGTCATTTGTCCAGTCTTCCACTTCTTGTAAGCTTCTTTTTTGCATTTAAGATCAGCAAGGATTTTACTGTTTAGCCAAGCCGGTCGCCTGCCATATTTACTATTCTTTCTACACATCGGGATGGTTTGTTCCTGCAACCGCAATAAGGATTCTTTAAAATACAGCCAGCTCTCCTGGACCCCTTTGCCCTTCATGTTATTCTCCCAGGGGATCCTGCCCATCTGTTCCCTGAGGGAGTCAAAGTCTGCTTTTCTGAAGTCCAGGGTCCGTATTCTGCTGCTTTCCTTTCTTCGTTGTGTCAGGATCCTGAACTTGACCATCTCATGGTCACTGCCTCCCAGGTTCCCATCCACTTTTGCTTCCCCTACTAATTCTTCCCTGTTTGTGAGCAGCAGGTCAAAAAAAGCTCTGCCCCTAGTTGGTTCCTCCAGCACTTGCACCAGGAAATTGTTCCCTACACTTTCCAAAAACTTCCTGGATTGTCTGTGCACCGCTGTATTGCTCTCCCAGCAGATATCAGGGTGATTAAAGTCTCCCATGAGAACCAGGGCCTGCGATCTAGCAACTTCTGCTAGTTGCCAGAAGAAAGCCTCGTCCACTTCATGCCCCTGGTCTGGCGGTCTATAGCAGACTCCCACCAAGCTTCTGAACCACACAGAACTCTTCTTCCAGTCTGGGGAAGGTACTCCGAGTGTCACAGCTAAATGCATGGTGGAACAGATTGTTTAGCATTAGTGGTTCGCACATATTCTAAGGGACCATGCAAGATAGAGCTCTGTGTGGCTCAAAAGCTTAAACATAACAACATTAAAATGGTCATACTAGGTCAGACCAATCATTCATCTAGCCCAGTAATTTTCAACCTGAAGTGTGCAGACACCTAGGGGTCCACAGACTATGTCTAAGGTTTCCAAAGGTGTTCGCACCTCCTTTTGAAATTTGTAGGGGATCTACAAGTGAAAAAAGGTTGAAAACCACTTATCCAGCCCAGTTTCCTGTCTTCTGACAGTGGCCAATGCCAGGTGCTTCAGAGAGAATGAACAAAACAGGCAATCAAGTGATCCATCCCTGGTCATCCACTCCCAGCTTGCATCCCTGACCACCTTGGCTAATAGCCATTGATTGGTGAGCCTAACCTCTATGAATTTATCTAGTTCTTATTTGAACCTCATATTTTCAAATGAAAGTTTCAGATATCAATCAACTGACTTCACAACATCCCCTAGCAATGAATTCCACAGGTTGACTGTGTGAAGAAGTACTTCCTTTCGTTTGTTTTAAACCTGCTACCTATTTCATTGGGTGACCAATGTATTACGTGAAGGAGCAAACACTTCCTAGTTCACTTTTTCCATACCAATCATGATTTTATAGACCTCTATCATATCCCCTATTAATCATTTTTTCCAAGCTGAAAAGTCCCAGTTTTTAAGCTCTCTTCATACATAAGCTGTTCCATACCCTTAATCATTTGTGTTGCCCTTCTGTATACTTTTTCCACTTCTAGTATATCTTTTTTGAGATCGGGTGACCAGACTACATATAGTATTCAAGATATGGGCAAATACAGGGCTGGCTCCAGGCACCAGCTGGAGTAACGATATTGAATCTCTTTTTGCAAAGCATTTAAGCTCTGCGGATGGAACATGGTATATAAGTGCTATGTATTTATTGTTACACCTCAAATGCCCACTTTAGCAGCCCTTCCCACTCATCTGCGCAGAAAAGATGGAAAGTTGGATCCAAAGTTAAGTTTTCATTCACTGATGCTCCAGGAATGAATCAAAAAATCTCTATCACCTGCGGCCCAGCAATGAAATTTCAAGGAAAGCAAGGTTATTTAACAATAAAACTGTTCTCTCTTTCTGCATGGTGACCTGACAGCTAAGTTGGTGAAAATCTTTCATCCCAAAAGACACAGTGCATCAGTTATCATGAATCACTATTTGTTTACCAACCTATACACAATGCCAGGCAAAGGCTAAAGTTTGAAATAAAAGTTTCACACATTCATCAAATGCCTTCGTTTTGTAACAACATTTAAACAGCGATACAGGGTTTTGTTCCTCTCTCACTTAAAACTGATGTACATCAGGAGTAAATCCAATGAAGTGAGTGAAGTTACATTGATCTATAACTGGTGAGAATAATCAGGTCAACATGTATTACTTCCAATGCCCACACAGCATTTTGGTATTAGGTTTTTGTTTAGTCTCCCATACTGCTTTTTAAGGCACGAATTTCCATTCCTATCCCCCCACCACCCAGCTCTCAATGTGAAAAAGGATATGACATTTTGGCTTAAATACTAATTTCTTTTCTTTGGGATAGAATGTGCAGTAAAGCTCACAACAGGTTTTGGCTATTCAAAGAAGCCTGAAGGAGTTAGGAGTCTAATGACATTCAATAGAATTTGAGTAACAAACTCCTTCGAAAAATCCAATTTCTATGCCCTACTGATATGGAGGCAATCATGGGATCCAGTCAATCATCAGCTCAGCTTCCCGTAAAAGATCCTCTTTCTCACCTTGCTAAGAAGAAGTTTTGAAGCACCACATGCAGCCACACAAACTTCATCTCTGTCCCCATGCTTTTTAAGGTGTAATGACTTTGAAGACTCATCCAAAGACAAATCTTTGGTATCTGTATGTAAAATATTTCTAGCCGTACTTTTTATGTCAAACACATTGATGTTGTACATTTCTTTTCAGCTAGATTATTATTCTAACACTATAGCTAGGAGACAGCTCTGGAATTGTTCCTGGCAAGGTGACACTTATGCCAAAAATTCTAGCATCAGTAAAGTTTTCACATAGGAAATGCTTTAGAGATGTGTTTGAACCAGATATAGCATGATCACACAAGGGTGCCCTCAGTTCAGGAGCCCAGTGGAAGTCTGCCCCCAACTGAGGATGCCCTTAAGAATTCCCCAAATCAGGGAAACCAAATGCAACTTGGGACCACAATTATGCCAATTCAGGAAGCCCGCAATTCAGGAAAATTAAGCATTACTGAAAAAAAATCTTCAGTGGAGAAACTGATGTAATGAAGCTCTACTTAGTATATACCCAGTGCTATTACAGCTAGTACCCTATCTTTTCGGTCAGGTGCATGGAGGTTTATTAGCTGATCCCCTTTATTCAGTGGTTCGTTTACCCGGTTATTGTTTTGACTTGCCTAAGCATCCAACATAAATTAGAATAGTAAAGCTTATATGCTTTTAGATTCAAGCATCCACTTAAATGCCAAGATACAGAAAAAGGCTGCAGAGTAACCCAGTCATACTAAAGCAAAGTGCGCTGCGAGAGCTAAGAAGAGAACCCATGGCTCTGGTCTCCTGCTCCTCTGTTTGGATGATCAATAGACTATGGTTTAAATATTGTTGTAAACAATATTCATTACATTTAGACAAACTTTGAACTCCATGCTATTTCACCATGGCCAGTCTTGCATTAGCATACTGAATTTTTCCCAGTTTCATATACATCCCAGTCCAGGAGTCCTGCAATGCAGTCAACAGAAGTATTAGGAGGACAGGGAAGGAATATAGGAGCAGGTCCTAAATGAGAACAAAAGCACAGTTTGAGGACAGATCACTTTTATTGTAACGACTGTTGTCAATCAGTATCACTAGATGGAGATATTAGTGCAGGGCAACTGTCACCGTGGCCAGCTCTAGAAGCTGTTTTCTCTAACAGCTAACACATTTGCAGTGAACCAACAAAAAGTCAGCTGGCTTTTCTAGCAGGTGAAAGTTTGCTTCCTTCTTTAAAATATATTTAATGTTTGCAAGTATGTGAATAGATACAACATGCACTGAAAAGAGAAGCAGACCAAAATCGAAAGGGTAAATCTCTCCTTGCCTACACTCAGATTATGAACAAGCATCCTCACATTCTAAACACCCGTTCAGTTAATTTCAATATATCAAGGCAATTCCTTGTACATGCTTGGTACAACTATTCCTGCTGTTCCAGATATCATCTGGAGCAGAAGAGTTTTAACAATTAAAGGCCTGATTCCTTTCTCACTTACGCATGGTTAAAAATGGTTCTCAATGAAGTTAATTCAGATTTATACCAATCTAAGTGAGAGCAGAACATATCCCAAAAGACAAATCAAATCTACAAGAAATTAAGCTTCATGGGATCAGTGAGTTTTATTACAAATTTGTGTTGTACTTATGGGGCCCATCTCCACTGTGACAGGTGCTGTACAAAGGTCTAACAAAAAAAGTCACTGCCTGAAGATCTTACAATCCAAGTATAATGTGCCAGACAATAGGCGGTTACAATAAATAGGTGTCATTAACAAAACAACAAGGCACCCTCAAATCCTGTGCTTCCCCCACCTCTTTTTGCTTCTTTTGCCCTCCCTCAAGCACCTTCTAAAAGACATTTCCTCATTTTAAAACTGCTTCAAATTATGAAGTTATTAGCATTTGAAAATCTGATACCTCAACTGTACAGCAGCATTTTAATGCATCCATCCCGTGTCTTTATTTTAATTTATAAACATATGAGTGATCATCCCAGGGTCTGGTCAGTTTT
Source organism: Trachemys scripta elegans (assembly GCF_013100865.1). Classification (NCBI taxonomy): domain Eukaryota; kingdom Metazoa; phylum Chordata; order Testudines; family Emydidae; genus Trachemys; species Trachemys scripta. Next base: position 188,548,965 of record NC_048300.1, on the reverse strand, counting down.
ACAGGAATTTTTCAATGAAATTGTGGAATTTAATTATAGATGAGGTCTCTTACAGTCCTACACAATAGCTCATCTAGTCAAAGTCCCCTGTACTCAAGGCAGGACTACATAATAACTAGAACATTCCTGACAGGTGTTTATCTAATCTGTTCTTAAAAACCTCCAATGATGAAGATTCCACAACCTCGCTTGGCAATTTGTTCCAGTGCTTAACCACCGTGATAGTTAGGAATTTCCCCCCGTCCCCCAATTTCCAACCTAAACCTCCCTTGCTACAATTTAAGCCTATTGCTTCTTGTCCTCTCCTCGGAGGTTAATGAGAATAATTTTTCTCCCCTCTTCCTTATAACAACCTTTTGTGTACTTGAAAACTGTTATTGCTCCCTTCAGTCTTCTCTCCTCCAGACTAAAACCCAATTTTTTCAATCGTCTCTCATAGGTCATGTTTTCAAGACCTTTAATAAGAACATAAAAATGGCCATACAGGGTCAGACCAAAGGTCCATCTAGCCCAGTATCCTGTCTTCCAACAGTGGCCTATGCCAGGTGCCCCAGAGGGAATGAACAGAACAGGTAATCATCAAGTGATCCATTCCCTATTGCCCATTCCCAACTTCTGGCAAACAGAGGCTAAAGACACCATCCCTGTCCATCCTAGCTAATAGCCATTGATGGATCTATCCTCCATGAACTTATCTAGTTCTTTTTTGAACCCTGTTATAGTCTTGGCCTTCACAACATCCTCTAGCAAAGAGTTCCACAGTTTGACTGTGTGTTGTGTGAAAAAAATACTTCCTTTTGTTTGTTTTAAACCTGCTGCCTATTAATTTCGCTTGGTGACCCCTAGTTCTTGTGTTATGAGAAGGAGTATATAACACTTCCTTATTTACTTTCTCCACACCAGTCATGATTTTATAGACCTCTATCATAGCCCCCCTTAGTTGTCTCTTTTCCAAACTTGAGAGTCCCAGTTTTATTAATCTCTCCTCATATAGAAGCCGTTCCATACCCCTAATCATTTGGGTTGCCCTTTTGCCCTTTTTTGAACCCTTTCCAATATATCTTTTTTGAGATGGAGTGACCACATCTGCACACAGTATTCAAGATGTTGGTGTACCGTGGCTTTATATAAAAAGACAGTATGATATTTTCTGTAATCTTATCTATCCCTTTCTTAATGATTCCCAGCATTCTGTTCACCTTTTTGACTGCTGCTGCACATTGAGTGGATGTTTTCAGAGAACTATCCACAATGACTCCAAGATCTCTTTCTTGAGTGGTAACAGTTAATTTGGACCCCATCATTTTATTATATATATATATATATATATAGTTGGGATTATGTTTTCCAATGTGCTTTACTTTGTATTTATCAACATTGAATTTCATCTGCCATTTTGTTGCCCAAGTCACCCAGTTTTGCGAGATCCTTTTCTAGCTCTTCACAGTCTGCCTGGGACTTAACTATCTTTAGTAGTTTTGTATCATCTGCAAATTTTGCCACTGCACTGTTTACCCCTTTTTCCAGATCATTTATGAATATGTTGAATATGACTGGTCCCAGTACAGACCCCTGGGGGACACCACTATTTACCTCTCTCCATTCTGAAAACTGACCATTTAATCCAACCCTTTGTTTCCTATCTTTTAACCAGTTACCAATCCATGAGAGGACCTTCCCTCTTATCCCATGACAGCTTACTTTGCTAATCATTTTTGTTGTTCTCCTCTGAATTTTCTCCAATTTGTCCACATCTTTCCTGAAATGTGGCATCCAGAACTGGACACAATACTCCAGCTGAGACCTTATCAGTGGGGAATAGAGTGGAAGAACTACTTCTCCTGTCTTGCTTACAACATACTGCCAATACATCCCAGAATGATGTTTGCTTTTTTTGAAAAAGTGTTACACTATTGACTCATATTTAGCATGTAATCCACTATGACCCCCAGATCCCTTTCCACAGTATTCCTTCCTAGGCAATCATTTCCCATTTCGTATGTGTTGAATTGCCTGTTCCTTCCTAGAGTGGAATATTTTGCATTTGTTCTTATTGAATTTCATCCTATTTACTTCAGACCATTTCTCCAGATCATTTTGAATTTTAATCCCATCCTCCAAAGCACTTGCAACACCTCCCAGCTTGGTATCGTCCACAAACTTTATAAGTGTACTTTCTATGCCATTATCTAAATTATTTCAAAATATTCAACTATCACTTGATGAACTGTTCAATTAAGATCTAATCCAGGGGTTGGCAATGTTTGGCACACGGCTCGCCAGGGTAAGCACCCTGGCAGGCCGGGCCAGTTTATTTACCTGCTGACGCGGCAGGTTCGGCCGATTGCGGCCCCCATTCGCTGCGGTTCGCCGTCCTGGGCCAATGGGGGCAGTGGGAAGCAGTGGCCAGCACATTCCTCGGCCCGCGCCGCTTCCCGCCGCCCCCATTGGCCCGGGACGGCGAACCGCGGTGAGTGGGGGCCGCAATCGGCCGAACCTGCCGCGTCAGCAGGTAAATAAACTGGCCCGGCCCGCCAGGGTGCTTACCCTGGCGAGCCGCGTGCCGAACGTTGCCAACCCCTGATCTAATCCAAAGCCCACTGAAGTTAATGGGATTCAATGCTTAAGACCTGAAGAGGGAAAGGGAGGTTTCTTGGGAGTTAAACATAGTAAAAATCACCTGGCTTGCTGAGGGGCACCCTTTAATCAGTATCTTACTAAAGCTGATACTCCCAGATTGTGATAAACACACACACGCACACACGCCCCATTTTTTCTGCTTCAAGCTTTAACGGGAGTCTTTCCAGTCGATGGAATTTAGATCAGGCCCTTAGCTCTCATAAACTAACACCAAAAAAATAAAGAACAAAAAATCTTCATCACAGCAAGAAACACAATAATCCACCTTTGTCAACTATCTACCACACTCCCACTTTGCAGCATGCCCATAAGTCTAACAGAACATGGGAAAGTGAATTTCAAAATCAAGGAGCCTTGCAGAGCCCCTAGTCCATGGGCTAGAACCTAGAATTCAAAATTATGGCTCCTTTGTTTACCAAGGCATTTGATTACAATCCCTACTGCCCCACTAGACCCTTTGGAGAGCTGAATGTATCCCCAAATACAGCAATAAAAACCATGTGTAGTTTGAAGGATGCCAAGTTAATTTCTCACTTGCTAGTGTCTGCTAGATGTTTAAATGATGATAAATTGGAGGAGGAAAAAAAAAAGTCACTAAACCCAGACTTTGGGGTTCAATTAGTGGAGGTTTATTTTCAAGTCTAGTTGCCCTATATTAATTTTGCAGGGAAAGAGATCACTCTAACCAACCCACTCATTTCACCTATATTAAGTTATAACCTAGTTTACTTAGCAATGGATTCAGAGACCTTTGTTCATGTTGAGCAATTCCTGAATTAGTATACTAAGTCAATGGGTGAAACCCTCAATCCATTGAAATCAATGGCAAAACTCCAGTGGATTTAATTGGATCTAGAATTTTATCCAGTGGGACTATTTGTGGCGTAAAACACTACTCAGCTTGATGAATATGGGGATCAAAATCTAGTCAGAGATCAGTTTAAAAAAAAAATACACACACACACAGATAGATAGATAGATAGATAGATAGATGAGAGAGAGAGACAGACACACACACAGATCTTTTTCCTTTCAAATAATAGGGATCGCCATCTCTGGAACTGTAATTTGCTCAGTGCAATGTAGGGACATACATAGGGATTTCCAACCTACTTCAGTATGGGTGAAATTCACCCCCGGGGAGAAGGCCAGCACAAGCCCTCACTGCAGTCTTATTTACAGGATTTAGATCTTGTGCTAGTCCTGTATTTCGCCCTGTGAATACAGTTCCACTACATCAGAGTTCATTACAAGTGGATGCCCTTGTGTATTAAGATGCTGGATTCTAAAGTACAGTAAATACTGCTTTTTTAGGCTTATAACCTACTCTTCACCTTTTCTGCACTAAGACACAAAAGGGGGGGGGGGAGGTTGAGGGGAGAGCCATTAGCCATAAGTTTTGAGATCCCCCTACTAAACTTTATTGGTTCTCATAACATCTTCTTAAAAAAGGGTTTGAAATACCACATGCAAATGTCTCTTTTTAGTGCACCTTTATTGTAGGTATCAATAGGTTTAAGTATTTCCAGACTCTATAGAAAAATAAATGCATGTGGAAGCCTAAAATATTCAAGATGTTATGTTTCTAGACAGTGTATTAAAAAGAAACACAATGAAGCAGCCATTAATAATAATGTCTTTCATGTTACTCCAATTACAAGAAAATTATTTAAGTCATAAATGACATTTTGATAATGTTTGTAGTGGGTGGCTGAACTACATTCAATAGCTTGATTTTTTTAAACTTGTCTAATTTCAGTTCAAAGTTTCTGCTAATGCTTTTATGGATTATTGTTGAACAGGTCATATTAGTTACAAGAACCTGGACCATAGGACTCATTTGGCATGCCAGAGACAGGGCTGGTCCTTTGTCTCTTACCACCAGCTCATCAAGCAAAGGTGTAAGTATGCAAATCTATGAGCTTATGCAAAGAATGTTACACAGCTGTCCCCAATACTGTATTATTATTTGTGCATGCGTCTTGGAGCTTCTCTGTTTTTTTCCCCCACTGATTTTAATAAAAGTCCCTAAGGCTTTGCTTTGCCCTTAATGTGAATGTCCTTGCCACACACCCCAAAGGTTCCTACAAAATACTGAACTCATTGGTTTTAGTTCTGAGTGGCCTGATTCTGGGGGAAAAAACCTAATCTCCTCCTGATCAACTGGCAATCAATACAAATAGTATTAACCTTTAAAAAGGATCAGGCAACAGTATTGTATTTATTTTTAGAGAGAGAGTTTTTTTACACACACGTCACACCTTTAGTTAAAGTGGTACAACTGTGAGTGTAGACCAGGCCTTCAATTGTCTGTCTACCAGATTTCTAGACACAATCAGGCAGGAATCTAAATGTTATCCTTTGTGCCTGCAATGCAATTAAATGCAGGCAGAAAATTGGAAACTGGTTTAAAATAATAATATGAGTAAACAGGCCCTACATTTAAATTTTTTCCCCCAATTGAGTTTATTGGCGTGTGATAAAGAGGAAAATTCCATCAGACTTAGACCTGTAAATGAAGTAATAAAACTAAAAGACATTTTTACTAGCCTTCAAGTGTATTTACTAAAGCAAAAAGACATTTCACTCTGTCCTCATTATTATGACGTTAATGGTTTTGAGCAGAGACCCAGGATGCTTATAACTGTCTGAATTCTGGGCAATTTAGAGCAAATATTTCTGTCAGCTTTTACTTTACTGCACATGCAGATCCACTCACAAAAAGAAACAGGTATCATTACTCTACTTTTAAAATAAGAGGGCTGGATAAATGTGTCAAAACAATTCAAAGGAAATGTATCCCTCATTGCATTAATTTACCTAAATGGCTTTTTCTACAAAGAGCAGCAAAACTTTTAGCATAAACAATCGTATTTTATCTGATTTTTGTGTGTGCACACACATTTGGAGGAGAGGGCAGTATGCAACCTTTTCCCCTTACAAGTACATTTGTGTTCTATTCACTTTTCAAACAAGGTAAAAAGAAAAGCATATCAGGGCTTTGTTTACTAAATTTTTTTTCTAACTAGAATGGAGTGGGGACCTGGCATCATTTATACACAGAAATGTTTTGGGTTGTTTTTTTTTTTTAAAACCTTGTCTATCCCCCTGCTGATCCCTGATCCTGAACAACTCTCCCGTAATATTCTCAAAAGAGTTTATTAGTCAGAATTAGCATCAGCATGACAGTTGTTAAAGTTGTACAGCCATACTCAACTGGCACAAATCTATATAGCCCTATTGAAGCTATGCCAATATACACCTGCTGAGTATCTTGCCCACAGAAAGTTAACTGAGTTTCACTTGCAAAAGGGAAGTAGTTTGAGGGAAAGTAGGTTACAGCGGTTAGAGCAGGGATTGGGAAACAGGAGATGGCAGTTCTAGTCCCACTGACTTGCTATGTAACCACTTAGTCTGTCAATGCCCGTGTCCCCATCAGTAAAATGGCTGTAACACTTTATCTACCTCACACGGACACTAAGATTTTATTGATGCTTTATAAGACACACAGAGATCCTCAGATAAAAGGTGCTATGGAAGAAGTCCATGTTGTTGTAATATATTTGTCTGGAGAGGAAATAAACCCTGAAAGTCTGGCTGTACAACTCCAAATACTCAACCAAATGGAGGGAAGAAGCATCCAATACATCCTTGACCAGTGGGTATGAGGTACCAGTAAATAAAAAAACCCTCAGTGAAAGCCCATGCTGTGCTTCAGAGGTCATTTGTAAAGTGTAAACAAGCCTCAAACTGCTGAGAACTTAAAAACTGGACAGTGACAGACCCCGAAACCCAGAGATGATTGACCCGGATGAAAGTCCCAACAAAATGAGCTCCCATCTATGCCTGGGTCATTGTGAAGTAATAGAAACAGCGACAACATATAACGGAGTTCAAAAAAGAATTAGACAAGTTCTTAGAGGATAGATCTATTAATGGCTATTGGCAGGGATGCAACGCCATGCTCTCGGTGCCCCTAAATCTCCAACAGCCAGAAGCTAGGACTGGACAACAGGGGGTGGATCACTCAAAATTGCCCTGTTCTGTTCATTCCCTCTGAAGCATCTGGCATTGTCCACTGTCTGAGACAGGATACTGGGCTAGGTGGACCCCACTGATCTGAGCCAGTATGGCCATTCTTAGCTCTTAACAGACATTCAGACAGAGTGGCAATCCTGGAATTTTAGTATATAGATAAAAACCTTTTTAATGAAAAGCAACTTTTGGGGTGTGATTTTTCTTGCCCCCTGGTACCCAAGTTATATCAGTGGAAAAGCATGTGCCAAGAATCTGTCCCTGCTCAAGGATCAGAGAGCCATGTAGCGGGTCCTGAGGTTTACTGCCAACAGAGGCACTTTGTCCTGTGGTTAAGAGATCTATATGGGGCTGCTTGTACAATACCTCTAACACAAGGGACTGAAGACGTGATCTTACATCAGTGTACCCGACAGCAGAACTGCCCGGCCTGTCTATTTTGCTTAAAGCCTAGTGTAGTCTCAGGCAAACCACCTCCCCCTTTGACTAACATGCCTAAAAGCTAGTGATGGAAAACATTAAAGGTCATCCTGGCTACTACATCTGGGCCAGATTCTGATCTCCTACTCAAAGTAGGGATTACCGTGCTCTACAAAGTAGTTCCATAGAATTCAGAGGGACTGCCTGTGGAGTAAGGAACTATCCAATATGAGTAAGGGTATCAGAATCTGACCCTTATTAATATAGCATTATCAATATTGTCCATTTTTACCTAGGCCTAAAAAGATGGTGGAAGAATCCTGGTCCCAGTGAGCAAATCTATTTGCAAAGTCCATCAAATAAAAATCAATGTTTTGAAAGTTAGGAAGATGTCCCCATGGAGACAGCTAAGGAACTTACATGGCCCTCCTTTCCCTGGTATCTGAGCACTATACAATTTTTAATATATTTATCCTCATAACATCTTTGTGAGGAAGTATCAGAACCCCAGATAGTGTACACACAGCCAGAGTACTGTGCCCAAAGTCAAGCAGGGAATTGAAAATGGGTCTCCCCCCAGGCTAACCAGTCAGCTATCCTTCCTCTCAATGAGAGGGATTCCAAAGCGTCCCTGGAGGGTTTTCTGATTGTATTCTTTCCTGGATCATTTACCTTTTACAATTTTTACCACCATTTCCATCACCTGTCAGAACTTGCTCCTAGCGGTGCTACCACCTACAGGTAATGACAGTGGTTTCACTTTTTCCAACTTCTCTGTGGCTGCCCCCCCAGATGCTAACTAATCATACTGGTCTCCCCTAAACACTCAGAGCCGCTACAGCCACCTACAATTTACTTCCCATCCAATTAACCCGGCAGACATTTGTAACTGCTACCAGAGGGCACCCCTTTGTGTCGACACCTGTTAGCAGGCACTAGCACTCAGAACAGCCACTGATGGTGACTGCTTAATACTTCCTCAGTGGCCCTTAAATAAAATAATGAAAGGTAAAAATTCTGCCCTCATTTATGCCCATGTAGCACCACTGCTTGTGACCTGGTGAAATAAAATACAACAGCATCAGAGGGAAAGGAGGAAGATGCACATTTCTGCCTATGAAGTATTTCTGAATCTCAGATACAACCATCTGGAGCTGCTGGGTCATTGGCTTTCACCACAGGAGGGATATACAGAGTCAGTGAAGCTGCACCAGAGATTTGGCACGGAGGACTCCGGGTCTCGCATACAAAGATTCCACATTACTAAGAAAGTCACTAACAAGGTTAAAATAGGACAATAGAGATAGCTCTTACTTTGCTCCTACTGCAGCAACGAGTCAGCTGAAGGCAAGCGACTGTATAAATACTCAATAAGGGACAGTTTCTGCCCTCATTTATGCTGAACAGCATCTTATTCCAGAGTGGGGAAAATGGGGCTGCTCATGAACTAATGCGAGAGAGGGCAGCAGACTCTGTCCCTCACTGAAAGGGCAAATAAAGCAGGGAGGTTCATTCAGAACTATTAGGATCCACTCCCTACAGAGATGTGAGGAAGGAAAGACTCAACTGCCAGCAATCCCCGAGGGGCTGTCTACCAAGTGGGAATAGCTGGAGTGCAATGGTCCGTGGCCCCTCACTGCCTACAACATGCCCCATATGCCAAAGCTGCAGCAGTGAGGAGGACAGTGCAGAAGTCAGCCATGCCGGCTCTATGCTTCTGATGGCTCTGCCATGCCAGCGAACTCTCCATCCAGTTGGGCAAACACAGATGGTTTTTGGAGCAGCACAAAGGGAAACGAGCAATGCTCACAGTACCTGATCATCCACTTTTATGCCACTGCAACTCCAGTCGAGTCACTCCTGATTTACACCTATGTACATGAGAACAGAATAACGTACCCCTGTTTTAACATCTCTCTCTTTTTTTTTCCCCCTTTAAGAAATTAAAAGAAAACTACTCCTGGACTTGTATGCCAAGTTGCTCAACTGAGCAAAGAGTTTCACCTGATTTCTGAGTTAGAACTGAAAACTTCTAAAGAAGTGCTCACTGAACCAACTAAAGTAGTAAGAGTGGAGAGCTAAAATATCTGCTACTACATCACTGACTGCAAGGATACAGCCTCTCTGTACAGTTGCTGAAGTTGGTTTACATGTTTCAATGTTAGTGGGCAAAATAAATGGAACAAAAGGTGTATGCTATGAAAGTTTTAGCAGGGCTTTCGCAGGTGAAGGGGAAGTAAGCCTTCTTCACGCTTTACCTGTCTGCGGTATTGTTTCATTCCCTCTGCCAAGGGACAGATTTAGAATTTGTCCCTGGAAGTGCAGAGATAGCAGCAAAAAGTGTGATTCAATTTTGACAAAACACTAATTTGAACTGTCTGGATGAATTATGTCCCAATGTGCTGAAGTGATGGACATCATTGCATCAAACGTTACATACTAGAAAATAACTGCTGTCCTATCACTCATTTAAAATAAAAAACCCACTGTATTCTGCAGTATCATATTGTAAACTACATACGTTGGATCATAATTGTAGAATATTTTACTGTAGAACATACGATTTTATATGTATTCATACACATGCACACCAAGAATATGACTGTGATGACTGCTCAGTTCTTTGCCCCCATGCATCCTAATATGTACTCTGGGCCAGATCCGCAGCTGGTGTAAGTCAGCATATCTCCACTGATGTCATTGATCCCAAGACCTGCACAACCCAGCCCATGGAACTTACCTTTTACAAAAACATCCAATCTTAAAAACGGTCGAGGAGAGAGAATTCAAGACTTGATAAGTTGTTCTAATGGTTAATTACTCTCACTATTAAAAAGGTATGCCTTATTTCCAGTATAAATTTGTCCAGCTTCAACTTCCAGACATTGGAGCACGTTAAAGCTATCTCTACAAGAACGAAGAGTGCATCATTAAATATTTGTTCCCGCGGTCTACCCTTATAGCCTAATCGAGCCACCCCTTAATCTTAGAATCACAGATCTTCTCTTTGTCAAGCTAAATAGACTGAGCTTTTTGAGTCTAATCACTCAAAGGCATGTTTTCTAATCCTTTAATCATTCTCATGGCTCTTCTCTGAACCCTCTCCAATTTATCAACATCTGGAATCAGAACTGGACACAGATGGTGGAACTGGAAGTGCTGCCGCACCCCCTGGCTTGAAGTGGTTTCCATCATATGTAGGGCTTACAGTTTGTTTCAAAGACTCTCGGCACCCCCACTATCCAAGTTGTTCCAGCACCCCTGGAACTGGAAACAGTATTACAGCAGTGATCGTGCTAATGCCAAATATAGAGGTAAAAACCCGTTTATACATCCAAAGATTGCATTAGCCCTTTTCAACACAGCATCACAGTGGGAGTTCATGGTCATCTGATTATCCACCGCCATGACCCCCACATCTTTTTCAGTCACTTCTTCCCAGGATAGAGTCCCCCATCTTGTAAGTATGGCCTACATTCTTTGACTCAAGATGTACACATTTAGCCATATTAAAACACACATTGTTTGCTTGTGCCCAGTTTACTGGGGGAGTGGTAATCTGCAAGCTATCAGTGACATTACATTTTCTTCCAAGTCATTAATAAAAAACGTTAAATAGCATGGATTCAAGAACCAATCCTGTGGGAGCCCACCAGAAACTCAGTTTCATGATTATTTTTACATTTTGACAGTCAGTTGCCCATCTTTTAATCCATGTGCCATGTTAAATTTTATATCTTTCTAGTTTTTTTAAATCAAAATGTCCTTCAGTACTAAGTCAAATGTCTTACAGAAATCTAAGTATATTACATCAACACTATTACCTTTTTCAACCAAACAAATCTGTCATCTCATCAAAAAAAAAAAAAAATTCCATATTGACTTGCATATATCCGCCATGCCATCATTATCTTGCCCAGGGATCGAGGTCACACTGAGGCTTACCCGGTAATTCCATTTACACTTATTGGCACAGCTATCTTCCAATCTTCTGGAACTTCCCTAGTGTTCCAAGACTTATTGAAAGTCAACATTAACTGTCCAGTGAGCACCTCAGACAGCTTTTAAAACTCTTGGATGCAAGTTAACTGGACATGCTGATTCAGACTTTTGTAGCTGCTATTCAACATCCTCCTGAGACACAGGTGGACGGGGAAGAGTTATTATATGATATGACTACATTATCTGTTTCCCCCCCTTCCCCAATACAGAACAGAAATATTTATTGAACTACACTGATTTATAGTAGCTGAGAATCTGGCCCTTTGATTCAACTGTTTAATTTATTCTGTAACTAGATGCTTTAGAAATATGTAATCAGGAGTAACTGATTACACACAAGGTGCAAGATTGTGCACAATGAGGTCTACTCACTTAACTTCAAGCATTTTGGCCCAAATGCATCTCTGGTATAACTTCACTGAGACTTATATCAAAAAGAGGAGTATGGCCAACATCTTAGGTCATTAAAAACTTGTGCCTTTCTCCTTTTCCGTGTCAGAGTTTAGTAGCACTATCAGAGTAGATGGAAAATTTGGTCCTCATTGGAGGAGGTTTCCCAGTTGACTGGTGTGTAATTGTCACCAGGATGATTTGCTGTGGTATCTTTCCTCACACAAAGAAAATATCAGTCATAAACAGAAATCTTGATCCAAATAGATGGAGCTGTCATGGAACAGAGTAAGAAAAATACTGCCACTAGAATGATACAGCTCAGCAAAACACAAAACTCCAAGCACAACCAGGAAACACGGAATTATTTCAAAAGCTTTTTAAAAATTGCATGTCTCCACCTTCTGTTAGGCAGATGAATCTATTTAGCCTGATCGCAGAGAAATATCAATATTGGAGAATACTTTATGTTTTACCCTCCTTTCTTATTTTGTAATAACTGCTATTCAGAACTGAAAAATATTCACTTCATACAATATTAGCAAAATTAAGCATATTGTAAAAATTTGCTTCCATAGTTTTTCTAGGGCCAGAGACTGCCTTGCACTTTATGTAGTCATTTACACCTGTGTGGCTTGGACAAAAAAAACCCTTATAGTAGTGTCTTACATCCACTTTGCACAAATTAATAATGATCTGGATGATGGGATTAATTGCACCCTCAACAAGTTTGCAGAGGACTCTAAGATGGGGGGAGAGGTAGATACGCTGGAGGGAGGGATAGGATCCAGAGTGACCTAGACAAATTGGAGGATTGGGCCAAAAGAAATCTGATGAGGTTCAACAAGGACAAGTGCAGAGTCCTGCAATTAGGACGGAAGAATCCCATACAATACAAGCTGGGGCAGGGCCGGCACACAATATTTTGGCACCTGAGGAGGGGAGCTCAAATGATGCCCCTATGCCCCCTCGCTTGGGCCAAAAACTTTGAAAGGTCTCAATTCTGCCTTCTTCCTGTTCTACTCCTCTCATGATACTGCTCTGCTACCTAACCCAATAAAGGAGAACTAACAACTTAAAATGCCTTGTTCAAAAATGTTAAGTAACACTTAACTTTCAAATGCCTGAACAGCAAATGTAACTTTTCTTGTCTGCAGAGTAAACACTGGCATTTTTATCTGTTTGAATAATCAAAGTAGTGCTTTCCGTGCCTTCTTGGTTGCAAAGATTTGAACTGCTTCCTGAAGGTCCACAGTCTGGACCAGCTCATGCTCTATTGAGATGGTTGCAAGGCTGACCAGCCTCTCCTGTGTCATTGTGGAGAGTAGATGTGTTTTTATTAGCTTCAGCTTGGAGAAGCTGCGTTCTCCACTGGCAAGTGTTACAGGAAGTGTTAGAAGTATGTGCAGAGCAACAAAAGCATTTGGAAAGAGGCTGATCATCTTATTTGTGCACATATATTCCAGAACGACCTTTGGAGTTGATCCTGAAATGTATCTTGAAAGGGCTTTCAGTTCATCACCTAAATCACTCGCATCAAAATCGCGCGTGTTATGTGTCAACGCTGTCTCTATTGCCCTGCATTGCTGGTGTAGGTCTTCTTCAGGTATAGTGAGGAGTTTTGAAATATCATACAATATCCCAAATATACTGCTGTGTTCCTTGAGCTGCATGAAACGTTCAACTGACCGTATTGCACCCTCTAGCATCTGGTTAAAAAATTCAACTTTGAATTGTTGTTTGGGTCTCCTATGGGATTATCCCGTGCCTCGTAATCAAAAGGTCTTCTTCTTCGGTGACTCTTGAATGGGTGGGAAATTAGCTTCAAGGTGAAGTTCCTCTGCCAACTTCTGTGCACTCTTCAGAATGTTTTGAAATCCCTCATCTGACCAATATGACTTTGCTTTGTCCAGTTGTTCCATTGCTCCAGATATATCAAAGATCAAACACCTTGGAGTCTCTTGCTTACAACGTTTATTTCAAACAGTATATCATGCCACAACACTAAGCCACACAGAAATTTGTAGTTATGTATGTTTCTGGTTATTCCATTTCCCGCTGCCACTGTTCTCCCACGAACAGTTCCTGTCATAGCATTATCCTCCATAACGGCAACTATGGCATCTTCTATCTTCCGAATTTGGTGTTCGATAGTCTATCACCTCCACTCGACTTTCCCATCGTGTGGCACTAAGTGGTTTCAGTGTCAGAGAGGATGTTCCCAGATGTTGCTTCAAAATTTGTCATCCATGAGTTGATGCAGAGAAAAATACATAGATGCTTTGAATTACATTAAAAAATTCAGCAGCCTCACTAGAAGCTGAAGCCGCAACACTGACCACCAAGTTCAATGAATGAGAACTGCATGGGCCAAAAAAAGCTCGAAGGTTTAACTCTCGGATCCGTGTCTGCACTCCTCTGTTCTTTCCTCTCATGTTGGCAACATTATCGTAGCCCTGACCTCTCATGTCAGCTATTGCAATTCCTGTATCTTCCAGCTTTTTAAGAAGCACTTTGTCATACCAGCTCCTGTAGTATCATCAATGTCAATACATTCTCGAAAATGCTCTCTGACAGTCACCATTGCAGGGACATTTTCACTAGGTTCTGTTGTTACAAAATGCACCATTAAAGTAATTTGTTCCGTATGGCTGATGTCAGGTGTGCAGTCCAGAATAACAGAGTAATATCTTGCTGACTTCAGATCTGCCACAATCTTCTGTTTGACTTTTGTTGTCAGTAACTGTATGATCTCGTTTTGAATTGTTTTTCCAAGATAGTGGTGTGTGTACATTTCGTGGGTGTGACTCTTCTAAGATGCTCCTGGAGTACAGCATCAAACTCAGCCATCAGCTCCACAATTTTAAGGAAGTTTCCATTGTTTGGCACATACAGCTGATCGGAAGTGCCATGCAGTGCTAGGTTTCGGGTAGCAAGCATTCTCACAATGGCAATGAGCCTTTTCAGAACATTTTGCCAGTAAAGAGACTCTGATGCAATCTTCTCTTGATGCTGATCATCTATGGTGACCTTTAACCTTAGTCTCATCTCAAGCTCTTTCCACCTATGGAATGCTCTCTGGTGATTTACTGCCTTCTCATGGCATGCCAGATTTCTAGCCAGATTTTTCCAGTCCTTTGTTCCTGTAGAACCCAATGTGGCTGGAACATTAGACTGGAAGAGTTTGCAACAAAACCAGTATGCAGCATTCTGGATTTTTTAGAACATAAGCGATGACCTCTCCACTTTGTCACCATTGGGGATTTCACGCCAGTAATGTGTTGGATGGAAACTTCTATTTTCATTGTCTTTGGGGAACATGAAATTTTTCACTTGCTGTGGCCCACGCAGTACAAGGAAGTCCCTCAGGCTACTGCTCAAGTGGGTCCACAGTCCTGGATCATCTATACTTAAGGAACTAAATTCAGCAGCAGCTGTTTCTTGTGCCTCCACCACACTCTTCTCTGATCTACACTTTTCTTCAGGAATGTGCATGGTTACAGCCATTTGAGATGGAGATATGGATGCTGCAGTAGCTGCCACGTCACCTGCACTCTGACTAACTGGAAGATCAGGCATCTCCTCACCACTCACATCCTCACTGGGGCTGGAAGGCTCACCAGGAACATGTGTGTCTATGTATCTCAGGAGAGCTCCTTCCTGCTTAGATAGAAATCAAAGGAAGCTTTTCTTTCTTTTTCTGAATGCTGCCCCAGAGGGGCGTTTTCTTCTTTCACTCATGACTGCTGTTCTGTGTCAGTTATAGTGGCTCTCAACACTCAATTGAAGGGGACAAATAAGCAGGCTGGTAGCAGGGCCTGAGTGAAGGAAGATATCAGCGTCTTAAGGGCCTAACTGGCTCCTACTACTTCAGTTGACTGCCTGTTCTCCTCAAGTGGGTTCAGGGAAGCAGCAGGAAACAGTGAACCACCAGCAAGCAGGGGTTCACATGGAGGGCAGCGGGGTGTCTGTGGCAGGGGAGTGAGGAGGCCAGCAGCGGGTGGAGGAGTAAGGAGGGATAGAGGAGGCATTAGCGAGCGGGGTGGGGGTGAGGAGGCAAGAAGAGGGCGCATGGACAGTGGGTGGAGCCCCCCTTTGGCAAAAAAAAAAACCCAAAACCTTACATAAATAAATTACAATATTTGGATGTATATGTGCATATTACTTTATGAACTTTAGAAAAAAAAATAATTTTAGGAAAAAAAGTGTTGGTGGCTGCAATCTGAGAACACAAAAAAAATTTGTTGCTGGACCCCTGATCTAGGCAATGCGCATGGTAGTTAGATTTGCAGAATTTTTTGATGTAGGAGTTTCTCTTTCCATCCCTCAAAATGAGCCACTTTAAAAAAGAAAAAAAAACCCACAAATACTTCATTAGCTTTAGTTTTCTGTCTCCTCTATGGGGCAGATTCACTGATCCCGATACATGCTTAATAGCACCTTACTCCAGGAACCATCCCACTGTCTTCAATAGAATTAGTTTCAAAGTAAAGTGCTTCTCATTGTGAATAAAGTATATCAGAATCTGGCCCTAAATGTGTTTGTTACCAATATGGCATTAAAACCAAGTTCCATGTTATTCTGTCAATGTATTAGGTAGCTTGAATTTCCTACTAAAATCTGGTGTCTTTTGTTAGCATAAATCACATCTTTGTTGTGAATTTTAAAGCGGAGTACTACAGTACTCAGGATGTCTGACTTCCGAGATAATTCACAATGCATTAATGAGGCGCTCATCACCACAAACAAAATGTGCACCCTAATGGACTCATTCGATGCAATCAAAAGAAATTAAGAAAACACTTGAATCTGTATCAAGCAAAATCAAACAGCAAAACTCCACTATTAGAACCAACGTTAAATGCATTTTAGAATCTTTCTGATTCTATAGAAAAAGCTCAATTTACTGACGTCAGAAAAGCAGAGACGCAATTTCATCAAAAGTTAATTAGTACTGTAGAAGTTCTATGAAATCTTGAGAAAATTTTATAGGCATTTACATAAAATGAAGTATAGGCGAACAGATGATGGCCCTGCATATTTTTTTTATTTTTATTAAAGGATACGGTTTCCATCCATAGTAGGCAATTGGGAGGTATTAAAAGTAATTGATTAATTCATAGAAAAAATGACCAATACGTGACAGATTTCCTTTGGTGTTTAAATCAATGCTTTTTGGACAATAGCCTTCAGCACGGCGGAACACAAACTGGAGCTGCACAAAATGTTCTATTCAAACTTAATACAAATCACGGATCAGCTGTGGTTCAAGTTCAACCGATACTTACAAAACCAGCAGTGGTTCACTCAGACTTTTTGGGAGGGGTTTGCAAACTGTCTGAAGATGTTGCAGCTCTGACTCTTTTCTATTTCTGGTGTTCATCATCATGGGGATTTAGCACTGGTGCCATCACTGGAAATTTGTCAGTCAAGACGGGATTTTTTTCTGAGAGATATGGCCTAGTTCAAACAGGAATTAATTCCTGGAAGTCCTATGGCCTGTGTTATGCAGGAGGTCAGACTAGGTCGGGGCGGGAAAACTTTTTGGCCTGAGGGCTGCATCGGGTTTCATAAATTGTATGGAGGGTCGGTTAGGGGAGGGGGTCGTGGCCTGGCCTCCCACCTCCTATCTGCCCCCCTCCCTCCTGGGACTCCTGCCCCATCCAACCCCCCGTTCCCTGACAGCCCCCATGGGACCCCCGCCCCATCCACACACCCTGCTCCCTGACCACCCCTGGACCTCCGCCGCCCCATCCAACCCCCCCCCTCATTCCTGCCGGCCCCCCCCCCGGGACCCCTGCCCCATCCAACCACCCCTTCTCCTTGTCCCCTGACCGCCCCCTGCCACTCCATCCAACTCCCCCTCTTTCCTGACTGCCCCCCGGGACCCCTGCCCCCATTCAACCCCGTTACCCCCCCAACCGCCCTGACCCCTATCCACACCCCCACCCCCTGACCACCACCCCAAACTCCCCTGCCCTCTATTCAACCCCTCCCTGCTCTGTGCTCCCTTACCGCGCTGCTTGGAGCACTGGTGGCTGGCGAAGCTACAGCCACACCGCCCTGCTGGAGCTGGGCCACGCCGCCACCGCGCAGCTCAGAGCACCGGGTCAGGCCGGGCTCTGCAGCTGTGCTGCTCCAGAAGCTCACAGCCCCGCCGCCCAGAGCATTGCGCCGGTGGTGAAGCGAGCGAGCTGCAGGGGAGGGGGGACAGTAGGGGAGGGGCCGGGGGCTAGCCTCCCAGGCCAGGAGCTCGGGGGCAGGGCAGGACAGTCCCACGGGCCGTAGTTTGCCCACCTCTGGACTAGGTGATCACAGTGATCCCTTTTAGCCTTAAAAATCTATGGGCAGAGGGGGTGGATCTCTTTTCAGAGAGTTCTTCTCATCTGTCTGTCTGACAGAGTTGGGAGACATGGCTCCCAAGTATCAGTTGAAGGCCAAGACCAGCTTTTTGATTTCATAGCAACATACTTGTGCCTTCCTGCACCCACCAAGAGCACAGCCCTGGTGGAACATCCCTGATAAAGCTCCAGCAGTTAAACACTGCCCCTTGGACTTCCAGGGTGATACTGTTTTCCATCCTGAGTTTGGAAGGGCTGGTGGAGAGGGTCAATGGTAGACATCGACGCAGACTCGCCCTCACCTCTGCTGACCCAACCCACTGTCTGCTGCCTCCTGACATGCAGATTTGGAGGCCGACAGAGCACCCTCACTATCATCTTTGGCACCCACTAAATTCCTAACTGGTACAAGTTGCACTATTTCACTTACACCCATCATGTAGCTTACACTGTCATTTATAACCCCACAGAATTTGGCTGTGGGTTGGTGCCCCTTGCGCTAGGGACAAATTCTGCTTGCAGCTCACTGGTCTTTTTAGAGTTATTCTGCAGCTATACTAGTGTCACTCAGTGCAGAATCCATACCCAGGCTTGCTTGGATTTTGCCCCCTTTCTGTAAGAACAGTGCTGTCCATTGGGAAGATGTCTGCAGAGAGATTTTTCCCTACTGCACCAACTACCCACTACATGCTGACCGTGTGATCAAACTTCAGTCAATAACTACCTGCAGTCTGTGCTCTGGTATCAGTATACTGATAATACTATAATCATAGCCCTGGTCTACACTGGGGGGGCGAGGGAGGAAATCGATCTAAGTTACGCAACTTCAGCTACGTAAATAACGTAACTGAAGTCGACATACTAAGATCTACTCACCGAGGTGTCTTCACTGCGGTGAGTCGACTGCTGCTGCTCCCCCGTCGACTCCCGTCTTCACCTCTCTCGCCGGTGGAGTACAGAAGTTGACGGGAATGCGCTCAGGGGTCGATTTATCGCATCTCGACTAGACGCAATAA
Source organism: Trachemys scripta elegans (assembly GCF_013100865.1). Classification (NCBI taxonomy): domain Eukaryota; kingdom Metazoa; phylum Chordata; order Testudines; family Emydidae; genus Trachemys; species Trachemys scripta. The sequence goes on along the minus strand of NC_048300.1, from coordinate 188,530,121 downwards.
ATCGACCCCCGCTGGATCGATCGTTGCCCGCCAATCCGGCGGGTAGTATAGAGATACCCATAGTGTCTAGTGTTCAAACTTAGTAGTGCTGCTGGTATTCCACACTGGGGCAGACAGTTCTAGGGTGTTCCACACAACTATGGATTATTTGATGTTGCATGCCCAGGCCAAATACAGGAAACTAATGAGACTAGATTGTGGGAAATGGGATGAGGAAGGGCAGCCTAGCATTAAAACATTTGCAAGTTAGACATTCGGCCAGCTCCACATTGCAGATCCAAACATCCAGAAATGTCAGGGTATTCAAAATCTGGATCTGAATGTTGTAGCTTGGGGACATCACAACTGAAATATTACAACCAGAACAATGCAAGGCATGAACACTCTTAACCGTCAAACTTTAAGGCAGATATTCTCTCGTAACACAAATACTTAGGAGCGCAAACTGTGTGTTATTCTAACTGCATAAAAACTAATCAACTAAGAATTCAATATGTGTGTGAGTGAGAGACATGTAATAGTCCCAGTGACATAGAATGTAATTTTTAAAACCTACATTCTTCATTTAGTCTTCAATAGAGATGTGGGTGTCACCATTCATCCTTCCTTCCAAAGAAAGGAAATGGTATTGTTGTACAAGAGAGGGACAGCAGATGGCACCACTGTCATTTGGAGAGATCTTGAAACGGAGACAAGATTTCAGGAGGTTTTGTATGCCATTGCTACCATTTGCTCACTGACGGACGACTTTTCAAAGCACGTGTATTCTAGGGACCCCTTTTAACCATGAGCCTGATTCTTATGTGCACGAAGGAGCTACAGTAATACACTCTGGCGTCAGAAAGGGCCTTAAGTGGGTGTAAATGTAATTTACATGCACTCTAAGGCTCCTTTAAAACACTGCCAAAGTGGTTGGGAGTGGGCTTTGTGCATGTGTGTACACAACTGGGGGTTGGAGAGGGGGGCTTTATACCCCTTCTATAAAAAATTGGGATTAGATTAATAACTAAAGAGAACACGGAGTTTGGAACAGAAGCCCTTTTAGCTGACTTTTAGTAAAATGGATAAATATAGTTAACGGTACGAAGCTACTCATTAAAGTGATAGTCAACGGCTATTAGTATTGTTGTTATAACTCTTTGCTCCCGCCCCCCAAATAAAAAAAGTTGTCTATGCTCCTGTAGAATCTGGCCTGATATCTTTTGCTTTCCATTAGCATTAGAGAGGAAGTTAGCTAGCTGGTTCTGGACAGAGGCTTCAGTCAGAGGTCTCAATGCACAAATGAGGCAGAAGCATTTTAGTTTCTTAGGGAACAAGGACCTCTACTGAATTAAGAGAAAACTACAGTAGAACCTCAGTTACAAACACCCGAATTACAAACTGACCCATCAACTACACACCTTATTTAGAGCTGGAAGTTCACAATCAGACAACAGAGACAAAATAAATAAATAAATAAAATAAAATAAAGAAGCAAATACCATACAGTACAGCACTGTGTGAAACTACTAAATAAAAGGAAAGTTTAAAAAAAGATTTGACAAAGTAAGGAAAAACGCTTCCTGTGCTTATTTCATTTAAATTAAGATGGTTAAAACCAATTCTTCTTCATAGTAAAGTTTCAAAGCTCTATTAAGTCAATGTTCAGTTGTAAACTTTTGAAAGAACCATAACGTTTTGTTCAGCGTTACGAACATTTCAAATTTCAGAGTAGCAGCCGTGTTGGTCTGTATCCGCAAAAAGAACAGGAGTACTTGTGGCACCTTAGAGACTAACAAATTTTCAAACATTTCAAAGTTACGAACCACCTCCATTCCCGAGGTGTTTATCTCTGAGGTTCTACTGTATTCACTATAGAATAGCTCCACTTGAGCAAAGCAAGTCCCTTTGTGCTAGCAAAAAGATATAGAGGGAACTATTTAAACAAGGATCAAACATGCATAGACCAGAAGGCTTTACTAGGGTAAATTAGTATTAGAGACAAAGGACTAACGTAAGGCTTCAGTAACTGACAAGATGAGTCTGGCGTCCATCCGGTCAGCTATTGTCCAGAGAGAGTGACCGTGTCATTCAGACTGAAAAAGAAAGGACTTCATTTTTTCTTATTTCAGTGCTACAGGTGGCAAGTTAGCAATCAGAATGGGGGAGTCACAGTCCATGTCTGCTTATGGGGAGCCAGACCTGGTGAATATCACTGAGGCCTGGTATGGTGAGGAGCATGATCAGATCATGTCATCAGGAGGCTTAAAATTACAATCACAGGGGTGAGGGGCGGGGGGGGGGGGGGATGTAGTGCTTGCTGTACTTACGGTATAGTGAACCTATTTGGGTGATTGAGCCAGAGTCAGAATTCCCCTCCTGCCTCGGGTTTGGCCTTATTGATCAACAATAATCCTCATCTTAAAATTTCTCCCCGAAAACCAGCTGTTCCTAGGATTTCCTGTCAGACCTTTTAGGGTATGTCTACCTTACAGTCAGACACCCACAGCTGGCCGTGTCCACTGACTTGGGCTTGTGGGACTTGAACTAAGGGGATGTTCAATAGCGGTGTAGAGGTGTCTGGGACCCTCCCACTTCACAGGGTCCCAGAGCCCATGTCTGAATGTCTATACCACAATTAAACAGCCCCTTGGGCTCGCAGGGCTTGGGCTGAGTGAGCTGGCATGGGCCAGCTGCGGGTTTTTAATTGCCGTGTAGACATACCCTTAGGTGCTGGTTGCTTTTTCTTAATGCTCTCTCTTGAATCTGATAATCTTTCACACAGGGCCTTGAATAATGAAGATAGATCTTTCTCCATCTGTGAAAGGAAGGATGGTTCAGTGCTTAAGGCACTCGCCTAGGACATGGAAAACCCAGGTTCCATTTCCTCTGTCACCACAGATTTCCTGTTGTGAGCTTGGACAAGTAACTTAGCCTCCTGCCTCAGTTCCCCATCTGTAAAAGAGGGACAATAGTACTTGTCTAAGAGACAGGTATTATTAATCACTGCCATCTAAGAGGACAGATGCTGCTAGACCTAATTTTTCACTGATTCTGAGCCTCAAGATCTGCTTAGTAGCAGCAATCCTAGTATTGGTAGTTGATTCCTGGTAGATGAATTCCATAGGTATCTCTTATTGGAGGCTTATAAAGCCTACTTACCTGAAAACATTTGACTAGTCTCCTAACAGTCACTGCCACAAAGATCTGTAAGCCCGCACAGTGGTACAGGGCTCTCTTGTTAACCTACTCTGCCAGCAGGAGTTAGGACCCTGTATAAAGTTTCTGAGTATGTTCTTCTGTGGCATATGATGTTAACTCCACTGGGATATGAGAGAGAGTATTTCTCTGGTTAGAGGCTAGGGTTGCCAACTCTCCAGGATTGGCCTGGAGTCTCCCAGAATCAGCCTGGAGTCTCCCAGAATCGAGATCAATCTAAACTTGCAATCTGGAAGATTTTAATAGGATATTTTAAGAAAACAACATTACGTCATGTTGGGAGAGGGGGAAAAAAATCTCCTGGAATAGCTTCAGTCAGAGTTGGCAACACAGAGTTGCCACTTGTCACAACGATATCATGAGTCTCACCATATTTGAAGTTTTGCTTATAGCCTCACTCCTGGAGACAAGTGATTATGAAAGAATCTCAACTTTCATTAAAAAAAATAAAGGCAGGGGGGAGAATAAAAGTAAACTCTCCATGACAGCGCACTGCTTGTACCTCCTCAGGAACATGCTACCTTAGCTCTGACTCGCTAAGTGGCAGCTGCCTCTGCAAACCAGCAGGCTCCTAGAAATTTAAATAAATGTGCAATACACATATGATCACCATCAGAACCACTGGACAGATGAGTTATTTGAAGGGCATAAACACCAAGGTGTGAGAGGGATTGCACAAATTAATACAGATGGGTGTGTTCAGAGGATGAAATTAAGAAAGTAAGAGTTAGGCGCTTGAAAAAAAAAAACTCCTCAGGGCAAGAGCTGTAAATCTCTGGCTGAGTCTCCCAAGAGAAGTAGCATAAGCCTTGTTATTTAAGACATTTGAAACTGGAATGGACAAAGCACTGGAGATCGTTTTTAGAAACAATCCTGCACCTTCAGGGGGATGGATTTCTCCATCTCTAATTGCTCTGAAAGTGTGATAAAAGGTGGTGTGTTCACTTTAATAGGGCTACAAGAACGCACACTCAATACGGTAGCATGTCGGTGGGTGCTGAGCACCCATTTTTTTTTTTCCGTGGGTGCTCCAGGGCTGGAGCGCCCACGGAAAAAAAAAATAGTGGGTGCTTAGCACCCACCGGCAGCCCTGAGGATCAACTCTTCCCACCCTGGGGGGAGTAACAGGGCAGGAAGAGGCGGGGTGGGAAGGGGTGGAGTAGGGGCAGGGCCTGGGGCGGAACGGGGGTCCTGCACCCCCAGGGAAATCACAAAGTCAGCACTTCTGCTTGAAACAGCTGTCAGCAGCAACAAGGAAAGCTATTTGTGAGCTGTGGATGCAAAGAGACGCTGAGAATTCGATTTATAGGAGGGAGGAAAGACAACAAGGAGCAATGGTCTCAAGTTGCAGTGGGGGAGGTCAAGATTGGATATTAGAAAATCTATTCTCACTAGGAGGGTGGTAAAGCACTGGACTGGGTTACCTAGGGAAGTGGTGGAATCTCCATCCTTAGGGGGTTTTAAGGTCCGGAAAAGCCCTGGCTGGGATGATTTAGTTGGGGTTGGTCCTGCTTTGAGCAGGGGGTTGGACTAGATGACCTCCTGAGGTCTCTTCCAAGCCTATGATTTTATGAAAGGAAAAAATGACCCTAAAGGCACCATCCTGCAAGGTGCTGAATTCCTTCAATTCTTTCTCACCAAAGTCAATGAGAATTGAGGGAGCTCAGCACCATGAAGGATCAAGCCCTTGGAATCAGGGACAGCCAGGAGCTGCTATGCAGCATCCACTCACCATCCAGCAGGAAGATAAGCTCTAGCAGACAAAAATCTGGCTAGGGTAAATAATTAACAGGAGGTGTAAATTATTAACGAATCAGGACAAGATCAGATTACAAAAGAGAGAATGGCTCTTGGTGGCATTGGTCTGAAAAACCTGTAAGAGGGAGCATATGGCAGGAACACCAGCAGTGGAAAGCAATTCTTAGTATATTACAATGTATGTTTTTGAATTTCCCAAATAGAGTTGAGATAACATGAGAGCCACCCTTCAAATCCAGAGACAGAGGTGGGTTTACAATAATAATCCACGTTAATTTGTAGGTGGCCAACCCAAAGGACTCAGAAAATAATTAAAAACAAAATTATGTTAAATAAGGAACCATAGAACTTAACTTAGATCGTATCCACCATCCTGACAGAGCGCTGATCTGGAAAGGTCAGCTCCCTAGGCTGGTGAGTGCTCCAGCCAGGATGCATGATGAATAATTAGAATACCTAGCGTGCTTTGTAATTACAGTGCTAGCATGTAGCTGAGTTAGTTCTTCAGACAGCAAGGTTAGGAATTGTAACCTGATTAAACTCCCATTCAAATCAATGGGCCAGAAGAGTGGTGGGAGCTCAGGATGGGTGTGTGGTGAATAGAAAGGTACAAGGATCCTTGCAACCCTACCCAGAAGAGCCAAGAGCTATCACCAGGTACTGCTCCCTCTGCATTCCCTGGTTTACCCAGAGATGGCTGCCCCAGAGGGTGAAGAGGAGAAGGTTCATGCCCCCCCCCCCTTCCGCTACATCAGCCTGCAAAACTTTATGGACCAGCCTGAAAGAATTTAATAGGTATGGAACCAGTAATAGTCTATGGTGATATAATAGGGCTTGGTAGAACTACTCTAAAACCCTCTAGCGTTTAACAAGGGATGAGCTCCATTCTATAGTTGTTTTGTACGGTCCTATAGAATTCTACAGCAGGGATGTGACGGGTTGGATCACAGAAACCCCCTTGGGAGCTGCCACCCGATGTGCAAAGACTACCCCTGCTTCTGCTTTCCCTGCCAGCTCAGGACTCCAGCACCCTGTCTTGCTGAGCCAGACACTCCCGTCTGGCTCCAGACACAGATCCAGGGTCTGAATCTCCTGTCCCAAAGCTGCAAGTTTACCTGAAAACAGCTCACAGTAGTGTGCTTGTCTTTAGCACTCAGATGCCCAACTCCCAATGGGGTCTAAACCCAGATAAATCCGTTTTACCCTGCATAAAGTTTATGCAGGGCAAACTCATAAATTGTTCGCCCTCTATAACACTGATAGAGAGATATGCACAGTTGTTTGCTCCCCCAGGTATTAATACATACTCTGAGTAAATTACTAAATAAAAAGTGATTTTATTAAATACAGACAGTAGGATTTAAGTGGTTCAAAGTAGTAACAGACAGAACAAAGTAAGTCACCAAGCAAAATAAAATAAAATGCGCAAATCTATGCCTAATCAAACTGAATACAGATAATCTCACACTCAGAGATGCTTCAGTAAGTTTTTCTCAGACTGGACATCTTCCAGGCCTGGGCACAATTCTTTCCCCTGGTACAGCTCTTGTTGCAGCTCAGGTGGTAGCTAGGGGATTCTTCATGATGGCTCCTCCCTCTCTCTGTTCTCTTCCCCCCTTTATATATCTTTTGCATAAGGCGGGAACTCTTTGTCTCTCTGGTTTTCCACCCCCCCTCACTGGAAAAGCACCAGGTTAAAGATGGATTCCAGTTCAGGTGACATGATCACATGTCACTGCAAGACTTCATTACTCACTTGCCAGCACACACATATACAGGAAGACTCACAGGTAAATACAGCCATCTGCAGACAATGGGAGTCATCAAGATTCCAAACCATCATTAATGGTCCACACTTTACACAATTACAATAGGCCCTCAGAGTTACATTTTATATTTCTAGTTTTAGATACAAGAGTGGTACATTTATACAAATCAGATGATCATACTCAGTAGATTATAAGCTTTGGTAATGATACCTTACAAGAGACCTTTTGCATGAGGCATATCCCAGTTACGTCACATTCACTTATTACCGTATTTTCTCTAAAACTATCTCAGTTACATTATATTGACTTATTATCAAGTTTTTATAAAACCATATAGACTGCACAACGTCACAAGGGATATTATTACATTCTATAGGATGGTACAGAGGTCACCACTTTTTACTTAATTCTGTAGTACTTTCCCCATAAGTGGAGCTGGCTGGGTTCACCCAAGGGAGCAGTCCGCATCATGCCAAGGGGTACTGCAGCTTATCCACTCTCTCGTCATGCCAGGGAGCTAGGGAATGGTATTGTGCCTACTAAGGCACATGCCTCATTGATCTCCCCAGCTGTGGAGCAGCTCCACATCACTTCAGTCAGGACTGTAGCTTGATGCTATACAATCTATCCAATAAAAAGAGCCCCCTTGACTTCAGTGGGAATTAGTTCTTGCTTTTGCATTGGGCTTAGCTAAACACAACTGTATTCCAAGGATCTCTCTAGCTTAAGAGAGATTTATAAATAAATAAATAAATAAATAAATAAAAGCTTCTCAACTTTGAGGCATTTTGATAAACAGCTAGTTCTTTTGGACTACGATTGAGTGCTAAAGGAAAAAAGAAAGAAAGAAAAAGGAAAGGTCAATGGAATTCAAAACACTAGCCTCAGAGTCAACAAGGAAAAATAGCTGGGATTTTCAAAGAGGCCTCAATGAACTAAGCTCCCAACTGCCACTGAATTGCAATAGGAGTTGGGTGCCTTACTTCCGTAGGGCTCTTTGAAAATTTCAGCCAATATGACTGTGGTTTAGAAGAAAAAGCAACCCAACATACTAAGTGCCAAGGATGAAAGGATATCAGACATCTTGGCAATACCAGTTCCAATAACATCAAAGGCTGAATTTTAACACGGCTAAGAATGTGAGCATTGAACAAACTCTCATAATGCATTTTATAGTCTGCTGACTTGCAATGAATATTAAAATAATCAAAATATGTATGACACTGCCTATCCTCACATATGCCTTGATAATCTCTCACCTCGAATACTATAACTCTTCCCTACATCTCCCTAAATTCCAGCTCTCTAGACTCCATCCAGTACACCACAGGTTGAAGGATTCTTCTTTCTCAAACATGTAAAGAGGTATATCTATATTCTCATACAACTCCAATGATTCCACATTTCAAGATTCAGTTCCAACATGCCCTCCTTGTGTAAAGCGAGGATAAACTGGATGTAAAACACTAATGAACTTAACATGTGTATAAATGACTACACTAGTTGCAGGGCAGTACAGAATCAGGCTCTTCATTTTTTAAACCTTCCATAGATTTGCTAAAGCTCATAAGCAAAGATATTGGGCCAAATGCAGAGATAGAGCCAGATCTTCAGCAGGTATGAACTGGCATAGTTTAACTTCACTGGAGCTATCGCAATTCGTTACAGCTGGAGATCTGTCCCCTGGAGTCTAACCATGGGAGAAATCCTTGCCCCGCTGAAGCCAATGGCAAAACTCCCACAGACTTCAATGGGGCAGGGTTTCACCCGAAGTTTAGAGGGTGAGTCAGTTGTTTTAACAGCACAATGATCTAACTTCACCAACAGATAACTCTTTCCCTAGATTCATCTCTGAATTAGGCACCTTATCTTCCTTTGCCTGTCTAGCACCATCTTCTTCTCGGTCACTGCCAGTCTTGATATTGTTGGCCTTCTTTCCTCTGCATCCGCTGCTACAAGGAACAGCTTCCTATCTCTCTGCTTTATAGAGTCTTCCTTTCTTTTCAGCTTTTGAAAATAATTTTGCCCCCTTGCTTAATTTCTCTCTCCCCTCTCCTATTATTCATCATTTCACTTAGTAACTATGCTATTTAATTCTGCATGGATATATCATTTGACTGACAGGTGCTAGGCAAAATAAAAGATGTATTGTACTAATTTAAAAACTCCATTATAATTGCAATTTACTTCAGAAATAATTGCAAGCCTATTGCACTGTACATTATTCAACCAGAATGTAGCCTTTACATAAAGATGGTGCACATCTACTTGTAGTAAAGGCTGACCTTCATATGGAAACCTTTTCCTTGGACCAGAAAACAGATCCTAATCCAGCCACAAGTCCTGATATCAATGATGGTATTAAGATTGGGAACAGCTGCTGCATTAACTGCATTAGGATGGCTTTACTGCACTTTTGATTATTATCAACCAGAAAAACTGATATTTGTTGACTTTCTGTTTAGGAATGAGGACTCCTTGGAGTCTTGTTTACCAAAGAGGAAGCACAAAAAGGAATGAGAAAAAATGGTTGCTATCAGTGGAGATTAAAATCGTTTGATGGAATGAACCAAGGCCCTTGCTATAAGTGACACATATGCAACCTCTTTCCATTTAGAAGATGAAGTCCTTTTGTTACCTTCATCAGAACTCGGAGGAGTTTACTTCTAAGTTTAACACTGCACTGGGCCAACATTTTTAGCATTTAAATTAGATGCAAAAATATATAATTGTGTGAAAGTCTGAGTTTATTGCGGTTATTTATTCTGTCTGTGGTCAAGCCTCCCCCCGGGTTTGACTGAAGTCAGGCAAAGCTCTGCCACTCCACAGATGCCCTGACTAGAGAGACAACAATGCAGAAACAATGCAGGGCATGAGGTGTAAACAGTACCAGTTGCTAGTAAACTTGACCAAACTATTTCCCCGTTGAATATTGACACGAAGCACTCTAATCCAAAACTCTCCGAGCTGGTTAGGAATAAAATGGCATAAAATTATACGGGTAGATTACAGCAGTATTTTTGGTGTGTTTTGCTTTTTATCCTCCCAGAAGGGTATATCTTCTACAACTGTCCTGTGACAGGCTCAGCTGTGTTCTAGCACAGTGAAGACATTGTAAGTGCATCTAACGTCTCAAAAAGTTCATGGAGAATTATCTAGGAAGACCAAAACAGCCAGCAAAATATGTTCCTTTTCAGAGCAAGTTCTTGGCTGAACTACACCTACATGCTTGCTCTCCAATACTGTTAATTGGAAAGGGTGCTCCAGCCTCAAAGTTCCAATCCAGATCCCAACTTCCTCAAAGACCAGGGATGTTCAGATTCAGGGATTTGGATCAGCCTACTATAGAAGGGAGCCAGTTGCAGAATTGGGACATTAGTACAAATTTCCATAAAGTTCAGGAGTATTTGGATCAGACCCATCTCTACTGTTTATCTTGTAGTGTCCCTTATGCTAGAGAAGAGACAGGACTGGGCTGTAACGAATATAAAGGGGATTCTTTACTGAGGCCACAGAGAAGATCTTAGAACTATCTAGCTCAGTGTTTCTCAAATGTGGCCACATGCAGCCACCAGGGGCTTTTCTTGCGGCCATAGCCTCCTGGACTGTTACTGTGGGGGTGGGGGGGGGAGAAAGAGAGGGAAGGGCAGCAAAGTAGTGGCCCCACCCTGTTGCTCCAGGATGCACGGCATTGGTGTTGATTGCTGGGGCAGCCAGCAGTGGTTGAGTCCTGCTGCCCCTCTGGAGACACCTGGGGCACAATACGTGAGGACCGGGGGGCGGTGAGTTCCCCACCTTCCCAGGGGCAGTGGGGTTCAGGCTTTCGGCTTCAGCCTTGGGGTGACGGGGCAGCAGGCTCTGGCCACAGGGCTTCGGGCTCCAGCCTGCAACTGCATCCAGGGCTTAATTTATCCCCAGGCTTGACAGGGCTGAGAAAGTCTGCTGTGAAAAGCGACACTTGTATGCTTGTTCATATCACTTTTCACAACAGACTTACTAGCCAACAATAAATAAATTACAATGATTTGGACTTGTGTATATGTGCAGATTTATTTGTTTTTCCTAAAGTGATTAAGTATTTTAAGAAAAAGTGAGAGCAGCCACCAGCAAGAGTTGGTGGCCGCACTCTGAGGCCACCAAAAAATTGGTCCTGAGAACCCCTACTCTAGCTCATAGATTAGCACAACCTTTGCATCCTAATGTCACCACATAGAGTCTTCCTAAATCTTGGCATGGACTCACCAACAACTACACTAACACACCTCGCTATTTAGAATAGTGCACACTCTTTATACAAACCCAAATGCATAGGAGTCTCAGAGGCCTTGGCTACACTTGGGAATTCACAGTGCTGCCGCGGCAGCGCTGTGAAGCGCAAGTGTAGTCGCGTCGCCAGCGCTGCGAGAGCTCTCTCGCAGCACTGTATGTACTCCACCTCTCCGAGGGGAGTAGCTTGCAGCGCTGCGAGCGAGCGTGCAGCGCGGCAGGCTCTGATTACACTGGCACTTTACAGCGCTGCACTCGCTTCGGTTGGGGGGGGGGGGAGGCGTTTTCACACCCCTGAGCACAGCAAGTAGCAGCGCTGTACAGCACCAATGTAGCCAAGGCCAGAGTTGTCATTATGGTTATTTATATTGATTGGTTGGTTCTTTCTCAAGCAAACTTCCCCCTCCACCCTTTGTTCATGGCACAGTGAGCACTTTCTGCATGCAGCTGAGCAGGGCATGACCACCGAAAGCAATGCTAGGAAGAAATGTTTCCACAGCAGCTTATAAGAGAAAAAGTAAGTTTCCAAATGAAAAGAGGGCTGTTGTGTGTGTTCTGGGAAGAATGTTCATCAGTTCATCTTTATAAAATTAGCACTGGCGGTCTTATAACTGCATGCTTTGAAGCAACATTCCTAATTTCAGCTGCAAAAATCAGAAGTCTACCTTTAACCCACTTGATCTGGACCCAGAGATATTCTCCGATCAATGTGAAGGCACTCATGCCCCTAAATGCCCTGTAGGCATATAGGAAAATAAACCACAAATACTATAAATCTCTGCGGCAGAGTTTGAAACTCAGACATTGTCTCAGGCATATACCAAGCACCTATCACTGTACTAGCCAGGTGCTAAATGCAGAATTAAAACTTAATTCTGAAAATATTTCTAAAAGTAAGAATGTTTTTTTACAATGTTGGCCAAATTGAGGAGTATTTGAAATTTGTTTATTAGTTTTTGGATGCCCGGAGGGTAGCTACTAACAGGCAGCTAGATTCAACTTGCCTAGATTGTGGAAAACAGTGGGCCCCAAGATAGCAAGTCTTTTCTGTGGGAGAGCCTTCTGACAAGGTTATCAGATCAGAAAGCTGGTCAGTTGACTTGGCCAGAAAGCGAGAGTAGAATTAGCGTGGCCTTCTCCCATCTCATTTTCTGGATGGTCTTGGCTATGAACAGGAATGACAGGACACAGAGCAGGTTGTGGGCCATCTAGCAAACAGGATGCCGGTTGCAACAACATACTTTAATTCACTGGGAATTTTAGAGTTGATTCAGATAAGAGCAGAATCAGGCTCTAGGTCTATAAAAACCTAGTTCTCTTTGGGACCAGTGGCCTGATCCACCGTTAATACCCTCTGCAAATGGCTTTGTTAATGGAGAGAATGTAAAGTCAGGAACTTCTCAGAGAGATTTCCTACCTCATATTTCACATCCCTCCTTGGGCATATGCATTAGAATTGTGAAGGGGCAGACTGGGTCTACAAAGATATGAAGACACCGAACGAAACATGTATCTATCTCTCAACCAGAAAGGGAGCGTTTTTGGGTTTGGCATCTTTCCACCACTAACATATTCACAGTGACCTTTCCAACCTCTCTCTGTCCCCTGCTGTTGGTTCTAGGGTGAAGCATGTAGTAGCACTCAATGTATGATGTACCAGGGAAGACCCAAAACTCACATGTTGTAGGGCTGTCGAGACAGTTGTACACACTGGGGAGAGCAGTACCGGTCCGAGTTTGATAGTCCCAGAACTATGGTATGTCTGGGTTCAAATAAATGGCAAGCCCCTGCACGTACATGACTGCTGCCCTGCTGTTGCGGAAAACAAGGACACAATGGTCTTGCAAGCTTCTGACCCAAGGACCCATCCCAACTGATTCCCTAGTTCCAAAAGTGGGTACTGAGTGGATTCTTTAGCAAGGACTAGCACTCTAGGATAGACAGGGCCCAATGGGACACTTATGAAGCACAAGGCAGACATCCATAGAAATGAAGGAATGAGAGGATCCAAGAACTAAAAATCCCACCTGCAAGTGAGACTCAGACTCCTAGAGGGTAAAATTCCTGGGGACTGAATAAAATTGTGGCCACTCTCCCGCTGTGCGCTTCAAATATTGCATTGACATAGATTGCAGAGAAAAGGACTTGAGTCTGTGGAGATGGTGGGATTGCAAAGCCATAGGAAATAAAGGTTCTTGTTGGACTGTATGATCTTCAGAACAGAAATGTCTTCTGTATTTTCTAAGTGCCTAGCACACAAGTGCTACTGTGTTCTGAACAGCGGATGATAATACACTGTTGTCTATAGACTCTTGCCTAGATGGAGAAGGTGGGATGACGCTAGCCTAAGATTTCATAATGAAGCTATGAGCCATAACATGGTGCAGGACCCCATTCTGCTTCACAATGATCCCTTTGTGCAGGCTCTGTATAGATAGCTGCCTATATAGTACATATCCTGTGGAGAAGGTTCTGTTTTTACCAAGCAATGGATTAACACATTCATACCATGTTATGTTCTGCTATATACAGACTAGGGTAAAAATCTCACAGCACAAAACATCCTGCCATTTCAAGTGGCAGTTTCAGATAGTGTTATCACACCAACAAACAGGCAACCTTAAAAGGTAGAAAAAATGAAAGTAAAATAAAGCTACAATAAGTGTACCAGGAAGTCAGGAATGGAGCCTGCATTCCATTCCAGCTTGGAGTGGTGACTTCATCTTTGCTGGGGTGACTTTCCACAGAGTCCAGGCCTGAATACTATTATTAGAACAAAACAAGTGTGCCACTTCCTAAAAATAATGATGACTCAACACCTAGAGGCTCCAGTGATGTCATATGGCCAGAGAGGTTCTGGGTTTTCACAGACTGTTTTAAAAATGAAGTTAAAAAAGTGCAGATCTCCATGCAAACAAACAAAAACTGCATCCCAGCACATGCCTCCTGAACCAGCCATTTGGAACATGGAAGCTAGGACACATTCCACTCATGATGCCCAGTCACATTGCCTCCATTCCTTGTTTAGGAAGGAGCTCTGCCAAAGCGACTCTCAATTCATTTCTGCATGATCTTCATCTGAAAAGTAAAACAGCAGCCTATTTCAGTTCCTGAATGAACGTAATGATTTTTATACAAAACAGAGGCAATGCAGAAGTTCATTGAGTTGCAATACACCTTAAGTATTGCCAGCAGCCGCAGAGATTTATTTTGCTAACAAAATTAATTCAGGTACACAAGGAAAAATATTTATTACTAAACAAGCACAAGCTTAACTTTAGCCACCACTGAAGTCAATAGGACTTACTTACAATGCATAAAGCATGTGTTTAAATCTTTGAAGTATCACATATGTCCCCGAATGTAGCCCAGGCTACAGAGTTTGCTTAAGGCATGGATCTTAGAGCCAATTCTATAGATTGAGACACTCAGACTACATACAATAGCCTATATTCTGAAGGCTGTGATGATAATGACCCCAATCCTGCTGCTATAGAAGTCAGCAACAAGCTTCCATTGTCTTTAACGAAAGCAGGATCATGCCCAACATATTAGTAAAGCTGAAGAATCTTAAACTGGAAAAGTAACATGAAAACACTAGCTATTCCCTGTACTGCACTCCTGTTATAGCCATTCCATTGAAAGCTACAGTCCTGCTTCATCAGTTCAGCTGCACTCTTCTCTCTACCCCAACCCTTCCCACACACATTACAGTTCTAGAGATTTATTTTAAATTTAAATTGTTGATTACCTCCCCAGAAAATACTCTGCAATCACACACCAGAATCACCAAGATGAGGAGGATACAAATCACCTCCTGTTAGTTCCTACATGGATCTCAGTACTGATTCAGGGATGAATACGTTCTCTCTCACTACTATTACTGGAAAAGGCAAATCTGTAATGTGACCTTAGTTATAGTGTTGCAGCCAGCTACACCATAAAGACCTAAACCTACAGGACCTGATCCTCTTCTCACACTAGCTTTTCCATCAGTAACTCCATCTCTTTTGGAAGCATTACTCCTGATTTACACAGAAGTAAGCGAGAGAAGAAGTAGCTGTATAGTCTTTCATTGACTTGACCAAAGAGACAAGTGTCTGTCCCTTGTCTGCCCATCTTACATTTTTAAGGCACCTCTGAGGTTGGTATTTAAGTATCAATACATTCTGAAGCTTGTTAAACTACAACTCTAAAGCATCTTAACAAAAGAAAATAAATGTGTGCTTCGGTTACAGTATATTTACCAATTCCAGCCTGAAGGGAATTGTAGAGTCAAGTTACAGAACTCCCACAAAGGAGGGGTTTACAAGGAAAACACTAATACACACAGTACAGAGAAATGCCGTTGTACTAAATAGAAAGATCACGGAGTGGAAAAAAAAAAAAAAAAAAAAAATCTATGGTTACACAGAGCAATTAGCCAAGTTAAAAGCAATACACACAAACCCTTAAGCTGTTATCAAAGTCATGCCCTTTGGCTTCACAACACAGCTTCCTTATCAGGGACAGGAAAGGAGCAGATCCTCTCATTCAGCTACTCTAGAAGCCAAAAATAACAGGCCCACTTCTGCCAAATCTTACTCACAAGTAATCCCATCAGTTTCTCACAAGTGAGTAGTGACTTAAACCAATTACTTGGGTCATGTGCCGTTTCCCAGGGTTTTAATTCATTTTCCAGTAGCAAAATGCCCTATGCCCCTACCAAAAAATCAAGGCTTCTTTGTGCTGGTCACTGCACACAATCACAGAATAAAATAGAGTCTCTGCTACAAAGAGCCTGTAATCTAAAAATAAAAAGGGCAAATGGGTAGGGCATAGACTGGGAGTCAGAAGACCTAGGTTCTGTTCTTAGTTTTGCAATTGATCTGCTGAGTGACCTTGGGGCAACTCACTTCACCTCTCTGTGCTTTTGTTCCTCCTCCGAAACTCTGTCTTTTCTAATCAGATTGCAAACGGAGTACTAATTAGTCTCTATTTCATATGAAAAAGCCTGGACATTAACCCAGGTACGTCGTCCATGGAAGTTCTCAGATTGTGCATGTTGCGTGCTCTTCTTTTCCACCTATCCATCCACCAGGAAGTGGTCCTCAGACAATCTATTTGAATTCTTTGAAGGGGTCAACAAACATGTGGACAAGGGGGATCCAGTGGACATAGTGTACTTAGATTTCCAGAAAGCCTTTGACAAGGTCCCTCACCAAAGGCTCTTATGTAAATTAAGCTGCCATGGGATAAAAGGGAAGGTCCTTTCATGGACTGAGAACTGTTTAAAAGAGAGGGAACAAAGGGTAGGAATAAATGGTAAATTCTCAGAATGGAGGGGCGTAACTAGTGGTGTTCCCCAAGGGTCAGTCCTCAGATCGATCCTATTCAACTTATTCATAAATGATCTGGAGAAAGGGGTAAACAGTGAGGTGGCAAAGTTTGCAGATGATACTAAACTGCTAAAGATAGTCTGCTTTGGACTTAACTGTGAAGAACTTCAAAAAGATCTCACAAAATTAAGTAATTGGGCAACAAAATGGCAAATGAAATTTAATGTAAAGTAATGCACATTGGAAAAAATAACCCCAACTATACATACAATATGATGGGGGCTAATTTAGCTACAAGTCAGGAAAAAGATCTTGGAGTCATCATGGATAGTTCTCTGAAGATGTCCACGCAGTGTGCAGAGGTGGTCAAAAAAGCAAACAGGGTGTTAGGAATCATTAAAGATGGGATAGAGAATAAGACTGAGAATATATTATTGCCCTTATATAAATCAATGGTACGCCCTCACCTCGAATACTGCGTACAGATGTGGTCTCCTCATCTCAAAAAAGATGTACTGGCACTAGAAAAGGTTCAGAAAAGGGCAACTAAAATGATTAAGGGTTTTGAACAGGTCCCATATGAGGAGAGATTAAAGAGGCTAGGACTCTTCAGCTTGGAAAAGAGGAGACTAAGAGGGGATATGATAAAGGTATATAAAATCATGAGTGATGTGGAGAAAATGGATAAGGAAAAGTTATTTACTTATTCCCATAATACAAGAACTAGGGGTCACCAAATGAAATTAATAGGCAGCAGGTTTAAAACAAATAAAAGGAAGTTCTTCTTCACGCAGCGCACAGTCAACTTGTGGAACTCCTTACCTGAAAAGGTTGTGAAGGCTAGGACTATAACAGAGTTTAAAAGAGAACTGGATAAATTCATGGTGGTTAAGTCCATTAATGGCTATTAGCCAGGACGGGTAAGGAATGGTGTCCCTAGCCTGTCTGTCAGAGGATGGAGATGGATGGCAGGAGAGAGATCACTTGATCATTGCCTGTTAGGTTCACTCCCTCTGGGGCACCTGGCATTGGCCACTGTCAGTAGACAGGATACTGGGCTAGATGGACCTTTGGTCTGACCCGGTACGGCCTCTCTTATGTTCTTAATGTTTTTTGCCCAGTAGGACGGTTTCTTTGCTTTCTGCACTGTCTATTTTCTGGGCTAAGGAATTAGTTTTGTGCCAAAGGCGTCTTAGTTCCTGTGGTACAGCCATTCATGGAGGAGAGCTTTGTCCTTTTATAGTCTCGATCTTCCTCTCCTCTGCCACCACTGAGCAAGCAGTCACTTCTTTAAGTGGATCCTCCAGATCAGAAAGATCTTTTCTAATCTGGCATCCACTAGGTTTCCTCATAACATGAAGAGGACCAAGAGCAGGAGAAGCAGTAGGGATTCTGCATTCAGAAAAAGACACTGCTATGCAAGGGCTATAACCAGATATTGGGATCAAGTCCAATGACTCCAGCATGGCTTCATCTTTAGCCATCCTTCTCCCACCCAGGCAGCATTTGTTTGTAGTCCTCAGGAGGATATAGCCCAAAAATGTAGGTCGCATTTAATTAAACCAGAAGGGATTTCTCTCCGATTGACCCAGCCCTTAGAAAGAGAGGGAAGGAGAAATGCAGAAGACAGGAAAGAATCATATGAAATCTAAGGGGGTAGATATGAGAAAGCAAAAAGAGAAGAAATTATTAAATTTAATTTTGAGGTAGGGAAAAGGTATTTGCTACAACTTAGATATGAAACTCTTCTCAAATGTAGACACCCACAACCACCATGTGACAGGCTGCAGGAAAGAGATCCCCAGACAAAAGGAAAGTACATTAATCCTTCTACTTGGCTTGTTTTACTTTAAACAAAGAACCTTCCAAACTACCATGTGCTTATAAGTATAGTTTGTCTCAAGTGCTTTCAGTTCCAGGATAAAAACATCAGTTGTCAAAAATGAAGTTTTTTAAAAATTGTCACTGTGACCCCTTAATAGGCTAAAATTGTTATATGCAATGTACACCTAGGATTCAAGCTCACACACCAGATCAAAACAATAAATTTACATTAGCAACCTCCTCTGGGTTTATCTTTTATAAAAACCCATCTGTACCAGACCCCCCCCCCAAAAAATGTGCTTCAAAGAGTAACAAAGCCAACAAACACAAGCATACTGCAAGAGTTCTTACTTGGTCTGTAATACACATAAAATTTAATGCATATACTGTAGGTATAAGTTACATCAATGTGGTTTTCATAACAGGCCACTGTGCCATTGCTATAAACTGGATTTAAAAAGCGATATTGCAGGATATGAGTCCATTAGTGGCACTTAAGATACCAAAACCAACCAACAGTTACTTTAGCCTAGTAAACGTACAAGATTTTATATTAAAATCACATGTGTTCTTATCCTGCAGTAGTAGTTAATAATAGAAAGGATTATGAAACCAAATCAGCTGGGAACACAAGTATTTGTTCTAGGGAAATCAGGTCCCTTGGTGCACATTTGTGTTACTTGGAAGCTGTATTGTAATTCTATCTAGTCTAACATAGAGACTGAAATAAAAGGAGAGTCACTACTTACCTGTAAGCAGAGTTCCTTAATCTTAAGGGGGGAGGGATAGCTCAGTGGTTTGAGCATTGGCCTGCTAAACCCAGGGTTGGGAGTTCAATCCTTGAGGGGATCACTTAGGGATCTGGGACAAAATCAGTACTTGGTCCTGCTAGTGAGGGAAGGGGGCTGGACTCAATGACCTTTCAAGATCCCTTCCAGCTCTAGGAGGAGATAGAGGTAGCTGCACCACCAGCTACCCTATGATTGCACAATTCTCTAAGGTTATTATTAAGAGTTTGTAGAAGTTTGCTGATCACCTTGTAGAAGTAGGATTTGATATTTGTATTAGAGGTTATAATGATTGACCGTTATAATAATGTAGTATGTATTAATGTATGATCTGATCATCCTGTCAGCCACCCTTTTTGAACAGAAAAAAGGAGTGACCCTCAGGGGCATTGATAGAAACACATCTGACAGACTCCTAATGTCTGTACTAATGTTAAGGCAGGAACAGACCAGAACAGTCCTTATGGCTGATTATGGTCGCCCTCTGTTTTAGGATAAGTTATGTTTACTATGGGGTCTTGTTTCCTATATGCATTACAAATTAGGCCCTTTAGTTAAATATACATTTCTTTGTTTTAAGGTTTAGTAAGTAAGAGACAGGATCTTGTCTTGTGTCTATGTTAATGAGATTAGAGGTATGTTGAAGGCCCAGGCTCCATTGTGAACTGTTTTGGTCACAAGATTTAGTAAGGTTTAATTTACAAATGTCTTTTTTGCTCAACATATATAAACACTGCTGTTTGTATACCTTTGAAGGTCTCTCTAAAAGACTGTTTGTGTGAATGAGGAGTGTATGCATCAGGAAAAGATAAGGTGTGAAGGACATTGTTAAAGACAGATGGTCAAGGAAGGAGGAGTGAAGAGACTTAACGACACCAGAGAACCATCAACATGCGTCCATAATTAAGGAAGGGGAGATTGACAACCCTGTGGTGGAGGCTGGCACCCCTAAAAGACAAGATAATTGATTAAATTGAAACCAGGACAGGATGACGCTCTCGGAGGTGCTTTGGAGTATTAACATCAAAAGATGGCACCAATTAAGGAGTAACCAGTCATAAATGACACAGCAAAATCCATAGACTTCAACGGAGAAAAAGGACTATAAGAACAAGGTGCTTTGCCATGGAACTTTGAGTTCGACTTGCCACACTCCAGGAGCATCAGATCGCAACTGACAGAGCCCAGCTCCCCTCTGCGATCAATCTGGCTGGCCACTAGATTGATGCAGACTCTGGACTGGTAACTATAAACATCAACTGGCAGGAGAGAGAGAGAGAGAGAGAGAGAGAGTGTGTGTGTGTGTGAGAAAAGCTTATGCTAACTGCTGTATTCTCAATAAATGTGGCGTGTTGCCTTTTTCCCCTATAAAAAGATCTTGTGTGCTTTTTATAAGCATAATAACCTTCGTGCCAACCTGGCTGCCATCAGTAAGCAGAGTTTGGGACCCCACAGCAGATCATTTTCTTTATGATGCAGAGATTCGGAATATTCCCTCCTAATCCATGTTATTTACAGTAGGTACATAAGATATCTTCACCTTGAAGAAAAATGTGAACACCCCCCAAACAAAAGAGTAAAGCTATACACACGGTAATTCAACTTGCAGAACCTCAACCAAGAACACTGGCCAGTGCCTTTAATAGCACGAAGGGTTACAGGCTTCCAGCTAACTTGTTGGTGCTGTGGCCTGGGAACCCTTCAGCCAAAAGCCATACCTTCCCCCCACCACACAGGCTCTCAGTTCTCCATCCTAAATAAACTTTATTCCTGGCCTTCAGACAATTCCAATGAAAACCTACGTTCACTGGAGTCAACTTATCTGAGATTCTCCATCCAGAAAAAAAAAAAAAAAAGCTTATGTGTAGCCACCCAAGTAACCTTAACTACCAGGCTGGGCATCCCTGCAACAGCCAGCCAAGCCTAATCCCAGCTAATTATAGAACTATATCAGTTTTGTTTTAAAACTAGCCTCCCTCTAACAATACCCCAATCGGTGTTTCCTAAGAAACAAGAATCCCACACCTCCTGCACAACCCTTTTCCAGCCACAAACCCTGCTGTTCAGCCATCAGGATTCTAGAGGATTTTAAAGGGTTCCAGTTCAGTTTTTCAAGCCTAATTATAGCACTATAAATATTTTCAAATTTCCACGTAAGTAGCATAGTTGAAGATCAGCAAAAATGAAACCAAGAGGGAAGGGCGGGGGGGAGAAGAACCCACCTTTTTCCACTTTCCCAGGTGAGAAGTTACTTCAGATCAGATTTTAAAACATTTGTGAGCAATACAGGAAAGGCAGTAACATCACAGTAACGTGTTACCAGTGAGCAGGAGAAACATTCTTTCCTGTGTTTAACTTTGCCACCTCCACCATGTCTGCAGTGATGGTTGCTATGATACGTGTGCCCACACGTTTGGTGAGATTTGCACAACGTCAACAAAACCCAAAACCTTTTTATGCACTATAGTTGGCAGGCAAGTCTTATTTAAAGAGTCAAATATTGGGGCTGACTGTAGTTGCCTGTCCCAAAAAAAGGACTCCTGAAGTCTGTGCTCCAGTACCCTTATACATGATGAACATTTAAAAAAATAGTTTTCATATAAGTAAGAACAAGCATTGCACCATTTAAATGTTAACAAATACTTTCCATACTTCACATGCAAGTGGAAAAGTCACACCATACCTTGCTGTCCTCGCCTTCAAACACAGATTGGTGGACGTTACAAGCGAAGAGAGCGTTTGGGAGATCATTGAAATCAGTTATTTCATGAAAATCTTCCTCTGCAAAACATCTCTTTATATCCTTGTCTCGGTCTATAGAGTAGAGTAGGAAAAGTCCCCCATCCTCCAGAATACAGCCATAGTGACCAGGGCCTCGCATTCCAAGGAAATACGATTCTCCCCTCATTCCTAATGGCATGGAGAAAAGATGGTTAGTCTATAAAGCTTTTAAATCATACACACAAGTCTCTCCAGGAATTCTTAGTCCTAGAAGAGACTTGAAATCAAGCTCAATCTGAAAGTCACTTTCACTAGACAACAATGCAATAACTTGCGCTGGAAACCCAGGACACTACCATCAACTTCAATGAGGTTCAAATCAAAGTTTTAGGACCATGTCTGCATTATAAAATCATAGAGGTACAGGTTCAGAAGGGACTTCAAGAGGTCATCTAGTCCATCCCCACACACTGAGACAGGACCAAGTATTCCTAGGCCATCCCTGACAGGTGTTTGTCTAACCTGTTCTTAAATACCTCCAATGATGGGGATTCCACAGCTTCCCTAGTTAAGTACTGGAATTGGTTAACAATCATTGTACTGTAGTTAGAAAGATTTTTTTAACATCTAACCTAAATCTCCCTTGCTGCAGATTAAGTCCATTACTTCTTGTCCTACTTTCACTGGACATGGAGAACAATCCAACACTGTCCTCTTTAGGTGAGCTATGCCAAATGTTACCAGGTTCCCCTCTCAATCTTCTGTTCTCAAGACTAAACATGCCTAGTTTTTTTAACCTTTACTCAAAGGTCAGGTTTTCTAAACCTATTATTTTTGTTGCTTTCCTCTGGATTCTCTCTAATTTGTCCAAATCTTTCCTGGAGTGCGATGTCCACTTCTCCAATTTAGCAAGATCATTTTCAATTCTAACCCTGTCCTCCAAAGAGCTTGAAATCCCACCCAGCTTGGTGTCATCTGCAAATTTTATAGACACACTCTGCACTCTATTATCCAAGTCATTAATGAAAATATTGACCAGCAGCCTAAAAGAGGCCTAACTATGTGTCAAAACATGATACAATTCTAGGACATGTCCATAAGTTTGGCATATTATTTACAATATTATCATAGCACCTGGCAGCCCTGGTCATGGACCAGGACCCCACTGTGCTGGGTACCGTACAAACCCAGAACAAAATGATGGTCCGTGCCCCAAGGAGCTTACAATCTCAGTACAACAAAAGAGACAATAGATGGATACAGAGAGATTGATAGAGTACAAGGAAGCAATAAGCATCATGATAAGGCCCGGCTTGACAAAGCTCTGGCTGAGATGATTTAGTTGGGGATTGGTCCTGCTTTGAGCAGGGGGTTGGACTAGATAACCTCCTGAGGTCCCTTCCAACCCTGAGATTCTATAAGCTGTGATCTCCGCACACAGCAGTCTAACTACTGTCAAATTTTTTGTAGGCATCATGGCAAAAGGGATTTTGGAGGAAGGATTTGAAGGAGAATAGTGAAGTAGCTTTCTGGATGTTTACAAGGAACTCCTTCAAAGCATGAGGAGCAACAAGGGAGAAAGCACAAAGGTGCTTGTTTGAAAATTTAACCAGTGGGAGACAGAGGCTAGTCATCAGCATGAGAATACGCCACAAAGGGCCTTGAAAGTAAAGACATGGTTAAGGTCCCCTCCCCTCTACAAAAAACAAATGATCTTGTCACTGGGTCAAGGGATAACTTTGCTGTAAGTGGGAACCCAATGATGGTGCATTGTAGTCTGGACTCCAGCTAGACAGAGGCAACACTTTAGTGCATTAGTCCATTACAACGTGTCTCTCTTGCTCACTCTCACACCTTCAAGAGAGGTTTGCAAACCAACATTTTTCAAAATTGATTTAAAAATGAAAATTCTTTAAGGATGGTTCCAAATTTCAGATCAAAGTAAAAAAGATAAAGCTCCTCAAAAAAAATTGATATTATAGAAAGATTGAGAAGAGCAGTGCATATAGCTAAGGCTTGGTCTACACTACCCCCCCCAATTCGAACTAAGGTACGCAACTTCAGCTACGTGAATAACGTAGCTGAAGTCGAAGTACCTTAGTTCGAACTTACCTTGGTCCACACGCGGCAGGCAGGCTCCCCCGTCGACTCCGCGGTACTCCTCTCGCCGAGCTGGAGTACCGCAGTCGACGGCAAGCACTTCCGGGTTCGACTTATCGCGTCCAGACTAGACGCGATAAGTCGAACCCAGAACTTCGATTTCCAGCCGTCGAACTAGCTGGTAAGTGTAGCCAAGGCCTAAGACAACGCCCTGTTATTCTACTATTTCCATACAGAATAAACTGCAGCCGAATTTAAGGTTTGCTGTAGAATATATGTCCTGTTGTTCTAAGCTCATTAACACTTTCTTTAAAGGAGTTTTAATGAACACGGGGTGGGGGGGGAAATAGACTTGAGAACAGGGCTTTGGATCAGTCCCCAAGAGGAAACATGCAGATGAATAATGATTAGAAGCTCCAGATGACTGAAGACAATTAACTATATGCATGTGTTGTAGGAGAAATTATCTTTTCTGAAAAGAAGTGGTTAGAGGGCTACATGTACATAGTTTGTTCAGATGTTTTTGATTTGCCTTGTTCTCTTGCATACTACTTGCTGTTCCTTGTTAACATTTGTAAATACTGATACAACTAAAACTCTTAGGGCTAAATTCTGCCCAGGCTTATA
Source organism: Trachemys scripta elegans (assembly GCF_013100865.1). NCBI lineage: Eukaryota > Metazoa > Chordata > Testudines > Emydidae > Trachemys > Trachemys scripta. Next base: position 188,505,752 of record NC_048300.1, on the reverse strand, counting down.
CTGTGTGCAACTCCACTGGGATATTTAGAAACAAATCTCAATGAGTAACATGAACCCTTCAGGCCCAATCTGCCATAACTATACCCCAGTATAACCCCGCTGGCTTCATAGGCTTGCACAGCAGACAGCTATCTTACATCAAAGAGATAGCAAAAGAGATTATCGGTGGGAGCATATGACAAAAAGAAAGCCTTCATGTAGAAGAATCTAAAGTCGCCCCCAAAAGTCTATCATTTTCCCTGCTGCAAAGAAAGACTCTTGCCACAGGGAGCTGCTGGCCCTTTTCTCTGCAGCAGAAAGAGGCTCCAGGAGTGGGGAAGCAACAGGACATTAGACTGCTAAAAATAGCACTGTGGAAAGGGAGGTGCTGCTTGGGTAAGTAGAGAGGCGTGTAGGGTACATACCCACAGGGTTCATGAGTGTCTTTACTTACCAAACCATCTCTGCTGCTATTTGTACCTGTGCTACTGGGGAGGGGTGTATATTATATGTTCTCTATGCACAGAAGGAGCATGCAATGTAGATGTATCTTCAGTGTAAAACTCTAGGGGCCCAAGCTAATTACTGTACCAGGCCACTGGATATTGACACAGGCAGCTCTGGAACGCTGGGGTCAGACAGTCATATTTTGTGACGTTTCTACTGAGCGGTACCCAGGGGTACCAAAACCTGGTATATTGACCACCAGTGGTCAACATAACCTTTGCCAATGGTCTGTGGAGAGCTAGCTGGTCACAAGGTCTTGGCTCCCCTTTGTTTACAGGTGCTAAATTACATTAAAAGGCAGCTAAAAATAGATTAAATACTTTCCTAGTATTACTGTTCCATGCAAGCAATTGCTATGGTTTCCCCAGGGATGTTATGTGAGGGGAGGTGGCCCTGCAAGGGAGCAAAGAAATCAAATGTAATTATAGCAGGGTGTCAGATCCTAAGCCCCTCTTCTACTGAGTCATCCTGATGTCAGTTATTTGAACCATGCATAGGGAGGTGCAGAGATATTTTTTCTGAGTCACTCTAAGGGTAGAGCAGGTGTGTCCAATTAGCTCCAAGTTCGGTGGGTCTCTCAAGCAGAAGGAACAACAGGCAGAGATAGAGGTCCTGCAAGGAAATCTAAAGGGCAGCCAAGCTCGGGGAGAAAGCTGGTGTTTGTTTTTTGTGCTAATTAAAGTTAGCAATAAAAGCAAACCCTCTGAAGGGGATTATTGTTATATCAGGTACCTCCAGGTGGTGGTGTCTTCCAAGTTCTTTTTCTCTGTTTGTGAGACAATGTTCAGTCTTAGGAAGATGTGTGCTGCTATTAGTTCTGTTATGCAAGGTTCTATGCAGAGGTTGCTGTATGAGCTGTATGAGCTGCAGGAGAGATTGCGCTCTGCCTTGGCCTACGATTGGAGTAAATTCTTAAGGCAGAGCTGGTTTCTGGGAACTGGGGGTCAGTGTTGGGTTGAGCTTCCTGAGAAGGGATTGTCCTGCATGTTCTGTAACCACCTCCGTTCCAGGACTGGTGCTATAGATAAAACAAGGTACACTTAAAATAGATCCAGATTCCACGCCATTGATTTCTTCTCCACTAAGAAGCCAGCCAGCAAGCCTCTGATATCAGCTGCCCTTAGGCAGAGGGATAACAGTATCCTCGTCCACGACAGGGTGGGAAGCGCACCTACACACAATAGTCTTCCCACAAACACATGGACATCCTTAACGATTGTATGTAATGTTGCTGTAAAGCTCTGTGTCTGCTCAAAAGCTTGTCTCTCTCAACACCGGAAGTTGGTCCAATAAAAGATATTACCTCACCCACCTTGTCTATCTAATATCTTTGATGACTGTAACCCAGGCCTGCTGGGTGTGGCGCTCTGTCCCACTCTAGCGATACCTAGGCCAGCTAGAGATTGACGAGGCTGCTACAACCCTGGCTAACAAACCAATATATTTTAGCTCATGCATTAAGCTCCAGAGGTCCCAGGTTTGATCCCAGCCACCGCCAACCGGGGTCTGTCGGCATTAGAAGTGGGGGCTCCTCTGGGATATCGACTAGGAAGTCTCTGAAACATTATCAGGGCTAAATAAAAGTCCTTAGGAATCCGGGATTTGCATGTCATCTGATTGGCTAATAGATACATATGGACTCAGCTGTAGCCAATTAGGATACACATATGTAATTTGATTTGTCAACTCTTGTTCCAAATTTAAGTTTTCTTGGCCTTGGTATAAACAATAGAAGATTTTACTAACTCTTCCAATGACTTCTCAGCCATTCACAAATTGAGATTTCTCATCTATGTAACCCTAGGAATAGTGTCATGATGCTGGACTATGTTCATAAAAAGATTTTGTGGTTATTTTGTGTTTTGTTTTAGTATTTACTCACCCAGTAAATCCATTTATCACCTGAAGACAAACCTGTGCCAGAAACATTTGCTTGCCAATAATTCTGTCAAAGCATTTAATAATAATACCAGCTCATGGTGTCATCAGAAACGTCCCTCCCTCCCTCAAAAAAAAGATAATCAATTCCTTATAAATCACTGCAGTCCATCTCACTGGTTATTTTTAAGCAGGTATATTGGTATAATATAGTAACTGGGCCACATTCTGTGTTACACTAAAGCCCCATTCTACTGCTTCTGGCAAAACTTATTTACTACCGCTTCACACAGCTCTGAAAACGTAAAGGAGACCTGTAAGACTGCTGGCCTGTCTCCCCAAGCCCATGAAGGACTCACCTAGAATCTTTCAGGCTATTCCTCTGGGTCAGCCTTTTATTCTTCAAACACAAGACTTAGGCAAAACACCAAAACAAAGCTGTTCTTCAGCCTGCCACAGCTCCCAGGGGTTTTTCCCCTTGCCGCTCTTGGTGTCAAAGAGAAGAGGTTTCTTCCTTTCAATTGCCCTGCTTGGAGCCCAGCTTGTTCCCGCAGCTACCTTCCACCTGAACTCTCTCAGCCCTTTATAGAAAACACCTGACCCTTTCCCAGCCCTCTGATCATCCAACGAGGCTGTGTGACCCCAGAACCCCTGACCCTTAAAGGGGCAGACCACCCTATTATAGGGCCTTCATGTAAGTGGGAATCAGACCCATTATAGATCACTGAATTCAAATTTGGCCCCAAATTTAGCTTTTGTATAAACAAGCTTTTACAAACACCAAGATAAAAAAAATGATACTTGATTAATTATTCAGAATTCAAATAGGAGTTCGTTTACTGAAAAACAGCCTCAGATTTAATGATCCAAGCACGCTGTGATCTTATCATGGGATCTACTGAATCTTATTGCCTGGAGTCTTGCTGAAGTCAATGAGCCTTTGCTTGGGCATTAGGGCTCATGTTAGCAAATCCCACTGCAGGACCCCTGCCTATCTGAGTCTGAAATGTTAGGTCAAATTCAGAGGCAAGTCTGAGTCCAAGTTCATGTAAGTTCCACCTTCTTCTGGCTCCTTGACATGTAAGTGAGTCTCCTTTAAATCATCTTACCAATATGCAATTTGCATCCCCCTAAAACATCATTGCTGAGTTTGGCCTTTGGTTTTAATTCTGGGTATTAAATTACAATTCCCACAGGGTCAACACTGCAAACCTGCATAAAGCCAGAGCATGTATGTGGAGTGTGTGTGTGTATATTAAACCCATATGTGCATGTTAAACCCATTCCTAACCCACAGAATGGTAGTACAGGCCCCTTGCCACCACTCCTCCAGCCTATGGCCCACACAAGTGGCCACTGCCCTTCCACATCCCTTACAGGGAGTTTCCTGGCCACTATGTTTGCATGCACCCTAATGCTCTGCTCCATTCTGAACTATTCTAAGCCAGCCCAGATCCCACCATCTGGGTGCTCAAGTGGTGCAAAAGCCCCTATCACCCTCTCAGCTCAATAATTCCTCATAGCTGAAGGGGTTCAGAGACTTTGTGAAGGCCCCAGGGATTGATTACCCAATAGGCAGACTAAGCACATGCTTAGGGCACCAGCAAAGCAGGGGCACCACACAAAGGGGGGGGGGGGTAAAATTTGATATTTCAAAAAAAGTCTCGAAGTAGTCATCATGGGAAAAATCAGAACTTTGTTAGACTTCCTTACACCACTACACACTCTTCCCCCATTTTTCTGTTCTCTTTTTATTACTTATCCCCACCTAAACCAGTGGGGCGTCCTACTAACGTAGATCAAAATAATGCGAGGAAATCAGAGACTGTAACTGATCATCCTACTCCTGGTGGTAAAACAGACATTGTTCTAGAAGGTGTGGTCAGAGACTGAACCTGCTCATGATGTAAATAATAGGAGAAAAGATCCTAGTATGTGGGTTGATTTCAGTACCGATGATGTAGCTTACTGGATAGATCATGGACCAAATGACTGTCAACACCACACTGGGCCATTTGAAAAATCACATCGGACTTTTACCAATGGCAAACAAACAAGATATTGTCCACACACAAAAAATTTTGGCATGAAAGCGAATGGTGAGAAATACACTCGAGAATGGCTACTGTATTCACCATCAACAGGGTCTGTGTACTGTTTTGTTTGCAAAATTTTGCATATAAAACTTCATCTGCAGCAAACCGGGATGTTGAATTTAATGACTGGCAGAATACTGTTTTAATTGAACAACATAAAAAATAGCACTACTCACAGAGATTCAATGTTGACATATTTAAATCGAAGACAGGGTTTTGGATTCACACAAAAGTTGGAAGAACAAATTAAAGGGGAGCGTGAATACTGGCAACATGTCTTGCAGCATGTTATAGCTGTTATTCAAACATTAACTGAATGTGGTCTGCCTTTCCGGGGATCAAATGACATATTTGGATCATTGCAGAATGGAAATTTCTTGGGATTGTTGGAGCTTGTGGCTCCGTTTGACCCATTTTTAGCAGGCCATATCTCAAAAAAATGGGAATGCTGGCAAAGGTAACCCATCATACTTATCCAAGACAATATGTGATGAACTCATTGGTCAAATGAGTGACAAAGTTCGTTCAGCTTTTGTGGATGAAATAAGTATTGCTGGGCACTTCAGTTTCTGTCAACTCTACACCTGATCTTTCACATATTGATCAATTGCGTATTGTACTAAGATATGCATCTCCCACAGATGGAAAACCAGTTGAACGATTTATAACATTCCTCAATTTGAAAAGCCACACGGGTGAAGAAATGGCAAATCAAGTACTGCATTGTCTGTATCAAGTTTGCAAAATAGATTTCTCAAAGTGCAGAGGTCAATCTTATGACAACGCTGCCAACATGTCAGGGTGTTATCAAGGAATGCAGAAGAAGCTTTTAGAACAGAACAAATATGCCATATTCATACCATGTGCTGCACACTCTCTCAATCTTGTTGGCCGCAGTGCTGTTGATTGTTGTCCGATGGCAGTAAGGTTTTTCTCAACAGTCCAGTTACTTTATACATTTTTCTCTGCCTCAACACACCGATAGACAGTTTTAAAGACATATTTGGGCAATGATTGTGTGTTGAAATCTCTTTCTAATACTCACTGGGTGGCACATGCAGTGGCAACAAGTGCAATTCTGGAGTCCTACTCAAAGATTGTGAATGCATTAGAAAGTATAGCTGAAGACCAATCAAAAAGGAAGAAACTATATGAGAGGCAGAAAACATTGCAAGCAAGATGCAAGAACTAGAGTTTCTATTCATGTTGACCATGTAGAATGAAATTTTTACCACACAAGTCAAGTTCTCCAAGAAAACGAATTGGATTTGAAAACATGTGCAGACTTCTGTCAATCATTAGCAGACCACTTACACACTTTGAGGAATGATTTCGAAAGATTTGAAGACGTATCAAAAGTATCTTGCCAGATACTAACTACAAAGAAGCCCAGTCCCGCAAGCGAATCAGGAAAAAACAAGCAAATGATAGTAGTGCAACAGAAACAGCATTGAATCCTAGACACAAATTTCGCATATCTACTTACTATGCTATAACTGATACACTTGAAGTTCATATGAAGAGGAGAGGTGAAGTGTACAAAGAAGTATCAAGTAGATTTTCTTTTCTAAACGATATGGACTTATCTGACAGACAATATTCAGAAGGTTCCCAAAAGCTAGATGACTCATACCCTGTTGACTTGAACATGAATCTCTCTGGAGAAGTACAGCAGTTCCACTCTTATATGTGCGCAAAATTTAATGAAACAGGAAAAATGAAATTCAGTCACATTGATCTTCATGGCACAATATTGAAAGACGGAATACAATATGTATTTCCAAATGCAGAGATCGCACTATGTATTTTTCTAACATTGATGATTACTAACTGCTCCACAGAATGCTCTTTTTCTCAGCTGAAAATAATAAAAAGCCCTCAGAGAACAACAATGTGTCAGGACAGACTTGGTTTACTTTTCTTATTGTGCATGGAATGCTTCATCAAGTCAGCTTCTATGAACTTATCCAGAATTTTGCAGTCAGAAAAATCTAGAAAGAAGCTATTTTAATTTCAGCATACATGTAAGTTGTGTCATTTCAAAAAATAAAATTTTATTTTACGGTATAGTATTGTTTTTATTTTGAATTACATATGGGGGGGGGGCACCATAATCTTTTCAGTGCTTAGAACCTCTAAAGGTCTTAATCCGGCCCTGGAAGGCCCTCAGCATCGAGATGGATTATATCACCCAAAATTCTCACTTTCCTGAGCCCTAATTGAAATTCTAGTTGAAAATTCTCTGCTGATTCTTTCTGGCAACTAGGTTGTAGATCTATTTAAGCATTTAGATAGGTATACTGGTTCCTGGAACTAATGGCTCTCCAGCAAAATCAGTAGAGGCCAGCAGGAACCAATAAACATCAGTTGATTAATTCTACTGGAATTGCCACTAGGGGCATTCCGACATCAGGACAGCAGAGAATGACTTGATAGTCAAAGACTGAAAATACATTTAAGAATATATTATTATGAAATTAGACCCTGAAGTAAAGCAGTTAAGCACACGCTTAAAGTTAAGCACATGCTTATATGCTTTGCTGAATAGGGATGGACTTAAGCATATGTTTTGCTGAATTGGGGACTCAATTACCACCATTTATATATCCATTTCTACACTATGTTTATGGAAACTAATAATGTATTTCCTTAGAAACTGTTTTTCTATCTTAGAAGAGTTTTTAAAAGGTCCCTTGGGTACATCTTCAAGATACAACTACGGATCTCTTGAAACTGCTAGGAAGCATTTCTTTTTTTTTTTTTTTTGGACTAATGCTGCCAGCCATGACAAACTACATAACTAAAAATAGAATAACAGAACAAAATGCTACTAATAAAGATGGTTTAAATATAACCAAAATTGCAAGTGACTAAATAATACTAAATAGATGCAAATCTTCTGGGAAAACTAATTCCACAGAAAATAAGAAAAATAGGAAAACAAACCAAAAATAAACCAGAAGTTGCAGTCTTATATCTAAAAGGAATGAGCAAAGAGCAAGGGGCCCATTTCTGCTCCCCTTGAGGTCAATGGCAGTTTTGTCTTCAGGCCCTGTGTGTGAGATTTTCAAAGCGTTGTTTGCAGTGCTGTAGCCAGGTTGGTCCCAGGACACTAGAGACACATTAGCAATCTCTCTGGGAATTTCAAATGCACTCAACGTTGGCCTAACTCTGCTCTCATTAAAGTCAATCGGAATTTTACCAGACACGTGAGCGCAGGCCTAAATCAAATTCCCATTGGCTGCAATAGGAGCAGAGTTAGACCAACACTGGAGAACTTGCCTTTGTATATCTTTATTATACCAAAATCCCAATCCCATAATCCCTACCATGGCAACACTTCTGTTGATTCCAATGGAACTTTTACCTAAGCAGAGACAGCCAAATTGGATGCCAAGTGACAAAAGGAATGGACTGCTGCAGACAATGAAGCAATATAGCCTGTATCACCCTCAGATTTATCACGGCTCCCTCTAGTGGCAATAAAAATGTCTAAAACGTAGAGAGCACTCAAATCATTCCTTGGAGAGGAGAAAGCAACGCCCCTCTCTCTCCCTCTGACAAAGTAGTGAAGTTATAGGATAAGGCAGAGGGACTTTCTTTCTTTTTTTTTTTTTTTTTTTTTAAGTGATGCAAATCCCTTTTTTCTCTAATCTTTTCCAGGGAAATTCTGGCTCTGTTAAGTTTAGCTGAGCCTTTGGGACAATTTTGGGGAGTTTTTAACGTCCAGAGGGGCCATTCACTTTTATTCATTTGTAGTAATTTTTCATTAAGACCTGGCTTCTAATTAGTTTCAATGAGCCCTTACGCTTCTCTTTCCGTTGGCTACATTTAATAAAACACCCACATACAAGACACACTGCCCATATGGCACTTCGCACTGGAGTGCAAGTGACCTCACGCAGAACACCTGTAAAGTAATACCGGTAAGTTTTGTACTGCAGAATTGGGGCCTATGAGTGGCTCCAGTCCTCACACATTTCTTCCCAACTGCCACCACAAAGAGAAAGAGAGAACCACACATGATATCCCCCTTGCTTAATGAACCTCTAGAAGATATTCAGACTCCATGGTGATGGACATGGCATGACAACTAATAGAACAGAACTTTTAAGCCAATGGGATCTGCTTGGGTGCACAGTCTGCACATCACATTGTGGGATCAGGACTGTAGTTTTGCTCTGCTTTTTTAAAATATTGATACGGGCACACGTGGTGAAAAGGTAAAGCTAATAAATCTTATTTTTAAGAAAAGAAATTCAAGACAATCTTATTGAACGATAACCATCCAGGCAGTCTTGTTTCTATCGTACTTTCCTTACAATTTGGAAATTAAAAACTGAAGCCATTGGAAATATAAAGAGTTTGGAGAAACTTTCTTTATAGATGTCATGGCTGGTGCATAGAAGAAGTTTACAAACCAGGCACCATCATATCAGTGTTAAAAGTGCTACCATCAGTGTTCTTAATACAGATGGGGACAAACCAAAACCCAGGATACAAATAGAGCCCACATTAGAGCCATACATTTTAGGACCAGAAGGTACTCATCTACTCTGATTCCCGTATATCACAAGCCATCATCACTACCTAGCGCCTATACACTAAACCCAACAACCAAAATTAGGCCATGGTATTACAGCCCACAGGAGACTAGACTATTGAGTGCCATAGGCAGAGAATAGGAGGTACTGAGCACACCAATGTCCCTGCAATAGCAGGGAAATGATTACATGAGATATACACAAGTAATCCTGGCGAGTGACCTGCACTCCATACTGCAGAAGAAGGAAAAAAAAAAAAAAGCTCACTGCCAATCTGACCTGGGAGAAAATTCCTTCCTGACCCCACACATGGCAATTAGTTAGACCAGGAGCATATGAGCAAGAACCAGCCAGCCAAGCACATTGTTTGGCAGAAGACAGAATAAAATACATTAGTCAGATGGGCCCCAGCCTCCTCAAACTGAGGTAAGGGAGGGGTCACCTGTCCTCAGTTCTTACTGCATTGAAGAAACCACAAAGCCAAGTTTACAATACATATGGACATCTTTCCCACTTAGTAACCATCCACTGAGCAAAACAGAAGGTTAGTTTGTAGTTTCTGTGACAATTTCCCATCAGCACAATGGTCTTAGACCTCAGATGCACTGTGAAAGCATACTGTTTATTCTTACTGGTTTTGTATGTTTACTGAAGCAACAGAGTTGCTTGGGACTAATGCTATAATTTTAAAAGAACAATGCTTAGTTATTCCACAGAGCAACCTCTATGAACAAACAAAACTGGAGCAAGTTATGCTTCTATATATAGCTATAGAAGACTATGAAAATCTAAAATGTGAAATATAAGCCCTGCTAACAAATCCATAGAAACATTATAGAATCTGTCACTTTTATTTTTAATCTAGTTACTAAAAACAATAAATGCATGAGGAGTTTATGGACACAAACTTAGAAGGTGATGGGGAGTGAAACCTTTCTTAAACGACTACTCATGGATCCAGGAGAAAATTGGTTGCTGAGGAGAGATGGCTGTTAACTAGAGATCAGATAAAACCGTAGTGGAATCCTAGGGCTGTCTTTATAGTGGTCTCTTAAAACAGGGGAGTCCCTCTGTGAGAGGCCTGTGATGCAGGTTTCTTTGTACTTCCACACTTTGAAGCAACACAAAGCCGTCAGACCAGGTTTGTTGTCACTTAACTTCCACTGGTTTTTAGGTGAGCGGAGATGTTCAATCCAAAACAGCAGAACCTCATTGAGCGTCTCCCATATTTGGTCTTTTATCCAAATCCTATTTACATCCCTACACCCCAACATGAGACACTCCCTCATTTAACAATTCCCCCTTTAATCCCCAAATAAGTAACTTATCTCCAAACTCCACAGCAAGCCCCCCTCCCCTTGAATTATCCAAACACCCCTCCCCATATTTGCCACATGCCAAGGCTGTACTCAATACTCCACAAGCCCCCAGAATACCTGGTTCCTGCCCCAAAGACCTCACAATCTACCCCAAAACGTTTTCGACCGCACAGGGTGGCTTTGTCCTGTGAGGTCTGCAGTGCTTGATGTGTGTGCAGAGGGAGGGGGGGGGGGAAATCACAGGAGGGGGGTGTCGCAGACACAGCCAAAACAAAATGAAAAAAAAATTGAGCTGGGTCCCCAAGGGGCTCCCTCCTGGCTTGCTGAAGTCGCTGCTCCCAGATGATGATAGGAACCCCCCACACACACACACACACTCAAATACAAGTTTTTTCCAGCCCCCTTTAAGCAGTGGAGGTTCAGAACGCCTCTGCAAGGGGCTGGTGTCAGTGGGCACCGAGGGGGCCCCCATCGGAGCAGTGACATGAAAATTACTGATCTTCCCCCAACCCGCGACACCAAGCGCCGGGCACGATTCATTTCTTGCCCCCCCCCCGTCAGCGACACCGCCTCCGCCTGGGGCAAAGCGGGATTTCATTCTCCTCCCACCCCAGGGAAGAGCAGGAAACTGTCCCTCCCTAGCCCCCCGTGACAGCATCCCTCGGGGATGTTATATAACGGGCGGGGGGAGGAAATACCCTTCCAGGGGGGTTATTCCAGGCACTGGCTACCCCCGGGGGGGCCCCACGCTGCAAGGGCACCGGACAGACTGAAAGTCAGTAAGCGGCAGCCTGCGCCTGAACTTACCTGCTGGGGCTCGTTTTTCCAGCCCCTGTGCACCGCCGCAGCCACTGAGCCGGCGAGCCGCCGCTTGCTGCTCCGCTCTCTGCTCTGGGGAGCCGCTGTCACCCGGACAAAGCGGCTCCGGGCGGGCTGGGCAAAGAGGGCGGGCTGCAGCCGGCCCAATCAGCCAGCCCGGCGGCTCAGCCACACACGCCAACCAGCGTGTGAGAACCAATCCCGTCTACACGCCCCGACCCCCCCAGCACGCCCGCGCTCCGAGCTCCTGTCAGCGCCAGCTGCTGCTGTAGGCTGGGCGAGAGGGGTGCGGGGTGGGAATCAGTCACTGCCTCGCCACAAGTGGGTGGAGGAGGTTTCTGTCTAGGGTGACCAGGTGGCCCGATTTTATAGGGACAGTCCCAATTTTGGGGGCTTTTTCTTATATAGGCTCCTATTACCCCCCACCCCCTGTCCTGATTTTCCACACTTGCTGGCTGGTCACCCTATTTCTGTCTGCCCCCCCAACCCCTCTCTGCACAAGGATGGAAATTTCTGTTCTTCCCCCGCCGCAATCACGTCCATACAGGCGGGGTACTGGGGGGCGCAAAGGGAAAACTCTGCCCACCAGGTGGAGGCAAGTTCAGGTTTCTGTGGCATCATCTGGGTCTGGGCACTGGAGTGTAGACAGAGCTTAATTTGTAATGAAAGAGGTGCCAGGGCGCAAACAGATTATTTTACTTTCATAATTGACCTGGCAAGCCCAGAGGTGCCGGGATATGACCTGCCCAGTCTAGAGGTGCCAGGGCTAAGCCGTGGCAAGCCCTGGCACAAATTAAGCATTGCATGTAGATCTCTGCTATGTCAGAACTCTCATTCTCCTCTGTTGGGTTCCCCTAGTTTAGTGTCGTAATAACTAGGCTTGGAAATATTAGACTTATCTGAATGTCACTGCGCACACACAAACTGATGAAAATATCTATCTATTATAGCGGAAAAAGACCAATCTGGGTCTTATTTTAAAAAGAAAGTCATTTAAGAGTTTTGATCCTCTGCTTTCTTGGAAAAAAAACTGTTCCTCTTCCTCCTTTCTCTCCCAATTTGCATATCAGAGGCTGCTAAACCTTAAAGTTTTCTGTGGTATCTCCTCACTCCTATAAAATGTTATGGGGATGAAATCAGTAGGGGTCTACAGAAATGGCTGTGAAAATCTATAAAATGTAACCGAGAATGAGATCATTCCCATAGAATCCTATAGAAAATCCAATAGAAAGATTACAATTCACTCAAGCTCTTTCCATTAACGGCCCTAATGACTTGCTGTGGTGAATGAGACTAGAGTCCCATCTCAGATAGTGCCAGAAGATGGTGCAAGAAATCCTGCAGTGGATAGTTATAGGATAACCGTCACACAGGGAAAGTTTCTTCCGCACTCCATTACTTAGAAGCTGTCCTTATGTCCTGAAGCATGAGGTTTTAGATCCCTTCCAAAGTCTTGGTTCTGTGTTTCTATTTTTTAATTCTTACTATCGTGAGTGGATACCCTTGTAATCTATAGATTAATTATTATGATCGTTTGTATTGCAATAGCACGTCAGAGCCCAAGTCACGAACCAGGACCCCTTTGGGCTAGGTGCTGTACAACCACAGAAGAAGACAGTCCCGGTCCTAAAGAGTTTACAATCTAAATAGACATGTTCAATATTCTTTGAATTCTGCTAAGGTCTCTCAGTTTTAAACCTGTAGCATTTCAGTTTCATTGAATGTCCCCTTGTTTTTTGTATTCTGAGGATGGGTGTACCTGATTTACTTTCTCTGCACCATTCACATACCATATCCCTGTATCACATCCCCTCTTACTTCTCTCCTCTTTGAAGTCAACAATCCTGATTTTCCCCATTCATTCTTCACTGCCACTTCCAGTTGAAGTTCATGCTTGGAAGAAAGTCAAGGTTCACCAGGCAGAGTTTTTCTTTCACCCCCTGGGTATCTCCACTGAGGGGGCTGAGCTAGCCCATAATTAGGAAAACTGAGAACATCTAAGCCTGAGCTTTGGAAATGCTCTTGCAAGCATTTCAACATTATTATTGGGACAATTGGGGAGACCAACACAGGATTCCAGTGTTTAAAGTATCAAATGTCTTTCAAAGTAAGCACTAATGAGAGTGGAAACAATGACAGGTTCTGAATATCCCCCTCTGTAAGTATTTAAACATTCACATTAGGAAAATTCCATAATAAGGGGCAATTATGTTTTTAAATATTTAAAAGCAACTCTGAGAAAAGAGAGCTCCCTGGTAGCTAATGAAACCTGCCTTTCAGAGATAATGTTGCCATTTACTAATTTGGACTCAAACACTATGTCTGGTCTGAGTAGCCAGGCTGTGCATACCAGAGTGCTGCAGGGATCCTCCCATAACCCAAGTATCTGTAGCATATCAGGGAATCTCAGGGTTGAGAAGGAATCCCTTAACCAACCACAGAACAGCAGCTTCTTATAAGATTTGTAAACAGTGACCCAGTGCTGATCACCCTAAATTCAATGAAAGTTTTGCTATTGACTTCAGTGGATGCAGGATTAGACCCAATGAACCAAATCCTAAATTGCTCAGTACCCACTGAGATAAGGGGAGTGGCAAGTACAAATCATCTCTTGGGATTTGATTTGCTGGGCCAAACTGTTCTCCAAGTTACACTCAGGTTGCACCAGTGACTTCAACAGAGCTGAATCAATAAAACTAAGAGAAGAATTTGGCTCATCATGTTGATATGTGACCATCAGCAAAATACAACCAAGGACCCAGTCCTGCAATCTTAGCACATACTTCAGGGTCAGAGTTTTCTCCTTTCAGAAGAAAGGAGTCTGTCCCTCTGCCACCCCCCCCCCCAATGAAGCAGATCAAAGTTCCTGTCCTACATACTGGCTCTTATCCAGGGCCGGCGCAACCCATTAGGTGACCTAGGCGGCAGAACTGGCTCCAGGGTTTTTGCCGCCCCAAGCAGCAGAAAAAAAAAAGCCGCGATCGGTGGCACTCCAGCGGCAGCTCCACCGCACTGCTTTCTTCTTCAGCGGGAATTCAGTGGCAGGTGCTTCCCTCTGAGAGGTATCCGTCGCCAAATTGCCGCCAAACAGCCCAATGTGCCACCCCTTCCCCTTGGCCACCTCAAACACCTGCTTCCTGGGCTGGTGCCTGGAGCCGGCCCTGCTAGGCAGTCGCCTAGGGCACTGCAATTTGGGGGGCAGCGACCGAGGCGGTATTTCGGTGGCGGGACCTTCTGCCGCCTCTGTGGGGGGCGGCATTTCAGGGGGGAACTTCTGCTGCCTAGGGCGGCAGAAAAGCTGGTGGCACTCCTGCTCTTATCTATTGCTGCCCCCTCTGAATGTCCCCAGGTTCCTTCACCGGCTGCTGGATTAGGAATCCTCCTTAAAGGAAGAGTCCAGCAATCAGAATGGGAAACCTGGGTAAAGTTAATGCTGACTGGATCAACATTAACTTACCCACGAACGTTCCCTGTAGCTGGTTAGAGGGACATCATTGTCTCCACAGCTCTTAGTCTGACCCTTCTTTATGTGTTTAGTATCCACCAAGGGCTTCTGCAGAATGCAATAAAGACAGCAAAATAAAACTGGGGGGCAAGGGCTATCTGTGTCTTTTATTAGTCTGCAAAGCACCCTGCCCAGCTATGGGTAGTGTGGGAATAATTAATGAAATGTAAATGAAACATTGCTATAGAAGGTCTTTCTCTCTGGATTAGCTGTATAATTCCAATCCTTTACCAAAAATGTGTCAGTAAATAGATATTGTACCATAGCCACTAGGATTATCACTGCACAAGCCACTAATTAGAAGTGACAATAAGTTCTAAGGCAACTCACAGCAGAAGCCCATCGTTAACATGTTCTGTCCATGAGTCACCCTAAAAATCCTTTTCTCTTCAACATTGTAGAATTCCTGACCCAGTTTAGAGCCCTCCCCCATCCCCCAATAAAGATTTGTTGTGTTACAGTTAACCCACAGTTTTGAAGAAAACTGAACTACTGTGCCTGCATATCTAGCTAAGGAATGTTTTTAACTAAGAGAAATATTTGTTAGCCTTGATGCTTGGTAAAGTAAGAGGAACAAAGAATTCCACTAGCTTTTAAAATAATCTCTATTGCTAGCAAAGAAAGAATCTTTGTTCTGCAACGAAGTTCATCTTGAAGCATAACAGCAATTCTTATTGCTTTCATCTTGACTGGTTAACTGAGTTCTTATACCAGAGGTGCCATGCCAGCACCTCCTTCCCATGGTATAGCAGCTTTGCCTCAGTTTCCCCACATGCTATTCAGACCACTTCCACTATAGATGTGGCTTAGTCCTCCAACTTTGAGCTCCACCCCTTCCAGGGTAATTGAGTCCTTCACTCAAAATCCACTAGAGACACCAAACAAAAACCATCCTCAGCCCAGCCAGCTCAGCTGTCAGCCCCCTTCCTGGCAGGCAGGCCCCCAGCTGCAATGTCTTGGTCTATTATCAGGTTCCTGGGTTTCAATCACACCAACAATATGGTTCAGGCCCACCCTTCTACCAGTGGGTTCAGGCATAATGCAGTGTCCTGACAGCTCCTAGCCCCAAACAGGCTTCTTATCCCACATAGGAGCAACCTACGTGCCCTCCCTATCGGGCCATTACCTGACTCCCCTCCTTTAAATCCCCCCTCCCACCAACAGGTATTACAGGGCAGGGCAATTTGAGCCTGTGTCTGTTAATTAACCCCTTCCTGTCTGGTGTGAGCTATATTATATACTGAAAGTGTTCTTGGAGGGGTGGAGACACCCCATGGCATACACATCCTCATGAGAACAGAAGGCACCACTCACTAGCGTCACTGATGGCATTAGAGCAGGTTGCTCGTGAATGGCCCGGGCTTGCTGCTGCGTCTTTACAAACAGCAGCATTTGAGTTCTCAGCTGTACTCAACCAAATGTTTGGTTGTGAAGCTGCAGCAACTGGCTTGTCAAAATGATCTCCCAGGTTGATAGATTGCCTCCTCCCTAAATTGGTGAATGGGATATAATAGCAGCCAGATAGTCAAAGAAACCATCTGATATCTGCCTACAGCACATACAGTTTGTGGAGGCGTATCAAAGATTCCAGCTGAATCAAACCCAAACTAAGAACACCGCCTGTCCAGCACGTGGTTTCTAAACATCCTGCCTGCCTTGCTGGTACACATATTTCCAGCTCCTTTTAGGCTGGAGATCCTCTGGGGAGGAACTATATTTATTTCATCTCTTGTACAGTGCTGTGTACATTGTAAGCCCTTAATACATAACCAGGCCCACTCCCGGTTCTTATATTCATGATGAGATTTATTAGGAGTGACTAGCCCAGTATGTCCCAAACTGCAGCAAAAGACACAATGTGAACAGGGTTTCTGTTTTGGGAGGTCCATGAATTTTATTTTTGGGGATTTATTTTTAGGAATGTTTAAATTTTATGTAGATATCCAAAAGTCAGGGATCAATTACTGACAAGTGGGAAGCTCATTGGGACGATCTCATCACAGTCACCTCCATCACTGGACAATACAACTTCAGCCATCCTTTGTTACCCAAACTTATTTATAATTTTTTGGTATCTTTTCTTATATCTATGTATTAGGCTCCCATTTCCCCATTAATTCCTTTTCCCCATCAGTACAGGTTTATTGTTAGTTCAAACCAGTCTTTTCTAGCCTTTTAACTACTTTATCGTTTCTTTTTCTCACAAACATGACTACTCTACAATTTCTTGCACATGCGCAGTTCTACTTATGCTTACGCTGTTAAATGTTATCCAAAGAAACTCTTAAAATCCACAGCAGGATTCTGTCAGGCCTAAATATGCCTTTGTTTCCAACAGATTCCTATAGAAATAATTATGCTTTCAGAAGCAGAGCAGTGTGGATGATAAGTTATTATGATTAACTTATTAGTCATTTATATGACACTGCAAATATGTACAGCCAATAGAAAATAAGCAGCATGAGCAGACAAGTAACAAAAATCACATTTTATACCAGTATCCTGAAGTTAACACAGACATGGGGACTCATGCACAGTCTGCTTCAAACTGGGTTTATTGCTACAAATTTACTAGCAAAGCCCATGCTGCTAACTCTCAGATTTTAAAAAATGTATTAAAGCTAATTACTACAATGCCTACCCTGCTAGAAATGCCTATAAATAAATGAATCAACTTGAAGTTTGCCCTGAGGTGGTGCCATAACACATAGACTGCAGTCCCTAGTGAAATGTGAACAGTGTAAGTGAGGGAGCAGGACCCGACACAGTTGCACAATTGTTGTTAAGCAGTATGGGGTCAAACCTGGCCTCTCTTGCACTGATGTGCCAGTGTGAAGTGAAAAAAGAAAAAGGGGAGCTTCTGCTTTTTTGCATAAACTACAGGACAGAATCTCCCAACCATGTACAAGAGAACTTCAGAAGAGATGGTGAGCCCGTCCATACACTATGCGCCAGATCCTCAAAGGTATTTGATTTCAGTGGGAGCTAGGCACCCAAATGCCTTTCAGGGTCAGGGTCCATGTCCCAAAGAGGTGAGATGTAGAGGCTTCAGTGATTGCAAATTTTTGCATGTCCTGGCACTTGAATTTGTGCTGGCAAATAAGTTAATTGCTACTTGATCCAGTCACACAAATCCAAATTTTTGAATATGCAAAAATGTGCACATCCACAAAACCGTGACTGCAAATTTAGTGGCCAGGTTGGGACCCTTTTGAAAATTTGGCCCACAGACTATCTAAATATATGGACTTACACCTGAAGGAAAAGGATGACCAGTTGTTGTTTTTTTGGGGGGGGGGGGGGGGAGGTATTTTGTTTTTAGAGGAACATCAGACTCGACTCTTAAATAAGTGGTACATGATTCAAATTCATGGCAAGCAACAGCCAGTTGTCTGTCTTTTGGATAAAACATTCTTTGGTTTCTTTTCATGGAAAAGGAACTTAAAAGCTCAGACTTGCACTGCTGTAATCACCTTTTTATATCCATGTTTTATTCCAGTTCTGTAAGCAAGCTTAAAATAGTAGATGATAATATCAAGATTTGGACAGCGGAAGAGGGTCACATAGCAATACATCAAGCCACAGGACATTATTTAATAAAGGTCAGTGGCCTCAACGGGACTTTACATTTTATCATGCATTACCTAGCTATTAAATTTAAGCTGGATGTGACATTTGGGCAGAGGTCATATTATCTATATAGGTCCCAATTCAGAAAAGCGCATATATCTACTGTATAGAAATAAATTAAGGAAAGCAGTCAATGGTCCACTGAGCACATGCTTAGTGCTTTGCTGAATTGGGATGCTTTCCTGAACTTGGGCCAGATACATTAAATTCACCCCAGATCTGAATTAGCAGCAACAAAGTCTAGGGCTGCAAACCCTACTGAGTACATCAGTAGTCAGTTGGCTGGGGGATACAAAATTTTTGAGTTACCAGCCAGCGGCCTGCTACCCATATTTACAACACAGAAAATTTAAGACATGTTACCCCCAGATCCCATGTGCCTCACACTTGGTAACTGATGATGAATCTTCTTTTGTTTTTTAGAATCATAGAATCATAGGACTGGAAGGGACCTCGAGAGGTCATCTAGTCCAGCCCCCTGCACCCATGGCAGGACTAAGTATTATCTAGACCATCCCTGACAGGTATTCGTCTCACCAGCTCTTAAAAATTTCCAAGGATGGAGATTCCACAACCTCCCGAGGCAATTTATTCCAGTGCTTGACCACCTTGACAGTTAGGAATTTTTTCCTAATGTCCAACCTAAATTCCCCTTGCTGCAATTTAAGCCCATTGCTTCTTGTCCTATCCTCAGAGGTTAAGAAGAACAATTCTTCTCCCTCCTCCTTGTAACAACCTTTTATGTACTTGAAAATGGTTATCATGTCTCCTCTGAGTCTTCTCTTCTCCAGACTAAACAAACCCAATTTTTTCAATCTTCCCTCATAGGTCATGGTTTCTAGACCTTTACTCATTTTTGTTGCTCTTCTATGGACTTTCTCCAATTTGTCCATATCTTTCCTGAAATGTGTCTCCCAGAACTAGACACAATACTGCAGTTGAGGCCTAATCAGCGCAGAGTAGAGTGGAAGAATTACTTCTCGTGGCTTGCTTACAACACTCCTGCTCATACAGCCCAGAATTATGTTCACTTTTTTTGCAACAGTGTTACACTGTTAACTCATATTTAGCTTGTGATCCACTATGACCCCAGATCCCTTTCCGGAGTACTTCTTCCTAGGTAGTAATTTCCCATTTTGTATGCATGCAATTGATTGTTCCTTCCTAAGTGGATTACTTTGCATTTGCATTTACTATTGAATTTCATCCGATTTATTTCAGACCATTTCTCCAGTTTGTCCAGATCATTTTGAATTTTAATCCTATCCTCCAAATCACTTGCAGAAGTCAAACCCGCTTGGTTTCATCCGCAAACTTTATAAGTGTACTCTCTATACCATGATCTAAATCATTGATGAAGATATTGAATAGAACGGACCCAGAACTGATCCCTGCAGGACCCCACTCGTTTTCCCTTCCAGCATGACTGTGAACCACTGATAGCTACTCTATGGGAACGATTTTCCAACCAGTTATGCACCCACCTTATAGTAGCGCCACGTAGGTAGCATTTCCCTAATTTGTTTATGAGAAGGTTGGGCAAGACAGTATCAAAAGCTTTACTAAAGTCAAGATATACCACGTCTACTGGTTCCCTCCTATCCACAAGGCTTGTTACCCTGTCAAAGAATGCGACCAGGAGGTTTGACATGATTTGTTCTCGACAAATCCATGCTGACTGTTACTTATCACCTTATTATCTTATACAGTTTAATATATAAGCCAACACCTCCTCCCTTTTCCCCTGCCTGTCCTTTCTGAGCAAGCTGTACACTTCTATACCAATATTCCAGTCATGTGTATTATCCCACCAAATCTCTGTGATGCCAACTATGTCATAGTTGTGTTTATTTACTAGCATTTTGAATTCTTCCTGCTTATTCCCCATACTTCTCACATTAGTATACAGACATCTATGATTCTGATTTGATTTCCACTCCACAGTTCTGTCTTGTCTCTCCCTTATCCCTGCTATAACAGCACATGCCCTGCCCCCGCCCCCCAATTCCAACCCTTCTCCCAGGTCTCCATGTTTTTGACTTACCTGTGGGCTTTGGTCACCTGCTCTCTTCGAACCTAGTTTAAAGCCCTCTTCACTAGGTTAATCATTCTGTATCCAAATATGCTCTTTCCCTTCCTCAATAGGTGGACCATGTGAAACTAAGCCCCCATATGCTTCATAGAGATATTGTAATGATATGATTATGGCATAACTATGATGTATTTTTTACCAGATAGGTCATGTGAGGTATCATTTAAAAGGTTATAATTTATTGGATATGATTGTCCTATTTGTATGCATCATTTTTGCATCTGAAGTTAGGAATATTGTCTATGCATCTATTACAAAGGAGTTTACACCTGGGGAATGCCCACTAGGCAGAATGCAGTCAGTCTAGATGTCTAGCTGGGAAGAGTCATTAGGGAGAACAATAGGTCTTTGAAGATGCTAAGCATGCACTGAGAAGTCTTCCTGGAGATGCTACAAACAGCCTCTGAGTTATGGCTGCATGGTCATGTGACCAAGTCACCTGGTACTGGATTCCATGATAATACTAGTATTTTCCCACTAACCAGGGGTGAAAACCACACTGGGAGACAAAGGATTCGCACCATATGCAAAAAATATTTAAAGCAGTGGAGTGACATCATCATGGTTCATTCTTCACCAACTCCCCACCCAAAAAAGAAGGCTGCTGGAAACACCTGAGAAACAAAGAGACTGAGGCCGGGGGTGGGGGCGAGGGGGAGAGGGCTGAGCCCAGGTTACAGGGTGTCTGGCCTGCGAAAGGAATATCTGAAGTGAGTTGTAAGCTGCCAGCAAGTCTCTGCAATCTGCCTACAACATCATTTAGAGTGAGAATTTATTACTTGTAACCAATTTCTTTAGAATATTAATCTTAGGCTTGGTCTACACTAACCCCCCAAATTGAACTAAGGTACGCAACTTCAGCTACGTGAATAACGTAGCTGAAGTTCGAAGTACCTTAGTTCGATCTTACCTTGGTCCACACGCGGCAGGCAGGCTCCCCCGTCGACTCCGCGGTACTCCTCTCGTCTAGCTGGAGTACCGCAGTTGACTGCGAGCACTTCCGGGTTCGACTTATCGCGTCCAGACAAGATGCGATAAGTCGAACCCAGAAGTTCGATTGCCAGCCGCCGAACTAGCGGCTGGGTATAGACATACCCTTAGATTCCATTTTGTTTTATCTGCTTTGATCTGTTTGCTATGCCTTGTAATCACGTATAATCTATCTTTTGTAGTTAATAAACTTGTTTGTGTTTTGTCTAAAACCCAGTGTGTGGAATTCATAACTGGGGGGCAAAAAGCTGTTGCATATCTCTCTCCACATTGAGGGAGAGGGGAATTTCATGAGCTTACGCTGTACAAGTTTCTGTGCAGTGCAAGACAGTACAATTTTGGGTCTACCCTCTTGAGGGGGTGTGCACTTGAATATTGGGCAGTTCCTTAGCTGAGCCTTCCCATGCAGAGCTGATCTCAGCATTTGTGTGTCAAGCTGCAGCTGGGTGTGTGCCTACCAGTATGTGTGCAGGTAAAGTGCAGTCTGAAGCCTGACGGAGGGCTTGGCTGGCTTGCCTCAGCAATACAGTGTAAAGGGAGCCAAGGCTGGTGGGTTAGGCTAGCTCGGTGATACCCCAGTCCCAGGTGGCACCTTGAAGAAGGGGGGGAACCCGCCACAGACCCCATCTCTGTTTAGCAGTCCTTCTTCCTGGAACAGCATCCCATGGTCAAGGAAGCTGAAGCCCTCCTGGTGACACCATCCTCGCAGCCAGGCATTCACCATCAGGATGCATCTGTCTCTGCCTGGGCCTCTACCCTTGACTGAAAGGATTGAAGAGAACATCACCTGCACCGCCAGCTCCTTCACCCTTACTCCCAGAGCCCTGTAGTCACTTCTGATCTGCTGAGGGTCATACCTCACAGTATCATTAGTGCCCACATGGATGAGTAGCATGGGATAGTAGTCAGAGGGCCAGATGCCCCTTGGCAATCCCTCTGTAACGTCTTGGATGCAGGCCCCTGGCAGGCAGCATACCTCCTGGGATGCCATGTCAGGCAACAGATGGGTGCCTCTGTCCCCCTCAGAACAGAGTCACCAACCACCACTACCCTACATTTCCTTCTGGGAGTGGTGGCTGCAATCCTCCCAGCCTTGGGGGTACATCTTCTCCTCCTCCACCTTTGTGGGTGATTCCTCATCACTCGTTGCCAGGGAACCATATCTGTTTTCCATCACCATGGTGGGTGGGTTGGGAGTAGGGGTGGAGCACTGCCTGCTGCCAGAAGTAACTATCTGCCAGTGTCTTCCCTGGGACAGAGCCATATCCTCCTCCCCCAGTGGTGTGACAGCAATCCTCTGGAGCTGGATAGCTTCCTCAGCCTTAGATGTCTCCATATGAAAACTCAAGGAATTCCTCATGGGCACAGATGCTCCTCAGCCTAGCCACCTCCTCCTGTAGCTCTCCCACCTGCTTCCTGAGAGATTCCACCAGCAGGCACTTTTCACACTGGATGGTCCGCCCAGCCTGGCTCAAATCCACACCAGGATCTGGGTAGAGGCATCCACAGTTAGGTTGTCTGTCTGGATACAGGCGTAGGTGGAGGAGACAGGAGCAGTGTTGGCAGTGGTGATGCGGCCCCCTTCCTAACCATAGCGATTATATTATGACTCCCTCTCACAAACTTCATCTCAAACTCCCCTGTTTACGGTCCCCATGGTGGTTTAGCCTCTGGCTTTTAAGGCCTTCTCTCCTAGGTCAGCCCTACTCCCTCGTTAATCACACAGGGGGAGGGTGATCACAAGGCTGATTGAGGCTGATCAAAGATGATCAAAGATGATCAAGGGAACAAAGGCTCAAACTAAGCTTTTGTGCTTAATTAATTTAAGATACAATAGGCTCAAGTGTGGTTTTAACACATGAGAAGTGACGACAGAAAGCATCTCTTCAGTTTAGAGCACACTGCACCAGGTCAAGAGCCCACATGCATATCAGACAGAAGTGCCAAGAGACAATAAACCACATCCTAAGGTCTTTACTCAGCATTTACTTGGGCCAAATGTTCATTGAAGTCAACGAGAGTTTTGCCTGTATAAGAGCACAGTACAAACTGAAGGACAGATTCTGCCACCCTTAATTACATTGATTTCAGTAGGACAAAGTAAGATACAAGTCAGTGTGAGTAGGGGTGTAAGAATCTAGGCCTGAGAAAAGATTTACAGTATTAATAAGTTATAAGGCCAGAAGGGAGCATTGTGTTCATCTAGTCTGCCCTCCTGCATAACGCAGGCCATAGGACTTCCCTGAATTAATTCCTGTTTGAACTAGAGTTTGTCTTTTAGGAAAACATCCCATCTTGATTTATAAATTTCCAGTGATGGAGAATCCACCACAAATCTCTGTAAGTTGTCCCAATGGTTAGTTGCCTCACTATTGAAAAATTGTGCCTTATTTCCAGCCATTAGATCTTGTTATACCTTTATCTGCTAGACAGAGAAGTCCATTATCAAATTTCTGTTCACCATGTAGGTGCTTATAAACTGTGATCAAATCACCCCTTAGCCTTCTCTTTGGTAAGATTAGTAGATTCAGTCTTTCACTCTTAGGCATTCTTTCCAATCCTTTACTTAGTCTTGTGGCTATTCCCTGAACTCTCTCCAATTTATCAACATCCTTCTTGAATTGTGGACATCAGAACTGAACACAGGATTCCATTAACAGTCACACCAGTGTCAAATACAAACCTCCCTATTCCTACTCGATATGCCCATCCATATATCCAAGGATCGCATTAGCCCTTTTTACCACAGCATCACATTGAGAGCTCATGTTCAACTAATTATTCAGTATAACCCCCAAGTCCTTTTCAGAGTCACTGCTTCCCAGGAACTAGTAATAACAATTGTATTATACTAACACATTATGCTCTGTGGTTGTTTGTTACTGTGTTATGTGCCACTGTTTGGTAATTGGGAATGGTGCTGTACCAAATCTGTAGTGAAATAGAAATAATACACTGGCCTAATACATGGTCCAAAATTGTTTTGCAAAATTAACACGCAGAGACAAATGTTGCACAATTTCAAGCTAACATTCTTTACTAATGTTTGGTTTGAAAAGGGGATTGTAGTTTTGTCCTAAACTAAACTTGTTTATACATTTTTCAGTGCAACTCATAAATTACACACAAAGTATTTTGAAGAGGATGTAAATAGCAAAATGTGTATTCCACCAGTGTCATTCCTTTAAGTGTGACCCCAAAAGTTTTAAAATCTTTCTTGTGAATATTTTAGGTTTGTAGCTCTATTTGTGGTGCTTTATACGCAATATATGAGTAACACAAATACTATAGGCCCCTGTTGTGCGGCAAAGAACCTCCCAGTTTCGGCTGACAGACTTCGGTGTGCAGGGCTCCTGCTAGCGCTCTAAAAATACCTCCGTAGACAATGCTTTGAAGTTGCACCTCGGGCTCTGACGCCCAGCCCTCCTTAGGCTTCAGAGCCCGAACTCCGGCCCAACCTGCAACTTCAAATGTTGTCTGTACTGCTATTTTTAGAGCACTAGTGTGAGCTCTGCAAGCAGGGCCGTCCCTAGCGGAGTGCGGGGCCCAGGACATAGGCACTGAGTTTCTATCTGCTGGGGGATGCTCCCCCCGGCTCTGCCCAGGCTCCGCCCCGACTCCACCCCTTCCCCCAGGGCCCCACCCTGTCTCTTCCCGCCCCTGCCCTGTCCCGCTTCTTCCCCACCCAGTTCTGCCCCCTTCCCCGAGCACACTGCACCCTCACTCCTTCTCCCTCCCTGAGCGCCTCCAGACAAAACAGTTGATCAGCAGTAGGCACTGGGAGGGAAGGAGAGGCACTGATTAGTGGGGCCTGCTGGCAGGCAGGAGATGCTGGTGGGGAGGAGGAGGTTAGTTGGGGGGGGCTCCTCCTTCTCACCTCCCCACCCGCATGCCCTGCCTTCCACCTCACCTCCCCACCCATCTCCACACGAAGCGCAGGACCCCCCAAAGCGCGGGGGCCCAGGGTGGTCGTCCCGATTCGCTGTACCAGAGGGACAGCTCTGCCCACAAGCCCGAGTCTGTCCACCCGGGCTGGGAGACTCAGTGCTGCGAGCTATGTGGACATACTGAAGTCTTATAGATTTCAATAGAGCTTAAGCACATGCTTGAGTGCCTTGCTAAATAAGGATAATACTTAGCATTTCTAACCTATAGCCTGCAAGGTGCTTCACAATAGTGGGTATCATTATCCCCATTTTCCAGAGGAGAAACTGAGTCACGGAAAGATGAAGTGACTTGCCCAAAGGCACACAGGAAGTCAGCCACAGAACTGGGAACAGAACCCAGAATTCCAGACTCTTAGTTCCATACGTAATCCATGGGACTGTGCCTTCTCCAACAGTGTATGTACAGAATGATATTATCTTTGTAAAGACTTCAGTACTATAATTATCTTCCCACGACTCTCATGGAAACAAGATATTTATAACTCCACTAAGCCTTTCCTGGTAATTTTATGATCAAAGTGAAGAAATAAAGCATGATCTGCCAATCAGTGGCACGTCCAACGTTGTTCAGCATAGATACATGATGAAAGCTTCTCCTTGGTTGTTTCAATTAAACTCTTGCTGTCTCCTGAATGCCTTTCTTGTGCCTAATTCCCTTTCCACTGCATACCAGTGGAGAGGAAATATTTTTGGCCATGTGATGAGCCACATGTTTAGAATGCACCAAATAATTGGGAAAGATGCTTGCTGCCAAGAAAGCCTAATGTTTTTATATATATATATATATATATATATATATATATATAATGTGATGGTTTAAAACTTTACTTTGCTAAAACAGTGATGGCTCTTAACCTTTGGCAGTTTCATTGGGGCTGCCCATAAACTATGTAACACATTTTTTGGTAATTTTCAAGATGCATCCTCCCGGAGATGACAGGTCGGGAGGGGGGCATGTGGGGTTGCTGCTGGGCTTGTACTGAGCATGCTCAGTAACACGGCTGAAGCCGGCTGCCCCATCTCTTCCCCAACCCCACTATCGGCAGGCACGGATCACCTCTGCACCCACCACTTATAATGTTTGTAACTCCGAAACAAGCAAGCGGAATTAAGGACTCACATACCCCCTAATCTGTTACGTAATTTATGGGCAGCTGCATCAAAGATCAACAAAGCTACTTCAGTATTTTAAGTAATCCCTTGTATTTCCATAAAACTGCTATAACAAATATGTTGAATACTGCAAATACTAAGTCTAACTGTATTTAGCTATCTAAGGCAATTGGGCCCTGAACCAAGATACTTAACGCATCTGCTTAAAGTAAAATAGGTGCTTAAGTCCATTGCGCTTTGGCTCAGTGCTCAACACCACTGACCTTGGCAATATTTTTTTTTCTAGGCAGCCATTGTTAGCTTAACATAGTTCATTTCAAAAACTGGTGTCATCTCTTTTTGTCCCCAAATGCAGCCTGTTTTCAGGAGCCACCTGGTAAACCTAATCTTCTGGTTTCTCTGACTATGTGTATATGCCCCACCCAAGGGCAGAAAAGGGATTAAGTAACATCACTGAAGTAAAGACAGAGCCCCATCCCTGCCCCCTGGGAATGCATGGCTGGAAAGCATGGGTGAGAGGGACCTTTTTAATTAAAAGTTAGATTTCTAGAGGAAATGTCTGTTTTCCATGATTTTTTTTTTATTATTTTTTTGGGTTCATCAGCAGTGGCTGAGTTTTCAGCTGAAACACTTTTACTTTTTCAACAAAGTCCCAAAACTTCAATGAAAGCAGAACCTTTTTCACAATTTTTTTTCCACAGGAACAAGAATTGTTTTCCTGCCAGCTTTAGGTTCACGAGCAGAATCCCACTGTACCTGGACTGATTACCTGCTGCTTCCTAGACTGTGAGGGAAAGCAGCTGGGCCTTAAAAGAGGAAAGACAGTTGCAGGTTGTTGGCAGATGCCTGCAGGGGGTATGAAGGCTCCTAAGTCAGCACGGGGAAGGCCTGTAGAGATGGCCAAATTCCCTGCAAAAGGGACTGGGCCAAGCTGCAAGTGGGGTGAAGACTTTGTAAGTTTGAGTTTTCTTTTGAAGGATTTGGTTCAGGATTTAATAAATTGGAGTCCAGCAAAGGGAAAGGTTATGAATATCTGGCTTGTGGACTTTTTAAGGGAGCCTGATTTAAGAGGAAACTAAGGCAGGCCTCAGCAGAGGGGGGGCACTTGGGCAGAAGGGGGCACTATAGGGCAGGTATGCTCTTTGCCATAAGGCATAGATAAGGTTGCTAGATCCTATGAAGCCTGGCTTCCCCACACGGATAATCCTACTTCCTAAAGTTTGAGATTTTTTTCAGGGCAATTCCTTTGTGTGTCCCGCAAATCATATTACCTCTGGGGACTCACTTTGCCTTCATCCAAAGTGGATTCCCACACTCCTTTGTTTCAATCCCCTAGTAGTCCGGGGTAGTATCCCTCTATAACACAGCATCTTTAAGAGCCTGGGCTTTCCTCAGTTTAGCCAAGGGCCCTGTGCAATGTAGCAGACCTGACAAGCATGGAATAGTAATCTTATGTCTCCCTGTTTCCCACAATCCAGGCATACAGTTGGGCAGACCCCATACCTCTTTCCCTTTCTGTCTCTGGGGTGGATGAAGGAAAAGCAAGGCTTCTGGTAAGTTGTGGGGAAATGGGACACACAGGAAGGCATTGCCCTGGGGAAAAAAAAAAGCCTCAAACTTTGAGAAATGGGACAATGACTATGGGGAAGCCAGGTTTCATAGTAATTAGCAACCTGGCAGAGGCCTGCCCCAAAGCACCCCCCTTTCTGGCCAAGTGTGGGTCTGAAGAGGCCTGCCTCAGTTTCCTTACAAAGTCCACACAGCCTAGATATTAAAAACATTCCATCTTCTGGGGTCCAATTTCTTAAGTTTTTCACAAAGTCTTTCAAAAGAAAATGCAGACTTACAAAGTCTTCATCCCAGTTTCAGCTGGGCCCAGTCCCGCCTCCCTAAGAAGCAGTTTTCTCTTCAGCATTCTAACTTTCTTCTGCTTCCCACTCCTAACTCAGGTCCCTTTAGGAGCCCCCTTCTTTCCCCTCTTATAAGCCCAGGTGCCTTTCCTTAAGGCTTATTGGGCAATAGATAATCAGTCCATGTGTATTGGCCCCTTAGTTTTCATGAATTCCAAGGCCAGAAGGGACTATTGAGTGCTTTGGAGGATAGGATTATAATTCAAAATGATCCAGACAAACTGGAGAAATGGTCTGAAGTAAATAGGATGAAATTTAATAAGGACAAATGCAAAGTGCTCCACTTAGGAAGGAACAATCAGTCGCACACATACAAAATAGGAAATGACTTCCTAGGAAGGAGTACTGCAGAAAGGGATCTGGGGGTCATAGTGGCCCACAAACTAAATATGAGTCAATAGTATAACACTGTTGCAAAAAAAGGTGAACATCATTCTGGGCAGTATTAGCAGGAGTGTTGTAAGCAAGACACGAGAAGTAATTCTTCCACTCTACTCTGCGCTGATTAGGCCTCAACTGGAGTATTGTGTCCAGTTCTGGGCGCCACATTTCAGGAATGATATGGACAAATTGGAGAAAGTCCATAGAAGATCAACAAAAATGATTAAAGGTCTAAAAAACTTGACCTGTGAGGGAAGATTGAAAAAACTGGGTTTGTTTAGTCTGGAGAAGAAAAGACTGAGAGGGAACATGATAACAGTTTTCAAGTACATAAAAGGTGGTTGTTACAAGGAGAAGGCACAAGAATTGTTCTTCTTAACCTCTGAGGATAGGATAAGAAGCAATGGGCTTAAATTGCAGCAAGGGAAGTTTAGGTTGGACATTAGGAAAAACATCCTAACTGTGAGGGTCATTAAGTACTGGAATAAATTGCCTAGGGCGGTTGGGTAATCTCCATCATTGTAGATTTTTACGAGTAAGTTAGACAAACACCTGTTAGGTCTAAATAATACTTAGTTCTGCCATAAGTGCGGGGGACTGGACTAGATGACCTCTCGAGGTCCCTTCCAGTCCTATGATTCTATGTTTAATTACTCTCACAGTTAAAAATTTATGCTGTAGTTCCAGTCTGAATTTGTCTAGCTTCAACTTCCAGCCATTGGGGGGGTGTTATACCTTTCTCTGCTGTATTGAAGAGCCCATTGTTAAATATTTGTTACCCATGTAGGTGCTTACAGACTGTAATCAAGTCACCCCCTATACTTCTCTTTCTTAAGTGAAATAGATTGACCTCCTAGAGTCTCTCATGATAAGGCAGGTTTTCTAATCCTTTAAACATTCTTGTGGCTCTATGCTGAACCCTCTCCAATTTATCAACATCCTTCTTGAATTGTGGACACCAGACCTAGACATAGTATTCCAGCAGTGGTTGTACGAGTGCCAAATGTAGAGGTAAAATCACCTCTCTACTCTTACGAGAGATTCATGTTTATGCATCCAAGGATCAAATTAACCCTTTTAGCCACAGTGTCACACTGGGAATTCACAGTCAGCTGATTATCTACCATGACCACCAAATCGTTTTCAGAGTCTCTACTTCCCAGGAGAGAGTCCTCCATCATGTAAGTATGGCCTATGTTCTTTGTTCCAAGATGTATGCATTTACATATAGCAGTATTAAAATGCATATTGTTTACTTGCTCCCAGTTTAGCAGATGATCCAGATCACTGTGTATCAGTGACCTCTCCTCTTCCTTATTTACCACTCCCCCAATTGCTGGGTCATGTGCAAATTTGATCAGTGATGACTTTGTTTTCTTCCAGGTCATTGATAAAAACGTTAAATAGCATAGGGCAGTGTTTCCCAAACTTGGGACGCCGCTTATGTAGGAAAAGCCCCTGGCGGGCCGGGCCGGTTTGTTTACCTGCCACGTCCGCAGGTCCAGCCGATCGCGGCTCCCACTGGCCGTGGTTCGCTGCTCCAGGCCAATGGGAGCTGCTGGAAGCAGCGGCCAGTACGTTCCTCGGCCCGCGCCGCTTCCAGCAGTTCCCATTGGCCTGGAGCGGTGAACCATGGCCAGTGGGAGCCGCGATCGGCCTGACCTGCGGACGTGGCAGGTAAACAAACCGGCCCGGCCCGCTAGGGGCTTTCCCTACACAAGCGGCGTCCCAAGTTTGGGAAACACTGGCATAGGGCTAACAACTGATCTCTGCAGGATCCCACTAGAAATACACCACTCAATTGATGATGATTCCCCACTTACAATTACATTTTGAAACCTATCAGTTAGCCAGCTTTTAATCCATTTAATGTGTGCCAGGGTAATTTTATATCTTTCTAGTTTTTTAATCAAAACGTCCTATGGTACCAAATCAAATGTCTTACAGAAGTTTAAGTATATTACATCAACACTATTACTGTTATAAATAAAACTTGTAATTTCATTTAAAAAGATATCAAGTTAGTTTGACAGGATCAATTTTCCATAAACCCATATTGATTGGCATGAATTATATTAATCTCCTTTAATTCTTTGTTAATTGAGTCCTGTATCAACCACTCCATTATCTTACCGAAGATAGATGTCAGAAAGACAGACATAATTAACAAGGTTGTCCTACTTACCTTTTTAAAAATATTGACAAAACATCAGCTTTCTTCCTGTCTTCTAGAACTTGCCCAGTGTTCCAAGACTTTTTGAAAATCAACATTAACAGTCCAGTGAGCTCCTCAGCCAGCTCTTGGATGCAAATTTTCTGCACCTGCTGATTTTAAAATGTCTAACTTTAGTAGCTTCTGTTTAACATCTTCCTAAGGGACTAGTGGAGTGGGAAGAGTGTTGTCACATGACATGACTACATCATCTGATTTTTTTCCCAAATAAAAAACAGAAATATTTATGGAACACTTTTGCCTTTGTTTTATTATGGATAATTCTACCATTTCCATCTAGTAATGGACCAATACCATAGTTAGAATTATTTTTGTTCCTAATATACTTTAAAAACTCCTTCTTATTGTCCTTAACTCTGCGGGCCATAGATTTCGCCTTGTGTGCCTTTGCTTCCCTTATCAATTTTCTACAATTCCTAGCTTCTGATTTATAGTCATTACTGTCAACTTTCCTTTCCTTCCATTTGTTCATTTCCCTTCTAAACCAAGTCATTTTTTAAACCAATAAACCTTTTTCCTAGATGGCGTTTTAGTCATCTAGTAAAGTGTGCTTAAACAATTCCCATGTCTCATTCACATATTTCTGATTAAATTCTTCCTCTCAATTGATTTTGCTCATAATTGTTTTCAGCATCATGAAGGCACCAAGTGTATTATTGTTCTCGACTTTATTCTGTTTGCACATTATATATGTGATCAGCTCATTAGCTGTCTAAGGCAATTGGCCCTGATTCAAAGTACTTAAGCACATACTTAAACTGAAGTGCATAGTTAAGTCCCAAGCATGACCCAAGAACCCCTTCCTGCCAACTGGCAGGAATGTGCTAATTATGGTATGTACATTCTGGTTCACCAAAAAATGTCATGTGAGGTCTTTAATGAAATGTAGGGTCACACTGGTCATTAATATCAGTATGAAATGTATGTACGGCTACTATGTAAGGACACACACACACACAATATGTTTTAAAGTCTGTATCAAAGCAGCATTGACAAACAGGTTTTTCTGTCAGACAAGACAGCTGTCTTACTATTGAAATGTAAATTGAGTATTGTCTCATTCACAATGGGTCTCCCACCACCCATCTAAACTGAATGCAGACAACAGACTAAGAATTTCAGAAAAGAACTAGCAGGTAGAGAAACACTGTGGCAGAAAAGAACTTTTTCCTGAGCTACACTTCTAAGGTTTGCTGGACTATATTTGGAGAACAAAGACAACAACCAGGAAGTAAACAGGAGGTGCATTTACATTCATGAAAGTGGGATATGATTTTGTAATCTGTTGTTTCCATTATCCTCTCTCACTATTATTTTAATCTTGGATCTTTGATAATAAACTTATTCTTGTTTTCACTGTAACACATATAAGTGTTGTGCTATTAAGCAAGGTGCTGATCCTGAGTTAAATCATACAAGCTGTTGTGTCCTCTCGTCCCTTGGGAACAGCAGACCTGGTATTTCTGTACGTGTTCGGGGCTGGACACTCCAGGGGAATGCTCCAAAGGGCCCCTAGGACCGGGATGCACCAATTGTTAGCCTGCAAAGTAAAGGAAGGGCTAGCACGACCCAGAGTAGAGTGCTTGTGTGGCTAACAGGCTGCTGGTGGCAGGGAGCTGACCCCCAACTTAAGGACAAGCAAGTCTCCCTCACACTGGAGGCGAGGGAGAGGTAACAAAGTGACTCACAGTCCTGCATACTCCAAGAACCATCACACTATATTACCGTTAATTTTTAGTTCTGTGATCAGTTCCTCTTCCTCTGTCAAGATGAGGTCTACTATAGAATTCCCCAGTGTTGGCTGTAATGTTTTTTGAGTTAGGAAATGGTCATCTGTACGATTTAGTAAATTGAGTATTGTCTCATTCACAGTGAGTCTCCCATCACCCATCTAAAATCAGAGAGAGCAGGGTCCAGTCACCCTGTGACAAATCAGGTTTGGTTTCCTGTATTTTATTCCTTGCCAGGAAGACAACCTGTACCACTGGTTTCCTGCTGTCAGCAAGGAAGGATACTTACACCTAAACAAATGAGCACCAAGCTCCTAGAGTTCTTGCCAAGCCAGAGTGAGGGCTTTGGTCACTTTGTAAGGAGATAGATCCAGCTTGTGTCACAATAGAAGGGATCAGAACCTAGAGTTCTAAGGTGTCTGGTGGGACATGGCCCACAGGATATTACTTAATAGTTCTCTTTTACATACATGCAAAAGATATGACCTTATTCTTACTTATCACTGAATTTTAAAAATCTCCAAGCACACCAGTCTGAGGGTGTTAAACAAAATACAGTCCCACCTTCTGCTGTCCATTACAGGTGCACAGGTCCATTAGTCACAGTAGCAGAGTAGAATTTGGCTCAGTGTGCATTCTGGCTACCTGAACACCCCACACAATATTTACCGCTACAGCAAGAAACTAAGAGGCAGACTCAAAGCCCACTGAAGTCAATAAGAGTCTTTTCAAGGCCCCATACAGGCTTTGTATCCTCAGTAAGGGCCTAATTCCAAGGGATGATGAGCACTTGCAACTGCCGTTGAAGTCATTAGAAGTTGTAGGGCCCAATGCCTTCTAAGATCAGGACCTAGCAAGTTACTTTCATGCTAAAAAAGAAACAATGAGCACAAGTGCATAGATGCAACTAGTGTCCCAGCTCTCTGTATGTTCCTTCTCAAGTACCACATGACTGGTACAGGCAATAAAGTAAAAGTGCTACAGCTTTGGTGCCAGTGCCATTGGGAAAAACAGCAACAGAAAATATTAGGCAAAAGGGAGGCCAAAAATCAACAGGGAGAGAACATTTATTGTTAGAATGACTAAAAGGGAAAGAGTTAAAAACCATTTATATTGCTTGTTAAGTGCAAACAGTGTGTCTCGTTTTGTACTGAACACAGATATGGTCCCTGCCCAGAGGGCTTACAATCTAACCTTATGCCCCATTGCAGACAGTTGGACTCCATATAAATGTAGGAATGTGCCCATACAGTTCCCTTGGCAATTTAAGGGCCTAAATTATACAACGAAGACAGATTAAATTAGCACAATGTGCCTGACAAAATCCCACTAATGTGATACAGTTATTGCACACTGCTTTATAAATCAGAATATTTAGCGATTCTCAGGTTAGTTACAATACTGATAGTACAATTAAGGCTGAGCTAGTACTTTTATCCTTAACCCCTATTTGCAATCACTCAAACTTTCTAGAACAAATAGAAACTCTCATAGGACAAACCCTCTCCTATCTGATCTTAGTGCAGAGGTTGTTTTTAGAGGGTTTGAAGAAAAGCATTTGTAGTTCTCAGAGGCCTAGACATCAAGTGAAGTTTAAAAACTAAACGATCCGGGCGAGTGTTATGCAGGTTTGAAGTTGACACCCGAAGCTATCCCAGCTCTCGAGGCAGATCGGAACTCATGTGCATATATTTTCAAATGTTCATATGTTATCTGTCAGCTCTGCGTTCTTAGGGAACCAGGGCACAGTATCCAGCCTGTCTGACTCAGGAAAGACCCCCCTTCCCAGCCTCTGCTTGAACCAAAACCGATCAGAAGACTCACAAAAAGCAATGAAAAGGCAGGGAGAGACACATCTAAACCCCTCTGGACAAAGGTGACAGGATTAAGGCAATTCCCCTAACCTCATTTGCATTGAAGATGGGACAGGGAGGCTTCTCCGTTAGCAT
This sequence comes from Trachemys scripta elegans, assembly GCF_013100865.1. Lineage (NCBI taxonomy): Eukaryota > Metazoa > Chordata > Testudines > Emydidae > Trachemys > Trachemys scripta. Next base: position 188,471,130 of record NC_048300.1, on the reverse strand, counting down.
ACAGGATGGAGAACAGAGATTCCAAGGCAAGAACCCCACTGAACTCTGGGACCAGAAAAGCAGGGAAGCACTGCATCCTGGGGGATCTCTGCGCCAGATGTTAATGAACCCACAGCTGCACACGCCCAGCTCAGCAGTTATCAGACCAATTCTAGTAATGAATCCTTTATTGGTATCCAAAATACTGAAGCTGCCTAATTACCTTGTGAGCTCCCTCGAAGGAACACCTCCCATAGCCAGGAATGATCCGTTCCTATTGTCTAGCCTGAACAAAACCGCTTTAGTTCACTTCCTTGAGTCATCAGTTTACCCATAAACAAATCTAGTGTTCTCCCTTGAACCATTGTTCTTTCCCTACAAAAACCCCTACCCACGCTCAAGTAAGTGTTCTGATGCCTGGATCCAAAATCTGCATCAGTTCCATTGGGACCTCATCTTCTCATGAGTGATCGTGCTGGGGGCTTTGCCTGTCTCCAGCACTCTGGACCTTCAGCTACCACCACCACCTGGGAACCCCGACCGGTTCAAGCTTCACGGAGTGGTGAGAACCCAACTCTCTCTCTCTCTCTTTTGTATTTTTTTCTACTCTAGGTATAGCTTTCTAACCCTGACTTGTGTGATCAGATCTAGTTTTCTAAACCTGACATTTGTAATCAGATTTAAGCTAGATTTAATACTGTAACTGTTTTGTTTGTTTGGCTCCCCTTGTATGGTTATTACCTGGCAATCAATAACTTTTATGGTTAAGCTGGTTGCTTTCCTCCCTCCCTCTCTCTCTGTTTTGTGTTTTTGGCTTCCCTGTTTGCTCTGCAGCAATGCTCCTCTTACCTAAGCTAAACATCCCGGTAGCGCCCAAAAATCCTGTGGGGTTTTCTCATCAAGTGGGTTACTACCAGAACAATGGTAACATCAATGTGGGGATAGGGACATGCTGAACCTGTGGCATAGGAGGGTGGCAGCTTGAAAGTGCTGCTCGATCCAGCCTTCCAGGTCCAGGGGCATATAAAGGGTCAGCTTGGGAGTGCTGATTGACCTGGTCCACTCAGATGCACTCTGTTAATCTGTGTGTGTGTGTTCATCCGATTCTGGGGCTGGAGGAACCCAGCCCTGGGTAACCTAGGCCCTGCAGGATAGCTCCATTGGGCGGGGACTTGCAGCAGGGAGAAGTAGAGATCCGTATGAGAACACAAGTGACACAAGCAGTACATTGATAGAATTACAGAAACCCCCTTCCCCGCAGAAAAGTAACCCTAATAAATGAGTATACCCCAAAGTAACAGGCAAATCTGGTAACACATAACTCTGCTGGTGCAAAAAAAAAAAAATGTTCATAGCACATAGTGTCATTACTGCTCATGAGGGATTACTGGTGTATCAAGTGTGATGTTGCCCTTTTGGGGAAAAATAACAGGAGAGTGTTTATTTTAAAGCAACGGGAAAGACATTTTCCATGCTCGTGATTGCAAAATACCAAAACAGATTTTGCTCAAACTTTCAAAAATTAAAAATATATAAAGACACATACTATTAGGCAGTGATCACGCATGAAAATATCAGCTCTAAAGGTAAGTGTTTCAGAACCACTTAAGCAACTAAAAACAGGAGGTGAGAGTGGAAACTCTCTTGCAGATGTAACTATAATGAGCACAACTAGAGACCACTATAATGTACCACTACCAAAATCACTAGCCAACCATGTGGCTAGCTTGCAATACTGTCAGATCCATAAACCAAGCGAGATAGGATCCGGTCATCAATTTAGTGCATCAATTTAACTGTTATATACTTTTTTCCCTATGGAACTTTATTCTGTAGTTCTTAGTGTTTTAAAATGCCCTTTTTGGGGGCAAATATTTGTAAAAGTGATCAGTAGTCTTTACTTAAAACTAAAGATATACAAACAAGGCTATTATAGTGTATCAAATCTGACAGCAGTTAAAATTTTGTATATTCTAAAAGACATTTTTAATTTGTTGAACTGCTTCCTCTAACAGTGCTTTATTCCAGATTTTCTTTTTAGGGTTAGATATTTTTAGATTTGTGCCACAGCCAAAAAAGGTTGGCATCTCACATGCTGTAAATCTTAAAAGAAAGCAGAAGTCTTCTAGACCTTAGACAAAGTTTTCTTGCAAATTCTTGCAAAGTATAAAATGGAAAACAAACATCATGGCAAGGCTTTCATTGGACTATAAGATAGGGGGCAATTCTGCATCCCTGGAGCAACCAAAGCCCAACAAAAGTCAGTGGGAGTTTTGGCTGCACCAAGAGTGCAGGATCACTTTCACTTTTCATATATTTCATTTACAATCATTTAGCCTTAGTTTAGACACAAGTCAGCTCCTCCTCTGGTGTAAATCAGGAATGTTCCAGCAAAGACAGAGGAGTTATGCTGTTTTAAACCAGCTGAGGATTTGATCCAGAGGGCCCAATTCACTACTGTCCTGCACTTTGTGCATTCATTTACACCAGTGCAAAGTATTACTGTTCTGACCCGCTAACGCTTACCAGCCACTTTGCACTGGTCTAAGTGAACATGCAGCACAACTGTGAATTGAGCCAACAGGACCCGATTTGCAAAGAGCTCCCAGCACAGCCTCCCACTTGGTGCCCCAAAGTAATAGTGAGCATAATGAATCTGGCCCCTAAATGCCTGACTTGTGGGTGCAGTCAGCAAGTTAGATAGCTACACACTGCCAGTGATTGCACCCACAAATTGGAGATACAGAAAGGAAGGCTGCGTTTTAAATAGTGTCCTAGATAATCAGGCCCAGGTGCTTAGATACCACAGTGATGGGCATGATATAAAAACTACGCAGAGTACATACAGCATTTGAAACTATTTAAAAATCTGCTTATGGCACTGACTACATTGGGCACATAGGACATGCCAAAGTGAAACAGAGCAATGGTCCGTCACAGACAGCGGCTGGCAAAGGAACCAGAGTTAGTCAAGTCAGCTTTCATTGCCGGAGTTTATACTGAACCCGGCATGCTCCCACGGGCTGCTGTGTCCCCACTAAATGGAGAAGGCTCTGCAAAAAGATAGAAAAGCAGTAGGAAGACATGGTAAATATGCACCTGGGTTGGTTTAGTGAACACAGCCCTGGTCTCAGTTTGCTTTGGCATTAAGGTTATAAGCATCGTTTATAGAGATTTGCTTTGCCTTGTTACCCGGACTTGAGAACCAATATTAAGGCCAATTCTTACTCCCACTGAAGCCAATTGGAGTTGTCGTTGTCTTCAGCGGGACCAGATTTTGGCTCCCATGTTTCATTTTAGGTCAGTATTGGCTCTAATACAGTATGAAGCATGAACTCTAAGGGACTCAATTTACTTTCAGTGGCATGATGGCCTGTGGTGGCCAACAGAGGGTGCAATTCTCTCCAGTGGGAGTACAGACACCAGCGCTGCTCCAGTCATGAAGAGGGAGCTGCTGGCTGAGATACTGGGGCCATGCCCCTTTCCCTGGCTGCCCTACCCATTTTGAGGGCTCCACCGCAACCCCCATCCTGGGTGGACTGTCCACCACTGGGGAGCAACAGCCCAGGTTCTTTCACCAGAATCAAGGAGCGCCGTTCCTCTGATATGCCAGCCTAACGGGCAACTCCTATAAATCCTGGGTCATTGCAAGCTTCCATCTCTTCTCCTGGTGTTCGATACCTCCCTTACGGCGGCTTAGATATAAAGGCAAATGGCACATTTGGGTCGTAGCAGGCATATGTGTTTGTTATGCAGAGAACCGTGTTTGCGAAGGAGAATGCTAGCCAGCAAGCCAGGTGGGGAGGAATGCAGACACAGACAAGGAACAGCTGCAGCCAGTGCTGCTCTTAGCCAGTCACTCACTAGCAAGGGATATTTCAGGCTCAATAATTAGTGGTCCTGCTGTGCCATCAGATGCCCCCGGCACGTGCATCTGGTCCTTATCCCTCTGCCACATGAGTGCAAAGGCAATGGAGAAACAGTCCCTTGTAGTTTGCAGTACCCTACCTGGAAATAATCTTTGAGCACGTAACGTAGCAAGGGTCCAGCCCATCAGGCATGGATAAGATTATGTATGAGGACAGTCAGAAGACATTTCTACATCCTCTACCTTGTGCTAAGTACCAGGACATAGGCAAACAGCACAAAGTCATTAAATAAGAACCTATGATGAGGTTTAGCCATCTATCTAGGGGCCAAAATGTGCTCCTCTCAGCTGCACTGCTGTAAATCCAGCGTAGCTCCATTGGCTTCAATGGCGTTACTCTGGATTTACACAGCTAGAAGTGAGGGAAGAATTTGCCCCTTACATATTTTACAAACAACATTACAATTGAGAGGAAAGAAACAGTGTTTAAAGATTTGGATTAAACATACAAGTATTTACCTCCTTTGGTACTGGGTCCAAAAGAATAAATTCGTATTTGTAAAGGAACAAAACGACTAGCATGTGAACCTCCATTATAGCAAGCCACCTAAAAAAGGCAAAGGAGAAAACAGTGGTTTTTCTGGCTTGACCACCCCATATTAGCAGAAAAAACACAGAATCCCTTTTGTACACTTTAGAGTCCATCGCCTGTCTCTGCACACAAGTTTACCTCCAGCAGAAAAAGATGCTGATGATCTTTTAGCAGGTAAAGGGTATGGCTGTTGTAGCTTCCCCTTCCTGTCTGTGAAACTCTAAAACAACTGCTCATGGTGGTCCTCAACTTCTCTGCTATGAGAGTTTGTTTTAAAATAGGGTCTGTATGCTCATTTGTAGGGCCCTACCAAATTCACAGTCCATTTTAGTCCATTTCACGGTCATAGGGTTTTTAAATGAGTCCATGTCATGTTTTCAGATGTTTACATCTGAAATTTCACAATGATGTAACCGTGGGGGGTCCTGATCCAAAAGGGGATCATGGAGTGGAGGGGGTGTTGCAAAGCTATTGAAGGGGGGGGCACAGGATTGGCACCTTCACTTCTGCACTGCCTTAAGAGCTGGACTCTGAAGGCAGCACAGCCACGGAGCTTTCTGCAGCCAGGGGAGGTACCCGGAGGTGGGTCTGATCTCTCCCCGTGCAGGGGAAGAGGAAGTCCCGTCCCTTCCCAGCCCGGCTGGGACTAGCAGCTGGAGCCCAGTGCAGTAGGAGCCCCCAGCCTGCCTCTGCCCCTCTCTCTCTCTCTCCCTCTCCCTCTCCCCTCCAATAGCTAGATTTCCTGGGGGAGGTCTGATTTCACGGTCCGTGATGCTTTTTTCATGGCTGTGAATTTGTTAGGGCCCTACTCATTTGGCAGCATTTGCCTTTATTTTCCTCTCACATTGTTGTGAGCTAGGAGGAACCACACGATAGTGAGAGGGGAATGACCTAGAAAAATACTACATGGGTACTGTGACATAGAAGGTTGTACAGTACAGCTGGGAGCCTGACAACAGAGTAACCACGAGAATGCGGCTTATTAGTTAGCATGTCAACATCAAAACCTGGTGAGAGGTATGAACACTTAGATCCGTTCCCATGTGCCCTAACAATCACTGAGCATTCCATTAGTCAGTCTGGAGAGGACTTCAAACAGTCTCAGTCTTGGCTGTTGTGTTTTCCCCTCCATGGATCTGTACAAGAATTTTCTCTACTGCTCAGGCCCAGTTCACATTTAAGCCAAGTCAATGGGACAATTCACATGTTAGGCACATGCGTAAGTACCTTGCTGAATCAGGGTCTCATGTAATAATATTTTGCTCTTATAGCACACTTATCAATAGATCTCAAAGCATTTTACAGAGAAGGTCAGTATCATTATCCCCATCTTACAGATGGGGCAACTGAGGCACAGAGTGGTGAAGTGACTTGCCTAATGTCACCTAGCAGGCCAGTGTCAGAGACAGGAATAGTATCCAAATCCCTTGAGTCCCAGTCCAGTGCCTTCTCCAGTAGGCCACACTGCTGAGAAGAGAAACCAAAGTAGTTCTGTAACTGCATGGGCCAGATCCTGCAAAGGGTTGAGCACCCCCTCAGCTCCCACTGACTTCTTCCAGGTTGTACTCAGCACCTCACAAGATAGGGCCTCAGAGCTATTTTCCTCTCAGAATTCTGCACAGAGTTCACTCCTTCCTGTTTTTCATAGTGACAATATGTGCTTAGTAAAGACGATCAGATGTTCTGTTTCTCTTGTGTTACCCTGAATTTAAAGGGTGCATGTACCTCAGAATGCGATTAAGCCAATTGCAACCATATTATGTGCATTCAGCCACTAATGAACTAATAAGATAGAACACCGCATAGTTAAGGGTTAATTTGAATAAAGCAGGGCTTCTGAAGGCAAGGTCAGAACAAGCTGCAAGCTTGCAGACTCCGCTAATCAGAATGGGAGGAGGGGAGAGAAAGAATCAACAATTTGAGATTGAAAGGGAGTAAGTGGACAAGAACCTTGGAGTTTGGGTGCCTCTGACATAGAAGCTTATTATAACTAAGACTGTAAGGAATGTTTGTTGATAAGTAATTTATTGATATTAGGAGAAGTGATGACTTAGTAGGGGTCACGATGATCTGTGTGTTTTGTAAAAGTTAGTTATAAAAAGGACTAGATAATAGAGTGTATTTTGGAGCAGTCCTCTGAAGCCATTCTGAGTGACATTCTTCCTGACACCTTACTCCCTAGCGGGGAAACAACTGGCCATCACGGAACTGCTGTAATTACTCAATACTGTCCCATATTTTAGGTAAATATTTGGGATGTTCTAAACCTATTGCTTGTGTCTGTGGCACTTAAATATAATAAATTGTAGTTTTAGATAAGAGCACGCTTAATTGTGTTAATCTTTCATCAGCCGGAGCACTATGTTCCCATTGATTTATTCCTGGCACCGCCTGGAGTGAAACAGTTAAGTTACAAGTGCTGTGGGTTCTCAAAACCCTGGGTAACACTTGGGCTATTATTAACTATTTGTAACCTGGTAATGCCTCAGAGCCCCAGTCATGGGCCAGGACCCCATTGCGCTAGGCGCTGTACAAACCCAGAGCAAAACAGTGGTGCCTCCCCCAAAGAGCTTGCAATTTAAGTAGAAGACAAGACACAACAGATAAATATAGAGAGTACAAAGAAACAATGAGAAATGCTGACCATTACTGGTAGGCAGCTAGTGTGCTGAGACACACTGACTCAGTTGTTGTTGTGTTTTTTTAATAGACATCACAGCAAAGGAGTTAGGAGAACAGTGAGGTGGCTGTGTGGATGTTTATGAAGAGCTCTTCTCACATGTGAACAGCCTGGGAGAAAGCACAATGGTGCTCGTTTGATACTGTAACAAGTGGGCTATTTTCATTTATGTTGATACTGGAATTTCATTTGAGGTTGGTCTTCTATAATGTGGGAAGACAGAAAAATTATAAACACATCATTAAACTATAAAATGCCAGTGTCAAATTAAATGAAGATTCACTTTAGCTTGAGTTATTTTCCTGCCTCTACCACCTACTGACTGTGACATGGGACAGCCTTTCAGGACCCTTTTGCCCATCTGCAAAATGGGGATAATGTTACACACCTTGGAATGTGCTTTCAGATATGAGGATAAAAATGTAAATATTACCTGTTATTTCACAGCAAGCACAGCCATTATTACATTGTGACCAAATGCACCCTGTATTCACACCCTACACATTACTGTAATAATCTCTGTAAAAAATAAGCCTTGTCAGGTATTATTTGAAAACTAATAACTCACTGGTCAATAATATCATGATGAAATGTATGTACAGTAGAACCTCAGGGTTACAAATACCAGAGCTAAAAACCGACCAGTCAACCACACACCTCATTTGGAACTGGAAGTACACAATCAAGCAGCAGCAGAGACTAAAAAAAAAAGCAAGTACAGTACAGTGCTAAATGTAAATTACAAAAAAAATAAAGGGAAATCAGCATTTTTCTTCTGCATAGTAAAGTTTCAAAGCTGTATTAAGTCAATGTTCAGTTGTAAACTTTTGAAAGAATCATTTAACGTTTTGTTCAGAGTTATGAACATTTCAGAGTTACGAACAACCTCCATTCCCTAAAAAGCAATGCTTTTTACAGATTCAGACTAACACGGCTACCCCTCTGATACTTGACTCCATTCCGTAGGTGTTTGTAACTCTGAGGTTCTACTGTAGTAACATTGTATGTAAGGTTATGCATTCCCTCTGTATGAGGTTGGTAGCATGTGTTCAAACCCACACAGCCCTGACTAGGCAGAAGTTGTTAAACAGATCTGTCCTAAACAAATAAATGTTTGTTTAGCTCAATTTACATACAAGTAGTAAACAAGGTCCTCGAGACTGTAGGGGGCTAAACCGGTTTCTCGAAGATAAAGGACAAGCTGATGCCTTTGGCCAGGTGTCATCAAGGTTAATAGGCAATCACTGTCCATTGGCCTTTTATTGACAGTAAAGGTGGGGGCAGGAACAGATCAATCTGCATTTTAGCAAGCAATTTTAGCATGGAACCTCTTTCACCATGAGACTCCATGTCTCCGTCCATACAGCAGGAAGGAACTTTATCTAGTGGTAACCCAGAGGAAAATGCATTTCAAAGGGGGACTGGACTATAAAACTCAGGGGTAAAAACACCCCAGGATTTCTCTCTCTCTCTCTTTCACCTCAGACAACAAGGAACCAGCCCTTTGACTTTGGGGGCGGTCCTGACCTGAGAATTTGGTCAACCATGTTGCTGGGCTCCTGTGATAAGGATTTTAAACAAACTGGATTTGGTTCTAGATAAGATTAGCTACTAGAAAGAGTCTTATCTTTATTTCTCTTCTAACCATTTCTGGCTTTAATATTTGATATGTGTACTCACTTCAAATCTCTCTCTTTGTAGTTAAACTTGTTTTATTTTTTAATCAAAAACTAATCCAACATTGAGTTTAAACTGAGCTATTTGGGTAACTCCAGGTGAAGTAGCAAACTGTTGCATATTGGCCCTTTACAGGGGCAACAGACCTGTAATATCTGAACTGCCCAGGAGAGGGCTGGACAATGCAGAACACACATTTTGGGGAAAAAATCAGGATTTCGAGTGTGTTGAGGTCACCCTTCAAGTAGTAACCAAGGCTGGTGAAAGTCAGGGTGTGGTTGGAGTGTTGCTGACTGGCTGCTGGGGTCAGAGCTGTTGGACTAGGGCTGCAGCTATACACAGCCATTCAGGGTGTGATCTGCATGCAGTCTGGCTGTTTGTGAGTGGCCCCAGTTGGGAGCTACTACAGCAAAGCATTGGGAGGCCAAACTTGCAGGGCAGGTGGTGACAACCCCTCACTGGTCTGGATTGCACCGCAAAATGTGACACACACATTCACCTTCGCCCTGCATTATCTCATCTTCTTTCTCCAACTCCTCCCTTTTCCTTAAAGATCTATGTCACCTGTAATGTTCTCTTTTGCAGTGGACAGGGGGTGGACCCTGAGTTCCCCTCTTTCCTTTTGGTTCCAGCCCAGCGACACTGAAGCAAGCAGGCAAGGTCTATTCCCTTGGACTCTCTTCTGCCTTCCTGGGCTTCTTCGTATCTCAGCCTGGTTGTAGGCCTTCTCCATAGCCTTCTTTTGGTCTCACTGTGTTTCTGTACTCTTCCCAGGTTCCATGATCTCTAAGGCTCACTCTCCTTAGAGGGCGGGGGCTTGCATGGCTCCCCCATGCAGTTCCCCATAAGTCTCAAATAAAAATATAAACTTAAACCACTTCTGTCCTCCTTGGGCTTCAATTTTCAACTCGCTCAAGTCTCCGCTATGCTCTCTTCCTCAGTTGAACCCTTTCCAGGGGCTCTCTGACTGGAGGTCCAGATCCTGCCCTTCTATCAAGACTAACCACCAGAGTTTGCTCTACCCCAGGAACTTCTCTGTGTCTCTCCCAGCCTCTTGCTACAGGTTTCTACTCAGAAGAGGGTACCAAGACCAGCTCTGCCCCTGGGCTTCTGCTTCTTTCTCCCACTCTTGCCATGAAGTCCTTCGCTGGCCTAGCAGGAGGCTTCCTGCAGGCCTCTCTATTGCCCAGGGAGGGAATTCAGAATTATCTCCCATCTACTGCCCTCTCATCTGGCTTCTTCCCTTTATAGTAAACCCCAGCTGGGTTTCATCAGTAATTGGAGCTGGCCCATCCTCCAGGTGCACTGATTTGCTCTGGCTCCAATTATCCCTGTCTATACCAGTGTGGGGTACACATCCAAACATACTAACCTAAATCGCCCTTCTTGCAAATTAAGCCGATCACTTCTTGTCCTACCCTGAAGAACATTTGATCATCATCCTCTTTATAACAACCTTTTACCTATTTGAAGAACATCATCATCAAATGGTGGGCACCTGGCTCACTGGGACGGGGAGGTTGTTCCATGAATGGAGGGCGGGGGACAGCATGGAACCAAGAAGTGGGTATGAAGGAGGCATCAAGGCTTGCTGAAGGCGTGAAAGGGGATGTGATGAAAATGACATCTGTGCCATGGAACAAGGCATAGTTTTACAGGGCCTTGAAGGCAAGTACAAGAAATTTAAACTTAGGGAAGCCAGTCACAAGATTCAAAGAGGGTTGTGATATGATTGGACTGATGGGCAAGGAGCCTAGTTTATCATGAGGAATGAGAGAAGAGGTTTAGCCTGGAGAAACATTCCTTAGATCACTGACAGAATTTATGACCACCAAAATCTCACGTACATAGACTAACACGCCCTGTAATTGAAATAACCTTCCATTGATGAAAAGATGCTGGGAGAGCAGTAGAACTGGGCTGACTTCTGTCTCCCAAGATGCAGAGCCCTGAAAATGTTGGTCTCAGATTCGACTTTTATCTCACAGCTAACTCTACCTTTCCTATGTGTGCAACTTCTTATCAGACCAACTCTGGCAAGGCCCAAAGAGTATTGAACTACTGATCACTGACCAATGTCAATATATCTGGAAACAAAGTAAGAAGAGCCCCACAGTGAGGAAGCAGTTCTCTGCAGGGTTTAGGAATAAATAAACCCCAGCTGTTTCACTGACCTTCCTGGACATTGATGCTTCCCTCCTCCAAATGCCACGAAGCCGTCCAAGAAAGCATTCTTCTCTAAATTTGCCTCTTTCCAACGATCCTGTGGGAAGAAAACATTTTTTTCCCAAATCAGCCTTGTATAAATAAGCTTAACATTATTTTTCCAGGCTAAAAATGACCTGGGACAGCTAATCCTGGCATATAAAGCTCCCTTCAACCTGTTAAGATTACTTGGCCACTGTGTTGCTAGCATATGGATTTGTAGACAAGGTAATTTAGTCAAGCCCATTTAAAGACAGGAATTTAGGCCCAGATTTCCAAAGATATTTAGGCCCCTAAAGGAGCAGGTAGGTGCCTAGTAGGATTTAGACACCTAGGTGCTTTTGACAATCCAACTAGGCACCTTACCTGCATGTTTAGGCACCTAACTGCCTTTAAAAGTCTGGCCCTTACCCTACAGAAGCAAGCTGATTCAGAGTGAAGGCTCACACTCTGTCCTTAGTTCTCCCTGAATTGCAAGGTACTACCAGGCAATGCAAATTTAATTATGCATAGCATCTTTCGTACAAGCTGTGTCCCAAAAAGTTTTGCAGAGAAAAATAACACACTTACTGAACAACACACTTAACAGAGGCCAGCTGAGAGGAGGGCAAGGATAATGAGTCCAAATAAAAGTAGTGTTTCAGTGAGTGAGAGTTAGGTGCTCACTAGGTAAATCAAGGTACTGACTGACAGAGACAGGAGTTGAAAAAAAACCCAAACAGCCATATAGCTTAGCATTCAAGGGTGGGGGTGTTCTTAAGGTGAAACTTGGTAGCATCAAGAAATCCTAACAAGTGATGAGATGTCTCTGAAGTAACAGACCAAGGCAATCCAATGTGGAAGCTGTGTACTGTCAAGAGTCTCTGGTGAAGACAGCTAGGTTCCATATGTATGAACAACAAACTGGACTTTTTCTGGAGTAGGTGGAGAGGCTTAACACAATAGTTGAGGTCACCAGGCAAAATAAGGAAAGCTAAACTGGATAGCACCTTAAGAGGCACTCCCATAGACGCTGAGGTCTGAGACCACAGATAGGATGGTTATGGAACAATAGGGTAAAAATCTATAGATCCACTCAATCTAGTCAGCCTCAACAAGAAGTCTGTCTTTGTTAAGGGCAAAATAGACTGAGGTGGACCATACCTCCAGGTGTAATCACTGTAAGGGAGACACTGAAATAGATCGGCCTGGCTGGTGACTATACATTGAAGAACTTGGCCTAAGATATCTGTGATGCAGGTGAGGGGAACAGGGTGCGAGGCTGCCTCCAGGAATGCTAGTACAAGCGTTATGCTAATAATGGTGAGGGCTGCTGAGAAGAAAGCCGGAGAGTTCCCACTAATATTCCATGTGGGAAGTTACACCAGTGAAAGCAGACTCAGTGGAATCAAGAACAGCGCCTGGCAGAGAAATGAAGGCTGGTGATCTTCCTGGGGATCCTTCTAGTGACAAACACAGGAGAAGAGAGGAGGCCAGTAGTCACAACCAACTGATGTGTGAAGACTTTTGGATTCAAGGCACATAGGAATGCCTTCTGTGAGGAAAGGAAAGTGCTTGGATTTGATAGTTTCCATGTAATCAGAGAGGGTAATGGTTCAAACCTGACTCGTGGCTTGTTAAGAGGGCCTTCACGTAGAAAAGTTTTGCTAGAGGGGAAGCTTGTGGTTAAGTAAATCTTTCACATGTCTTCAAAAAGAGGTGAAATTGTTCTGCCACAGAAGATGACTCTTCTAAGAGTCATGGAACAGAGCTCTCTGTAAGTTCAAAAGCTTGTCTCTCTCACTAACAGAAGTTGGTCCAATGAAAAATACTACCTCACCCACCTTGTCTCTCTCATATTGGTGATGAGCAGTGGTCATAGCACACCAGCAGCCTAATTGATGCAAGTACTTTGTAGGTATCATGGCAAAGGAGAGTATTGAGGAGGGACTTGAAGCCAATGCAGATGGGTAAAATACATAGAGATGAGATATAAAACAGACGTCAGGTGGAGGAATGCACTGAGCCTGGTCTAAAGTCCAGTGAAGCCAATGGGAGTCTTTTAATTGACTGACTTCAATGGGCTTTGGATCAAGTCCTATATGTATTTGCAATTTACCAGCAAGATACAATTTGCTACTTCAGAGTGGCGGTGATTACACAAAAATATTTTAAACATAAATATGTTCTTGAACTGGAGGACCTTGCTCATTTCAGCAGGTCCCTCTTCTTTGTGCATGCTTTCTTCCCCTATAAATACTAGGGCATTAATCCTTATCGTGAGTATTCTAGGGATAGGATAACTATCTTCCTGAAAAAAATCTTAAAGGAAGATGCACTCAACAATACGTTTTGGATTTAATTACATGCAAAAAGGAGAAAAGAGAGCAAAATAAATACATCAAAAGAGGCAACTTACAGGTTTGAATGTTTCAGGATCAGGAAAGTATTTTGGATTCCTATGCACCCAATATGGAGACAACATCAGCATGTCACCTGCAGGGATGGTGAAAGTCTAAAAGCAAGAAAAACAATTCTGAAGCAAAGAAATAGAAAATTACAAGTTTGGTCTGCTCCCAAAACATACTATTATGAATGCTACTGGTTCACCAAGAACAGAATGAAAGACCTTGCTAGAGAGGAAGTGCAGCTGGTAAAGCACTCGTGTATTAAGGGGGTGATGCAAGGGAAAAATGGGTCTGCACCTTTTATTGTTTTTGCTGCTTCTTTGTTACATATAAGAAAGGCCTGAAGTGGTTTTTTAACGTTAGAGGTAACAGAAATGTTAAATCTGGTCTTCCCTGGCTCTTGTTGAAGGACTGTATTCAGAAGTGGATTGTAAACTCTAGGGAATCCTCTCATTAAGAGCTTGATCCGAAACCTAGTGAAATCCATAGAAACACTCCTGTTGAAGTCAAATACCTTTGGATTATATCCTAATTGGATGGTAATGCCAGTTCTTTAACCAAGATAGCTTTTCTCCCAAATGTTTATTTAGGAGATTCCTGAGTATCCTCACTCCTTCCCTCAAAAATGCACTGAGAAAGAAGAGCTAGAGGAAGTAAAGCATGGTTCAGTCCTCCAACAGCTGATGGGACTTTGCCGATCTGTTTGCTGGACCCTGCCCTGGTGGTGCCTGTCCTGTATACCATCAGCACAGCATTCCCCAGCTCCTTCAATCAGAAAGTGAAAATGGGGGTGGGGAGCAAAATCAGTCTTAAACAGCCGATTTAAATAAGGTTTGGGGTTCCATATGCCTAATTTATTATGTCCAGATACATTTGGGATGGTGACTTCTAGAAGGATTACAATGTACTATGACAGCCACGTAAAAACAAACCTCACCTGAATTTTTATTGGATTCACCACTTTCTTAGTGATTGCACCTGGAGACCTTAGTCGGATGGCTTCCAAAGTGCACCATTTAATTAAGAGAAGCTTCTTAAGGTCATCTTCAGATATTTCAATATTCTCTTTACCTGTTGCATTATAAGAAATAATATCGTATGGATAAGACAGTAAGAAGTACAAGATTTCACATGGGTTATGAGATTTCATCATGCACTGAAACGTTTTGCTAGAGCACTTCTGGTAGAGTGCCTCTAGAATTTCCAGTGTTGTCTAGAATGCATTCCTCAAACAGTTTAACATGATTTTATATTCTGGTTGGCTAAGCCACTTTGATATTGTTTTAGCATGTAAGGGTTTTAAATATATCTGGTCAATAAGTTTCAGACTTGTGATAGTGCAACAAAAACTTGATAAAATGTTGATGAAAAAATGGTAATTTTTGAAGTGTATGTAGAATTTTGACCAGTTCTAGTTTTAAACCATGTTAAACAGTGTGTGTAGATGGCTACTGTGACCTAGTGGATAAAGCACTGAACTGGGCCTCAGGAGACCTTGGTTCTATTCCTGGCTCTGCAATTGCCCCGCTGGGTGATATTTGGCAAGTCACATCACCACATCTGCCTCAGTTTCCCTATCTGCAAAATAGGGAGAATGACACTGACCTCCTTTGTAAAGTGCTTTGAGATCTGCTGATAAAAAGTGTTATAGAAGGTATTATTGCTGTGCAGAATCTCACTGAACCTATTTTTAAAACCCATTACATTCACAGAACTTTTAATTTGTTACATTCCTTACTGCCTAATCACATGACCCTGTTATCTGTGTGATTCTGCTCCCCTACTCTTTTATTGTATCTGTGTTATGACCGTGACTTGCTGTGTCACACTGAATTTAGATGGCATGCTCTTTGGGGCAGCAGCTTTGACTTGTTCTTTGGGGCATCCAAGCACAATTTTGGGCACTAAAATAGTAATAATAATTAGAATCATAGAATCATAGAATATCAGGGTTGGAAGGGACCTCAGGAGGTCATCTATTTCAACTCCCTGCTCAAAGCAGGACCAATCCCCAGCTAAATCATCCCAGCCAGGGCTTTGTCAAGCCTGACCTTGAAAACCTCTAAGGAAGGAGATTCCACCACCTCCCTAGGTAACCTATTCCAGTGCTTCACCACCCTCCTAGTGAAAAAGTTTTTCCTAATATCCAACCTAAACCTCCTCCACTGGCACTTCAGTCCTCACCCTGTTCTTTATTTGATTTCATTAGGTTTGTTGTATGTTCACAGAGTCCATTGTAAGACAATAGATACTTGAGTAAGTTTATACATCTTACTTTTAGGTACTATGTTAGGCTCACTGATTCTCAGGACAGTTTTAAAAATGTAAGCAGTTTATAAGGTGTCTATTGAAGGCTATGAAGCACTCTGCAGGAATGACAACATGAGATGATAAAACATCTAAAAAGGAAAGGCAGCCGGCAGCCAGACCAAATGCAGAGCAAGGCAACATCACTGAAATACTCCGTGTCCCAATGGCATACAATAACCTTCAGGAAAACCAGCCATCCACAAAGGTTCCCATTGGGCACACACAAAAAATGGGGAGAGACTTTGGCAAATGCTAAATAAATCAAACATGATAGGGGGCATAAATGGTTCACAGTAAACAGACCAAAACAAGTAGGACTTGCAGCATGCCCTGATTGCAGCCAACAAAGAACACGGGTAGACCTCCAATACAAGGGAGTCCCCAAGAAAATTTCCTTCACTAAGAAAGTCCTGCTTTCCAGTCCTAAGTGAGTCAATGGAAGCAAGATCAAAGCAGTCTCAGCCCAAATACAATAGGGACACAAGGAATTTGCCTTCAAGAATGAGCACAGCCATTACAGGCAGATCTGTCCACCCTTCCATTGACTTGAGAAGAAGGAGTGAGTAGTGCTTCCTAAAAGACATATGATCATATATTAAACATGGAGCTTGGAGCCAGGAAGTCCTGAATTCTCTCCCTTTCTCTGGCACTGGCCTTAATAATGTTTTAAACATTATTTCCAGAAGTAACTCCACTGAAGTGAATGGAGTATAACAGTTTGAAACAGCTTTGAAGTCAGAATCAAGCCTTGTTCCTTTGACAAGAAAACCCTTAGAAGATATGAGAGATTTGACCCAAATGCTAGGCCTGAGCCTGAAGAGCAAGTCCGTAGATCCTTGCTGAGTTCTTCCATAATTTTTATTTATTTATTGCATTGACATCAACAGGTAGTTTTGCTTGAGTAAGGAATGAGCAAATCCTGAGTAAAGATCTCAGGGTTTGGTCAGTTATTATTTGTATTGCAGTTATGCCTAGTAACCCCAGTCATGGAGCCGGACCCCAATGGGCTTGGCACTGTACAAATTCAGAACAAATTGTTATTTTTTAAATGTATGTTCTAGAATACTACAGTCATTTATTTCTAGTTTATTACCTGCTTTGCCAAAAACAGAAACGATGTCCTCCATGATCTTCTTGTAAATAGAAGTGTGGGATAGTATAAATGCCAGGGTCCAAAATGCCACCTAAAGAAAGAGACTGAAAGAAGTTACCTCAGAAATATAGAGCTGTATTAAAACTTGTAAAAGTTTCAGGTTATAAGAACAGGCTAGAGACACACCTGTCTGGGGTGATCTAAATATACTTAGGGGGCTGGGACCCGACCTCTCAAGGTCTCATCCAGTCCCACATCTGTCCCGAAGCTCAAGTCCAGATCCAAACCACCCTAAGTTTTAAGGGGTATTTGGAGTGGGCCCCTTCCTCATGGAAAGCAGATGAGGATGACACTGTAAAACAATGTGTGACTTCTACTGATTCACGATGGACATGGAGAGTATGCGAAGGAGTTTCAAAAACTGCTAAGTGGTCTGAGAGATTGCCAAAGGCCCTGGGATAATGAGCCTGAGTCTCATCCCACTTACACCGTTGTCAGATGGAAGTGGCTATTAAAGTCAGTGGAAAGCCAGTGCAAGAGAGAGTCAGGTGATTAGCAAGAATATAATGCTGAAATGCATTTGCAAACCAATGAGTTGCAATTCAAGTTTTAAATGCAGGGAACGGCAAAACTGTTGGGCATTGAAAGCACAGGAGCACCTGTCTCATATTAAAAAGCTTTCCTTTTACAAAATGAATGTTTGTGCACAGTTACCTAATTCCTTTTGTGGGTGTGTGATGACCTGGGGTTACTGCGGTGTACCCCCTTTCAGTTAGGAGTGGCACCACACTTCCCTTCACCTAGCTTATAAACAAGCCCATACAAATCTTTTTATCAAAGAGCACACCCTTTTCAAGGGTTACATTTATTATATTAACAAGAGCCATCACCCTAAGTAGGAGCTCACTCAGGCTATGATTGCACTACCACTTATGTTGGTATAACTTACGTCGATCAGGGGTGTGAATAAGCCACCCCTCTGAGTGACGTAAGTTACTCCGACCTAAGCGCCAGTGTGGACAGCGCTATGTCGGCAGGAGAGCGTCTTCCACTGACATAGCTACGATCGCTGGGGATGGATTAATTAAGCCGACGGGAGAGCTCTATCCCAACAGCTTAGAGCAGCTACACTAGGGAGCTTACAGAGGTGCAGCTGCATCGGTGTAGCTGCTCCACTGTAAGCTCTCTAGTGTAGCCATAGCCACAAATACACCTGGGGACGTTCATCATCTCAGGCTTAGTCCAACTAGTGATCTCTGTTTCCTTCCTTCATGAGACTCTTCTTTCCTGCATCTGTAACCAGCCTGTTTGTGGAACCCTTCCCAGTTCCTTCTCTAGGGGCAAAATTAAGTCGACCTAATTTATGTTAACGTACAGCCACTGCAGTAATTAAATCCCTTTTGCATGTCCACACTATGCTATTTGGGTCGCCGATGTGTGTCCTCACCAAGAGCGCTTGCACCGGCTTAACTGTCAGTGTGGGGCATTGTGGGCTGGCTTCTGAAAGGCAGCAACAGTTGATGTAAGCAACGCAGTGTCTACGCTGACACTGTGTTGACCTAACCATATTGACCTGCGTGCTATGCCTCTCGGGGAGGTGGAGGTATTAAGTCGGTAGAGTGGGTGAGTTGCATCGGTGGATGCTGCATTGTAGTGTAGATGCTTACAGAGTTAGGTCAACATATAAGATGTTTTATATCAATCTAACTCTGTAGAGTAGACTAGGCCTAGATTATTCCTTTTCAGTCTTTCCCTAAGCTCTCCTCCTTGGAGTGTGGCTGCATTAATTTAGCCTCTCACTCTGTCCCCTTAAACAGGTTTCTTCTCTGGAGTTGGGTCCTGTTAATTAAATTGTCTTGTACACAGCTCTCCTCCCTGCAACTGAGTTGTGGGCTAGTCTGTTGTAAGGCCTTTGCCAGCTGTTCCCTCAGCTGCCCCCTTCTCCTTAATTAGCCTTCAGGACACTCAGCAGGCCAGCGTTTCTCTGCTGATATCCCCGGCCTTTGCCCTGGAGGGAATAGGCAGTATATACGCTACTCCCCCTCTCCCAGCTCATTCCCCATTGGGTTGGCTGAGAGAGGAATCTTGGCTCACCCTCTCTGCAAAACTCCTGGCCCAGGGTACTTAAAGGTACAGTGATGGAATTTCCTCCCAGGCACCAATCCTTCCTGGGAGCTGTTCTATTAATTTAGATGGAATATATTGGCCAAAGGTATAAACATAACTCAGTCACTGTACAACATTAAACAGTGCTAAATAAGGTCCAGGGTTTGGTATATAGAGACCTAAGCCTGCTTAACACCATGGCAAACATGCCATTAAAAATCTTTTTAATGTTTGATTAGAGATACGGAGAAAAGCAAAAACAGTTCAAGCACTTGAAATGTAAAATATGCAGTAAGACTGTCATTTTAACAACATTTCTCGTTCCCTTTAGCTGGAGAGAGTTTTAGGAGGAAAAGTGCACTTGTTTGTCAATCTCTTAGATGATAATAATTGTCCTTTTGGGTAAAAGCAAAGAAGTTAGTTGGGATGGGCTGGAGCTGCTGTTGAGTCCGATCCCGTTTCATCTCAGCTGGTGTTTAGGATTCAGTCGGAGCTGGCAGGGCTGGCAATGTCATCTGGATCCCTCTCTCTGCCCTGGTCGGGTCAGGACACCTCTCAGGATCAGAAGGGCCTGGGGTCCCAGGAAACAGTGGGGATGAAGCTAACTCCAATAGTCTGCATCTGTTCTTACATCTTCTTTCTCCCGCCAAAGCCTTTCTTTAAGGACCAAAAGGCAGTGGCTGGAATAACCCATCCCCTCATTATTTTGTCTGCCAGTTAGGCCCAATATCCAACATACAAGTTTTGGTTCATTAATTTCCAGTTCCACACCTTCTGTTTTCACCAAGGTGGACTTCAACATAATCCTTGAATCATATCAGCGTGGCCTTTTTTCATCTGGACTAATTTAGTCTGTCTGGTTCCTTTGCACCTGTTTATAATATTTCTTATTGAAAGAACTAGAGCTACTTTCCACCAACATTTATTATAGGTTATTGTAACAGCTTATGAACTTTCATACACATTTACAATTGAGCCTATACTTCTGGTAAATTTGTAGGTCCAATTATCACAACAGACTGTCCCCCTTAGGTCTCTCCGTGTCCCCCCTAGGTCCATATTTTATATATATTAGCTGTGGCATTTCCAAGGAACTGCTTCAGTACAGACTGGAATAGAGAAGGACTCAAAGAGCCGACCCCATAGAGATGGAACCAACGCTAGAAGAAGATAGAAGAGGTAGAACTTTTCAAACCCTTAAAAGGCAATGCCACAGGGTGGACTGGATTGACCACTAGGCACCACTGCCTTTAAGGGGCAGACTACCCCATCACAGGGTGTAAATGCATTTTGTGGGAACAATGCTTGTACCCAGCTGTGAAAATCTGCCTCTAATAAAAGTTCAGATGAGAAGCTGACAAAAGATTAAGGGCCAGACTGTGAACTCTTGTTGCTATTGTTGACCAGTTACTAACCGGAGTAATTCCAATGATTTCCATGGGTCTACTTGGTTGGGTGAGTAACCCTAAAAGTGGGAATAAGAGAGCTCACAGTCCTGGTAAAATTCTGTCTCCTCCTCTGCTGAATACTTACACATTCCTCTTAAATGAGCCTTTTCCTGTTTCTACTTTAAACTATAAAAGAGTCTGTGAAATACACAGTGCCTACATTCACTCTTTAATTTCAGATACCCAGGCATTAAAATGAATTAGTATGCCATATGCTTTGCATGCAATTAGGTACCAAACTCCTACTAATGCCTATAAGATAGGTAAGCGTAATAACCTAATAAGGAAAAGCTCTGTATAGCACAAAAGCTTGTCTTTCTCACCAACAGAAGTTGTTCCCATAAAAGATACTACCTCACCCACCTTGTCTCTCTAATATGGGAGCAGGGCCGTGGCTCTGGGCGGGGAGGGGCAGGGGGATGCGGACAGGCTGGGGGCTGGTGCAGGGCTGGGAGTGGAGCCGTGCTGAGGCTGGGACCCGGGCCAGGCGCTGGGCCGGCAGCCGGGGACGTGGCTGGGGGCGGGACCGGAGCAGAGCTGGAGGCGGGGAGGGGCTGGGTGGCACTTCCTGCCCGCGCCCCATGGGGGCAGGCCTGGGCCCCATCGTGCGCCCCCCCAGACATTCCTCCATGCCCCCCTTGGGGGGAGCGTCCCACACTTCGGGGACCTCTGCTCTAATATCCTGGGACCGACATGGCTAAAATAACCCTGGATATAATAATCTGCAGAGCATTATTCTAGTAAGTCATATCTGTATGGCAGTGTCATCAAAGAAAAGTTTTAATTACCTGCAAAACAAAGTGAATTTGTGGATATGAAGTTTTAACTGATTATGCATGGAGTTAAAAATAAAGTAGTTTATACTTTATGAGGAGAAAATCCCCTTTAGTATGAAATCAAAAGCAGCGCTCCTTCAAACCTAGAAGCATCTCTTCCCTTGCTGATTAAGCAGAAAGTCTGGTCTACATACAGATTTTGTACAGGTATCTGTCTCAGCTGGGGGTGAGATTTATTTATTGATATAGTTAAACTAGAATAGCCCCCTAGTGTGGAGGCAGTTATACTGGTAAAAAAAGTGCCTTATAATAGTATAGTTTATTCCTCTTCCCTTACAGGAAAAGCTATATTAGTATAAAGCACTTTTATATGGATATAATTGCATCTATGCCAGGGTGGGGAGTACCAGTATAACTATACCAGTCCAGTTAAAGCGGTAAAACTCTCTAGTGGGGACAAAGCCTGAAAATCCCACCTGAAGAGGTTACTCGCAATAAAGCAGTTTTTAATAAGTTTATAGGATGTTGGTCCCAGGATATTAGAGAGACAAGTTGGGTGAGGTAATATTTTTTATTGGACCAACTTCTGTTGGTGGAAGATACAAACTTTCAAGCGACACAGAGCTCTTCTTCAGGTATGGGGAAGGAAATCACAGTGTCTGAGCTAAATATAAGGTGGGACAGATTGTTAAGCATAAAGGGTAATGCATGTTGGAGGTGATCACTTGAAATGAAGTGGGAAATTGAGGGATAGATGTTATGCATAAGGGGTTTGAATTGGGCAATTAAGGGTAGCAGGTGGTATGTGTGTTACAAATTGTTTTAATGAGCCATAAAAGCAGCACCCCTTTTGAGTCCATAGTTTTTGGTGTCTTGCAGAGTTATGAATTTAAGTTCCCAGGCTCACCTTTTGAAGGTGTGTGGTGGGGTGTACAAACCCCACACTGGTGACAAAAGGGTTAAGGAGCAGCTCTGGGCCCAGAAAGCCTCACAGGAAAGAATGAGCTCAAAAGGGAGCAGCTTAGCTCAGTCAGGGTGGATGGAGCAGTTGTGTGTTTCAGGCTCCTACTGAAAACCTGCCGAGGCCTCACGCAGTGGGGCCAGGCCTCATCAACAGGCCACCCCAGAGCTTTCAATTGAAGAGGTTGATGATGAAGAGATGCAATTGCGAGAGGAAGACCCACTGAACCACGGACAGAGAGGGCTCCAGAGGCTCCCAGTGACACCAACAGAGAAACAGAAGCCAGGGTATCAAGTGGCCCAGGGAGCAGGCGTAGGGGCACTCTACCGCCTAGGCCGCACATTTTGAATTATTGTTTCATTGGGCCCTGGATTGGAACCTGGTGGACCAGGGGTGGCCTGGGTTCCCCTACCCCCGGCTATTGATGCTCGCCACTGAGCAACTTAACCCAGAGTTCTGCCACCAGACAGTGCTGCCAGGAGCCCCCCCCACCAACAAGGTGTTGGGCAGGTTTTCTTTGAGGACGAGTATTGAAAAATAAAATCAGATATGGAGTGATCTGGTCCAATCAAAGAGAAAGAAAGTGTTCCTGCAGCCATCATACTTACAGGCATAGCATTCGCTTGGGAAGCCCAGAGCAATAAGAGAGCATAATTGGGAGCTAAATGTTTTCCATGCAAGTTATCCAGGAGATGCTGCAGCAGTGTCTGTTATAAGTAAAAGCATAAATAATTGGGTACATCCTTCCACCAGTTTATCAATTAAAAATAAAGCTAGTTAACAATCTTCAATACCAAATTAGATAGACAAGAGCTTCCCAAAGAAGTGAAATTCACTCCTGTGCAGAGGGCCAACATGAGGTCTTGTGAGGACTCAAGGGTCTTGTGAGGACTCTAGGTGACTTATGTGGTGTAGAGGCCTTGTGCTGGTATGTGTATGGGGTGAATTTCGTGCTGAGAGAATGTATATATCCACAAGTCATCAGCCTGGCTCAGAGGCCAAGATCCTACAAGCACAGCAGATAGTGGACATGCAAGGGAGTCAAGTTTAAATTCACAATTCTTGGTCTGATATATTATGAGACATGAAAGCTAGCAACCACTGGTATATATCAATGATAACCTGGGATGCCCAGATGTCCACTGGCACATGAGTATTTGTTACTGTTAATGGAGATCCACATCTTGAAATTGTTACTGTTTCCTCAAAAACAAAAGGCCAATTACCACGCAGGTTCCATCATCTCAAGTACTCTGACCCAGGCAGCCCTTGTATGTAACAATATTCATTGACCAGAATTTTCACCATTACCTAAGCAGAATAAGTAGAGGAACAAACCCTCTATTGTAGCTGTAACTTAGTGTACCTGGCTTCAGATCTACTTAGTCACCAGCGCCTTCTTCTATCTATTAACCTAAATACCTGTTTGAGGATCTACCCACTCTACACCAGCACTTACAAAATACCTTGTAAAAGATTTTACATGGCTCACAAACCAGAGCCCCCAGCAGGAAACACTGAAGAAGCCCTTCTCTTGACTCCTTCCGCTGGTGACCTCTGAAAGTGGGGAGGCAAATTTGATGGCCAAACTCAGCTCAGAGCTCTCAAGAGCAGCATGTGACAGCTAAGGACTTGTCTAAACAGCAATTTAGTGTGCACTAAACTGGGATGTGACTCTACGGAGCTGCATTTGCCATGCACTAACTGACTGTGTGGACCCTGCTACTTTGCACTAAAAGTTCCATAGTGTGTTTTGATCGACTGCAAGTGCACTACAAAACTTTTAGTGTGCAGTAGCAGGGGCCACATGGCCAGTTTGTGCACAGCAGGTTGGTGTGGTGGATATTTACACCCCAGCTTCCAACATGTTAAATCGCCATATAGACAAGTCAAGAGTCTAGTAAAATAAACTAAGCTGATTGGTGAGGTTAAAAATGATGGGCCTGAACCTGCTGCCTTTGAAGTCACTATCACATTTTTAAAGTGTATCTATGCGAGATGGGCTTGGTAGATCTAATGGTCTCTTCCTGCTCTGAAATGCCTTATGTCCTTTCTCCCTGCATACAAAATATAACTACAGCAATGCTGATCTGGCACTTTATTTAAAATCCTCTGATAGCTTTACCTTGGAATTGCTTTCTGGCGGGTTGGCTCTCTCAGCGTCTGATACCACTTTTTCAAACACTTTTAGAAGCCATTTTTTGGATTTAGACCAGTTTCTGTGAAGAAAAAAACAACAATAAAAGAGGAATTATTTGAAATGCATTTGGGAAAACAATTCAGGCAGCACAGCACAACCTCACTTTCACGGAGGAGGACTCCTCACTTTCTCTCCAAGCCTTCTCAGAGCACCTCGGTGCTATTCCAGGGATGGAGAGATGTACCAAGCTGATTTTCAGTACTGTTGAGTCAACTGGAGTCAACACCAGCAGCGGATGCTCAGCAACTCTGAAACCCATAATAGCTAAACACATGGTCCGATGGCCAGAACCGGGACCTGACACTCAGCATTCCTGGATTTTCCTGCCAGCTCTACTACCGGTTTCCTGGGTGACCTTGGACAAGTTACTTAGGCCAAATTTTTTCCAAAACTGACCATTAACTTTGGGTGCCTCAGTCTTTGGCTGTCCAATCTGAGAAAACAAGGTCTGATTTTTGGAGCTGCTGAGTACCCACAGCTCCCATCTGAAGGCAATGAGGTCTGTGGGTGCTTACAACTAAAAATAAGGCCCAAGATGTCTCCGGTTGGGCACTGAATACTGAAGTGCTGGCCCAAGAGAATAAAATGACAGGATGGGACGTCTTTTACAAAACCAGCACCCTCATGCAGCGGTGTAATTCCAATGACTTCAGTGGAGTTATCCCTGTTTTACACCAGTATACGTTAGAGGAGATTCAGAAGTCTAATTTTTAATGGACAAAATTTAAAGCCCAACTAACACTGCATTTGACTGAAATGGAGTCAAAGGCAGAACATTGTTTTCCGGAGAAATGCTGCTAGGTTACCAGGATAAGACACTTCTAATAGGTTTGCAAGACTTGCCCCATTCCCCCACCTGCTCCGTTACCTCATAAAATACTCAGGCATCTGGGACCCATATTCAAAATCCTCATCATACTTCTGAAAATGCTCTTCAAACTCCTTGATGTCACTCTTGTTTGTTGGACAGACACCTTTTCCAAATAAGATATTTACGGTTGCCGGATACATGACAGATCTGTAACAACAGAAGCACTGCAGCATTAGGCCAATGGGAAGCTGTTCTAGCATCTTGTCAGGTATGTTTGATTACCAACAGAAAAGAAACTCTTTGGGCCTAACTGTGGAACCTTACCTCATGCTGGGATGAAATTCTCCCCTGTGTAGAGGGGCCAGCAGGACTTAAGCCCTCAACACAGAGTTTAAATGGGACCTATGTGATCAATAACCCCTGCACTAGCCCTCAGCTTGTGGTCAAATTTTACCAGTTAGTGAGCACTTACTCTCCTGAGTAGCCGCAGGATGGCCCTGTGCATTGGAGTACCCTCTCCCCATCCCCATTATCCATCAGTCGGATTCCAAATGAACGTCCTTGCTAGGACTTCCCCAGTCAGTAGCTGCAGCAGAACCTCTTCTCCTGGGTGATGCCCACAGCAGGGGCTTAGAAAGGTAACCCCACACCTGGCTGCATTACATTCCCATCCTGAGTCCTGCTGGGTTAGGGGATGCTTTTGCCCCCCTCTCCACCTCCCTTCCAGCCTGCTTATGTCTGTTCCTTCCCTCTGCACACACCCCCAGCGGATTTCATTGGGGGTCATTAGATCTATGAATTCCTCACACATCTTCCCCTGAACTCCAGCTACTGTTTAATGACTATTAGAGACAGAGATGGTTTCACTTTGTTTGCCTTTCTAAATATCATAAGCAACATTTCTGCTGCTTGCATCTGAAGAAGTGAGGTTCTTACCCACTAAAGCTTATGCTCCCAATACTTCTGTTAGTCTCAAAGGTGCCACAGGACTCTCTGTTGCATTTCTCCTGCTGTCTCTCTAGAGCCATCTGCTGGCTGAATGCATTTCAGCTCCAGGTCAGCTATATAAAGATTTTTCAACCGATGTGTATTTCAATTCTTTCAGCCCCCATTTTATAACCAAGCAAACAAACAAAAGGCGCGTAATAAAGGTGTACAGCACAAGATTTATTATATTCCCCTTATGTGTTTCTGCAGTTGATTATCTTAGTTATGACCTAATTGGCTTGTTAAGTTTTAGGATATGTCTGCACTGCACACCACTGGCAGAGGTGGCTAGAATATGTGTAGTTATGAGCCTTAGTGAAAAACAAGCCATTTCCATACTGCAGTGAGTAAGCTACACACATCAGTGAAAGGCTCTGGCAGAGGGGAGGCAGTGGGAAATGCCTTTCCACACTGCCTTCTTTCTGCCAGAGTCTTTCCCTGAAACAGGGAAAGGCCCTGGTAGCTGCCTGTGGTGGGGAAAAGGAGGCAAAGGTGGGGAGATGCCAGAGCTTTTCCCCACTGCCAGTCTTTCCTGGCTGCCTCCCCCCATGCCAGAGTCTTTCCCCACTGCTGGAGCCTTTCCCTGGTGCTGGAGAAAGGCTCCAGCAGTGGGACAGTACACTGCTAAAAATAGGGTACAAATCCACAGGGCTCAGGCATGTCTTTACGCATCTAAGCAGTGCTTCACCATCCACACTGCTATTTACACCCAGGCTGGGGTTGGGGGAAGAGCAGCTGTACTCTACACGCAGGGGCGGCTCCAGGCACCAGCGCACCAAGCGCGTGCCTGGGGCGGCAAGCCGTGGGGGGCGGCCTGCCGGTCGCTGTGAGGGCGGCAGTCAGGCTGCCTTCGGCGGCATGCCTGCAGGAGGTCCGCCGGGTCCCGTGGCTTTGGTGGCAATTCGGCGGCGGCTACGCCAAAGCCGCAGGACCGGCGGACCTCCTGCAGGCGTGCCGCCGAAGGCCGCTTGACTGCCGTGCTTGGGGCGGCAAAATACATAGAGCCGCCCCTGTCTACTCGCCACTTTAAGTTTTGTGCAGAGCAGACGTACCTTGTGACAAATGGCATTGGGTCTACAACATCTGAATGCCTCACTTTACAAATATGGATCAGCTTCATTTCCACATAATCTCAGGCCTGCCAAAGTGTATATGAGCCGCACAACTGGAGAAAAAGCACTGCGTTATCAACAGGTGAGACGTGTACGGCTCTGCCCAGGCAAATATGGAATAAACTTCCCCAAGAATTGAGATCCATCATAAACCTCATCACTTTCCACTCCGAGTGCAAGGTGTAGTTCTTTGAACTTGCCTTCTCTAATATAGCAACAGGTATATTTATACGGGGAGGGATAGCTCAGTAGTTTGAGCATTGGCCTACTAAACACAGGATTATGAGTTCAATCCTTGAGGGAGCCACTTAGGAATCTGAAACAAAAATCAGTACTTTGGCCTGCTAGTGAAGACAGGGGGCTGGACTTGATGACCTTTCAAGGTCCCTTCCAGCTCTCTGAGAGAGGTATATCGCCATATATATATATATATATATATATATTTAAAAAAAAAGCCCACTCCCTACCAAAAAGACACTCCACTGCACACGCTTCTCCCTTAGGGAGAGGATGAGAGAACAAATGCACACGACAGATGTTAGTCACATTGCTTAATGCAACTATAAGAAGGTGCTTAGATACTGTGGTCATGAGTGTGATATAAAAATCTGTACAGAATATTAGACTATCAGGTACTTCTTGCGCAACTGGCACGAAATCCTGGCTCCACTTAAATCAATGGCAGAACTCTCATTGACTTCACTGGGGACAGGGTTTCACCCCGGATCTTTATGGGAATTGTTTAGTTCTGCCAAGGGGTACCTGAGCCAGGGCTTGTCAATATAACTTGAGAAGCTTCCTAGACATGTGAAGCCTTGACCAGAGGTCCCCTTTGCAAATACCTTGCTAAGTAGAGGAGGCCGTGCTTACTTTTTTTCAAAACTTTTAACAGATTTTTCTCCGTGGCAGCCAGTCCCAGCCTCCACCCTCTCCAGACCCAATCACTTTATGAGCTGCACCAGCCAGCTCTAAGCCATCAGGCACAGCGAGGCAATGAATGGCTTGCTCTGCATTCCTGGAGGAGTTTCTTCTGGGATCCCACAGCCCAATCTCCACCTGCAGACTTTATAATACGGTCACTGCTGCCGCTACTATTTATTTAGCAAAGAACATGGACATCTGTTCAATAGAGCATGATTATAAAAGTCACATACCTTATTAGATCACTGAGATTCTCAGTTCCTGCTGTGCCCAAGCAGTCCATGTGCTCGTGTAATTCTTGACACAGAGTCCCAGCAAAAAGGTACAGGCTAGAGGTACCCATTTTTCCTTTCATCATGCTAGAGAGTCTACTATGGTTCCGATAAAAGATTTCTGCAGGAACTGAAGCTTTAAATACAAAAAAGGGAGGAAGTGTAAAGGTTTTGGAAACTAGCCCAGGTAAATTTTAAATGTCAAAAGTGTCTATTTTGTATATTACTTGTGATACTGGTTTCAGTTTACTGTAATCTTACTCTCTATGGGTGAAATTCAGACCCATGAAGATTTTATTCCCACATTCCCACAGCCTGCATTTCTGACCTTGTAAAGGGATCAGCAGTGGTTAACACCCAGACCCCACTAAGTTTTACTTCTCCTGCTCAGTAGGGAACTTCCTCCTTCTGCCTTATAAAGCTTCAGTCTTGTAAATAAATATGCCAGACACTTCCCCTGATTTACGTGCCAGGCAGTTCCAAAAGCATGTTTTGGAGCTTCATGTCGAAAGCATACAGAATCGCTGCTCCATTACCTGCACTGAGCACCTGCTAGGCTTGGGGGGATGGGGCTGTACGGGGGGAGTTCAAGGAGTTACTGTTAATCTAAAAAGCTGTAAATGGTTTGGGATCTAAGTGTTTATTGCTCAACAGTTCCCCGCACTTTCTCCTCTGCAGCGGGTGCCGCTGTGCACTCTGGGAAGCCATTCCCCTCGGTCTCAGCCCTTGGGGACAGTCGGACAGCAGTGCATTGAGATGAAGCCTGGTGGAGGTACGGGGGTGACACCACCATCACCGGGGCCCAGCTGAGGACATTAACAGGTGTCATTTCTTCATTTTGATAATCTGGTCACTTTATTCAAGCCTTGTATTAAATAGTAGGTGTCATCACAGCAGGTCCCAGGACCCTATGAGGAGCACCATTTCTGTGGGGAGTTTAAGCAATGTACGTGCTTTTAAATATTTGAAATAGTAAATGGGCGTGATTCCATTCTCCAACAGTTTTCACTCCTCTCCCCTGTGTGGTGTTCGTGAGGGAAGACGCAGGGCCAATATGTGGGAATACATTTCATGGTGTCTAACAGTGCTGCCAACTCTCACAATATCTTGATGCCCCAGGTGTTGGAGTCAAATGACTGCATAAGAATTTCAGCTTTCATTTGAGAACAAAATAAGTTTCTGGCCCTCCTGGCTGTGAATAAAAGTTTGAAAATGTGACCTGAGTGGCCCAAAAGGCAGCAACCCTGAAATGTATTATTTTGAAAATAATCTCATGATTTTGAGGGACCTGACTCATGATTTTGAAATCTTGAGATCAGCAATACTGGGATAGGTGATTAAACACCGGTGCAGGGGAAACTCTTGCCGTCCATTGGCACATTGTTGTTTTATGGCTAGCAAAGTCAGATTGCACCATATGTATTTGGAGGTGGAAAATGCAGCCTGCAGTAGACAGCTGCTGGCTGCACCATCCAAGCCCATTTTTAGGGTGATCAGAACTGCCCTATTTTGGTTCTCATCACTGCAAACATGCAAAACATCTAATCTTCTATCAACTCATTCCACTTACCATTGCTTAAAGGATGTGTGAATGGGATTCAAGTTTGGCATAACACACCAGCAAAGTGTGTCCTGCGTTCTCTTCTACTGCCTCTTCTGCTAGAGGAGAACAGCTTACTATTGCTACCAGCTAACAGTTTCTCCTTTTGTTCAAGTGGTAGAAGTCTGTCCTATGGCTCTGAAGCTCTTACATGTGCTTACCACAAAGAGGCCCTGATACCTGGTTGGGGCTGTTAAGTTTTACTACAATACAAACAACAATACGGGTTGTTGGTTCAAAAATCTACTGATGACATGTTCTGGGGTCATTAGACATGTTCAGGGCCTTGGACAACAAATAGTTACATCTGTGTGTGACAGTCTGGGGAATATGTTGGTGTCAATTTATAAATTTCATTTAGTTTTGTGAGGATCATTTATGATTGTAACCTGTATTGTGGGTTAGAATCTCCATTTTCTATATGACCCATTTTTGTGTCTGGCGCTGAGCATCATTTTGAACTGGCATATGTGTAGCTTGCTCCAGATGTATAACAAAGCCAGAGAGGACGGGGTTGGGTAGTGACAGGACTGGTAGTGACATTTCTCAAGCTGGGGAGAGCTAACACAAGAAGCGTCATCCAGCCAGCTCCAAGGGAATATGAGCTTGCTAGTGACTCTTATCTACTGCTGCTGGGGGGCTCAGGAGGACTGGGGCACAGGTTCCAGGGTCTAGGTGGCTGGAGTGCAGTGTCCCACTGCCATGAGGGATGTCAGACATGGGGTCTGCACCTTGAGAGTGCCCCTGAGTGTCCCAGAACTGGGAACAATGATCTGTCACTACCCAGATCCAGGGAGTTTAGTGGCCCCTGCAGTTGGATACTCTCACGATAGACTGGTGTCTATCCAGAGAGCAGGACTGGCCCAGGCAACGACATTGTGTATTGCATTTGCCCCTTAACTTTGTGATTTGATTGTGGATTAAGATATGCATTTAAGATCTGATCCAAAGACCCATGGGCTATGGATCACGTCTTTAACCTTGATGGGTGGCTAGATTAGCTTTCCTTTGAAAGTGAGATATCCCTTACTTGTGCGCTGGACCGTTTGCTGCACCGCCTGCTCAAAATCTATGTCCTTAGATGTAAAAAATGCTTCAATCCCCTCTTCCTCAGTCACAAAGGTGAATCGGTTTCCCAGAGCAAACACTGTGAATACTGGCCCATACTGCAAAAACAAGGAGTTAAAAAATTAATGACTTTTGCAAAGACATTTTATGGGAGACCACAGCTCTGATCCTGCAACAGGAATTGCACCAGTACACTAGAAATGTTGAGATGGTAAGAGAGAAAGAAAATAAAACCAAAGCAGGGGTAGAGGGGTGCAGCTTCACTATCTAAAATCCTTGTTCAAGAGCAAACAGACGTAAATAAATTAGATTTGAATTCATAGATTTTAAGGTGAGAAGGGACTCTTGTGATCATCTCCTCTGACCAGCTCCATGGCACAAGCCACAGAATTTCACACAGTGATTCCTACACAGAGCACAATTATGGTTCAGCTATCACGTAACTTCTAGAAAGACATCCCGTCTCGATTTAAAGATTCCAAATGACAGAAAAACGACTGCATCCCTTGGTAATCTGATCCAATAGTTATTACCCTCACGGTTAAAGAGTTGCATCTTATTTCCAATTTGAATTTTTATAACAAACTTCCAGACATTGGATCTTGTTATGCATTTGTGCTAGATTAAAGAGCCCCCTAATATCAAATATGTTTTTCTTGTGTAAGTATTTAAAGACTACGTCTTATCAAAACAAGGTTAAGTTAAATAGATTGAGGTCCTTAAGCCTTTCATTGTAATATGTGTTTTCCATCCCACAAATCATTGCTGTAGCTTTTCTCTGAACTTAGCTTCTCTAACATCTCATATCTATCCAACGCAATTCTTTCCCAAAACATCCAGCAATGAGAGAACCCACTACACTCACAATCCAAACTCTCCCAACTGTTTGGAAGCTAGAGCATTACTTTTCACCAGTTTTTTTGTCTTTGAACTTCATTTGGGCTGTAATTATTGTGTGGTCTGTTCAGCAGAGCTGTCTTTGGGAGCCTAAGTTTATGTTAGGGAGACAGGTAAAATATTTTCAAGTAGACTTATAACAACACACTGAATTCTAGAGAGAAAAGATTGTCCTGTGGTTAGGGCCCTAGTCTAAACTTGGGAGGACTGAGTTCAATCCCTCATTGTATCACAGATGTCCTGTGTGAACCTTGTTAAAACACAGTCTCTGTGCCTCAGTTCCCAATCTGTAAAATGGGAATAATAGTTCTCCTCTGCTGGGATGTTGTGAGGATAAACACATTAAAGCAGGGGTTCTCAAACTGGGGGTTGGGACCCCTCAGGGGATTGTGAGGTTATTACATGGAAGGTCACAAGCTGTCAGCCTCTACGCCAAACCCCGCTTTGCCTCCAGCATTTATAATGGAGTTAAATATATTTAAAAGTGTGTTTAATTTATAAGGGGGTTGCACTCAGAGGCTTGCTATGTGAAAGGGGTCACCAGTACAAACGTTTGAGAATCACTGCATTAAAGGATGTGTGGTGCCCAGATTACTATGGTAATGGGGACTATAGAAGCACCTAAAATAGATTTCACAAGAGAGCAGTAGCAACATGAATTCAGTGCTTGTGAGATACCAGACAGAGATTAAAGAAGTCTTCACTATCCATTGGAGTTGGTCATAACATTTTTTTGACAAAGAGTTGGTGGAAAGTGTAGGGAAGAGACCTCAATATTGATGCAAAAATGATATTAGTAAAATTATTATAACTTATTTTTATAATGTTAGGTCATTACAAACATGTCTGCACCTTTACTGAGTCTTAGGAGATACATATAATTACTTTCATACATATGGTGCTTGGAGAAAAGTACCTCACCTGCATATATTTTTGTTTATTTAATTATATGAAACATCCAAGCTAAGGAAATTCCTAGGAATTTTGTTGTCTGTCAATATGAGTCAAGGAAGATAACACTATATTTATACAAACCCTAAATTGCAGCTTTTATCATTCCTATTTTACTTTAATGCTGTATTATTTGCTTTGATGCTCTGTTTTACAATATTATAGTCAATGTTTACTGCAATTTGTGTTTTGTATAAAATATTTCATTGCAAATTGTGAACACTGTAAGAAGTGCTGGGTCAAAAGACTAACCAACCAACCAGAGCATCTTATCACAGAACAGGACTGCGAAGAGGTCCACTCATGGCAAGTGCACTTCCTTGGGGATGGAGCTGCGAATTAGCTTTTTGTCCCACCTGGCACCCCTTTCTGTCAGTTGCTCATGCTATAGCCCCACCTCAGTGACTCGAGAGTCTCTCTCTTTGAGACTCAGCCCTCTGGCCAGGTGACTACATAAGCGCCCTCTTCCAGAGTAACAAAGTCCCATTGGACAAGCTGTCTATATACCATTTCCAGCACTTTTCTGTTTCATCTCCAGGTCTTGTGCCACTTTGGCACACTCACTCACACTCACTGGACCCACTCACTACTGTGGGTTCCAGCCCAGGGACTCTAGGACTAGCAACCTGCTCAATCCCAGACCCCGTTGCTGTTTCCCTGAGCTCTTTCCTACCTCACTTCTCTATCTCCTTTCCTATCTCTGGGTTCCATTGAAGCATCCTCCGTTCCCCTGTGGCTACTTCACCCCCCTTGTTGAATTCCCTAGTCAAGGGCAGGACCCAGGGATTACCTTCCCCTTGGATTTCCTCCTTGGCCAATCCCCTTTCCCTGGAGGGGACTTCAGGCCCCTTCGCTGAAGCCCATTCCTTAGTTGTTGTCTTTGTTTCTTTTTTGGCACAGCAGCCTCATCATACAAGGCAATGACCGACACTTTCTTCATTCATGTTTAGCCTTTTCTCTTTATGTCCTTTCGCTCAGCCCAGTATCCTTAAGGAAATGCACCAAGGCTTTTTTGCATTATTCCATTCTCACTAGTCCTGTTAGGGAGCAATCTTTGATTCCAAGCCAAGTCAGTTTTTCAAAAAGAAACTTTCTTTCCAAAGAATATTGCCCACAATGACCAACGGGTTCTTTGGTTTTGCACACATTACACGGCCCATCTTTATGTCTTTTAAATAAGTTTAACTTATCATTTAAGACACAATGACCTATTAACACTCTAAAAACGACTACTTCACTTTCTCTATCATGACTGTGGAGTATAGTATTATCTGATTTTTGAGCATACACCATAAATCCTTTGTCCTTATGTTTCCTTAATCCATAGTTCTTGCCATTCCTTTGCAAGCTCCTTCGTGACCATGCTTTTAAATTCTTATCTGCTTAAGGAAATCTTAATATCCATCTCCTTGTTTTTTAGAGTTTGCTTTGATGCTTCATCAGCCGTTTCATTTCCAGACATTCCGAAATGCAATGTAATCCATGCTATTTTTACACAGATACCTACGTACATTATTTCCATGGTTAGAAACATTATTTCACTTACTATGTCATTTCTGCTTCCCAAACCCCTGTTCTGATTGTCATAATGCCTAATGGGGAATCAGATAAAATTATGAAGGTTAGTGCCAACAACATCCTCATTAGTTAAGCTGTCAGAACAGTCGCATAATTCAACAGCCTTTTAGATTTCTGGATTCCAAGACTAGGTACACAAAAGCCTGTTCCCACTCAACTGACGCTGTTACCTTTAGATCCTTCCATAAAGACTTGGCAAAGCTGTTGATATATTCAGAAATGTCATTGGTCAGAATATGTGGTATTTGGCTTCCCTCAGTTTCTTCATACAATTCAAATCCACAAATCGGGGAATAACTGTCCAGATGTAATTTGAATTCCCATGACTACAAATTTTTTTAGTTTTCTCAATTTTTATTTTTTACATATCTCATTTACCTATTTTTTTTACCCCAGTAGTATAAGGAAGTCTGTTTCAATCCATATAATTTTGTCTACCAAGCTCCCAGCAATCCTCATAAATCTTCTGTGTACTTCTATTTCCAAGATTCCCTTTTACTATTGCCCAAAAGGTTAGATCTAATAGTTTCATCCTTAGATTTATATAGTGCTTCTCCAGTGACTATTTGCAGCACACACACTAATACTGGTAGCATTGTGCCACATGCCAATCACAGAGCTTGGGCTTGTAGCAATTCCCAAGTCTACATGTTCCCAGTGTTCTACCAGTGTTCCCTCTAATTTTTCCCATGCATGTGCGGAATGAATTTTGTTATGTGCACCAATACAGAAGTGATGTAGAATATCTGGGCTGGAAGGGACCTCAGGGGGGTCATCTAGTCCAACCCCCTGCTCAAAGCAGGACCAATCCCCAACTAAATCATCCCAGCCAGGGCTTTGTCAAGCCTGACCTTAAAAACCTCTAAGGAAGGAGATTCCACCACCTTCCTAGGTAACCCATTCCAGTGCTTCACCACCCTTCTAGTGAAAAAGTTTTTCCTAATATCCAACCTAAACCTCCCCCACTGCAACTTGAGACCATTGCTCCTTGTTTTCTCATCTGGTACCACTGAGAACAGTCTAGATCCATCCTCTTTGGAACTCTCCTTCAGGTAGTTGAAAGCAGCTATCAAATCCCCCCTCATTCTTCTCTTCTTACAGACTCTTCTGTGTGACACATCACCTCCATATTGGTGCACGTAACAAAATTGGTGTGGTGGGGCCGAGGGGTTTGGAGTGTAGGAGTGGGCTCAGGGCTGGGGCAGAGGGTTGGAGTGCAGGGGGGTGAGGGCTCTGGCTGGGGGTGCCGGCTCTGGGGTGGGGCCGAGGATGAGGTGCTCAGAGCTGGGGCAGAGGTTTGGGGTGCAGAAGGAGGTGAGGGCTCCAGTTGGGGGTGCTGGCTTTGAATGTGGGCTGGGGAGGAGGCGTTTTGGGTGCAGGCTGCCATAGGGCTACAGTGGGGAGAGAGGACTCCCCCAGCTCTCTCTCCCCGCAGCAGCACCTGGGCTGGGGGGGAGGGGAGAGGCACCTCTCCCCGCCATGGCAGATCCGGGCCAGGCTGGGGCCTGGGAGGGGCGCTTTTCCCCCATCCATGGCAGGTCCATCCGTGGTCTGAGCCACTGGTGATGGTCTGCAGCTTCGGACTCCCAGGGGAGCCCGAAGCAGCATAGTGTCCGTCACTGCCGGCCCAGAGGAACACAGCTGTGGACTCCTTTCTGTACACACCCCAGTCACTGGCAGGCAACCATTGGCTACTGCCTGCCAGTGATTGAGGGCGGGGGTGGAGAGAGGAGCCCTCAGACGGCCGACTGAGAGGAGCGAGTGGGTGGAGGGGGGGTCCTGGGCCGGCAGGCCTAGAAGAGTGCAGGGGAGGGGCCAGAGAGGAGAGGAGCCAACGCTAGTGAAGTGGCGCGCCAGGCTGGGCCAGCGGGGACCCTGCTGAGCGCGGCCTGCTGCCATTATAAACCCAGTACTGTCCGGGCTGGGCTGAGTTGGGGCCGGGGAAGGGGCGCTGCGGCAGGTCCGGGGATGGGGGAGAGACTTCTCTCCCTGCTGCAGCCGTGAGTGCCTGAGAAGCGCTTCCTAGGCTGCTGTGCAGCCACACAGCTTAGAGGGAACTTAGATCTACACTGCAAATGAAACACCCGCTGCTGGCCTGTGTCAGCTGACTCAGTGTCGTGGGTCTCAGGCTACAGGACTGTACAGTGGCCATGTAGATGTTCAGCCTCAGGCTGGTGCCTGAGCTCTCGTCCCTATCCGGGGGTGGGTCTCAGAGCCCAGTCCCCAACCCAAGCCCAAATGTCTACATGGCAATAAAAGTCCTGTAGTCTGAGCTAGCTGACATGGGCCAGCATATCATAAGAGTTGTTTCTGAGTCTGAACCAAAAGCTTGGCATCCATATTTAAAACTGGTCTTATCAATGCTCTATACATCATCATCAATACCTTCCTATCTGCACGCCATTTGTAGGGTTGCCAGCTTTCTAACTGCACAAAATCGAACACCCTAGCCCCGCCCCTTCCCCAAGGCCCCGCCCCCTGCTCACTACATTTCCCCTCCCTTGGTGGCTCGCTCTCTCCCACCCTCACTCACTTTCATTGGGCTGGGGCAGGGGGTTGGGGTGTGGGAGGGGGTGAGGGCTCTAACTGGGGGTGTGGGCTCTGGGTGGGGCCAGAAATGAGGGGTTCAGGGTGCGGGAGGAGGCTCTGGGCTGGGGCAGGGAGTTGGGGTGGGGGAGGGGATGAGGGTGAGGGCTATGGCTGGGGGTGCAGGATCTGGGGTGGGGCCAGGGATGAGGGGTTTGGGATGCAGTATGGGGCTCCAGTCTGGGGGGAAGGGCTAAGGGATTCAGAATGTGGGAGGGGGCTGTGGATTGAGGCAGGGAGTTGGGATATCGGAGGGGGTATTGGTTCTGGGCTGGGGCCAGGAATGAGGGGTTTGGGGTGCAGGAGGGGGCTCTGGGTTTGGGGGGGGCTCAGGGCTGGGGCAGGGGGTTGGGACGCAGGCTTACCTCAGGCGACTCCCAGTCAGTGTTGCAGCGGGGCTAAGGCAGGCTCCCTGCCTGTCCTG
Source organism: Trachemys scripta elegans (assembly GCF_013100865.1). Taxonomy (NCBI): domain Eukaryota; kingdom Metazoa; phylum Chordata; order Testudines; family Emydidae; genus Trachemys; species Trachemys scripta. Next base: position 188,433,641 of record NC_048300.1, on the reverse strand, counting down.
GCTCCACAGTGTGCCCCAGAAGTGGCCAGCAGCACAAGGTCCGGCTCCCCAGCTCCCATTGGCCACAGTTCTTGGCCAATGGTAGTGCGGAGCCAGTGCTTGGGGCAGTGCGCGGAGCCCCATGGTGTCCCCCGCATCCCCTGCCTAGGAGCCAGACCTGCTGGCTGCTTCCGGGGTGCAGCACGGTGCCGGGACAGGTAGGGACTCGCTGCACCACTGACCGGACTTTTAACGGCCCAGTTGGTGGAGCTGACTGGAGCTGCCAGGGTCCTTTTTCGACCGGGCATTCCAGTCTAAAATCAGACACCTAGCAATGCTAGCCATTTGTTGTCACTTGTACAGTCACTACATAAGTGTTTGTTGCTTTTTACATAAGTATTCATCAGATTAATCTTGAAAAGGCCCCGATTAACTTTTCAAAAATTCCAGGTCGGAAATCTATTTTGTGTTTTTGACATTTCCTTGGCCTTGGTACTTTTACTTTTACTTCCCATTCCATCTTCTTTTTGAATTTCCCAAATCCAAAACAGAAAAGGATCCATCCACTGAATTAAATCTAGTAGATGCTCCTGCATTCTATATTACCAGGTTATGCATATCAACAAATTGTTCTAGCATTTACAACTTAGGTCAGTTTTCTTTCCCATAGATCATTATGAATATTAAAGTCTCTGCAAATTATGAATTTTTTTACATTAGCTAGCTTTTCTAACTCTAAAATAAACTAATTTTATATGGATTATAAACATTATAAATACATATATCAGACTTTTTGTTCTGTATGGGAATCTCAATAGCATTATATTCAAAACTTAGTTTCTGCACATCCATATTGACATATCTAAGACCCTCTTTTATAAATATACAGACCACTCCTACTCTGGCAGCCTCTTGATCCCTCTGGAGTATATCATATCCCCATAGACTGAAAACAAGTTTACTTGTTAGCCATGGTTCTTGCACATATATTATATCAGGCTTTTTTCCCATTTCAAAGATAGCTTTCTTAAATTCCTGTCCATGCATTATTAAACTACACCTCTACCCCAATATAACGCTGTCCTCAGGAGCCAAAAAATCTTACCATGTTATAGGTGAAACTTTTTATTGAACTTGCTTCGATCCGCGGAGTGCGCAGCCCCGCCCCCCCAGAGCACTGCTTTACCGTGTTATATCCGAATTTGTGTTATATCGGGTCGCATTATATCAGGGTAGAAGTGTATTTGCACCTCAGCTAAGGATTCTTAAGACCATGTTATTTAAGCTGTATTATTGCCTTCATTTAAAATCACATGAATGTGGTCTATTGAGAGGTTCTCTATCTTCAGACATTTTTCTGCTGCTTTTGCTATGATTTTAATTTTTTCAGTTCCCCCCCTACCCCGATCTGCAAGGTGCAGTTAAATACTTCTGTAATGAATGCTATAAACTTCTCTATACCTATAAGCAATACATGATCTCCCATTCCACTCATGTTCTGCTGCCCCTGTACATCTCTTCTCTTACTTGAATATTTTTCTTTTTCCATTTGCTGCAGTGGGTACCTTTTGCTGAGTTTAGGTTCTGTGCTCTCTACACAGTCGTCATAGGAGTGATTTCCTCCACATTTACTGCACCTCATTGTTCCCTTACAATTCGCTACCACACATCCAAACCTTGGACAATTAAGGCTGGGTCTACACTACCCGCCTGAATCGGCGGGTAGAAATCGACCTCTCGGGGATCGATTTATCGCATCCCGTTGGGACGCGACAATCGATCCCCGAATCGACGCTCTAACTCCACCAGCGGAGGTGGGAGTAAGCGCCGTCGACGGGAAGCCGCAGAGGTCGATTTTGCCACCGTCCCTACAGCGGGGTAAGTCGGCTGCGATACGTCGAATTCAGCTACGCTATTCACGTAGCTGAATTTGCGTATCTTAAATCGACCCCCCCCCGTAGTGTAGATGTAGCCTATAGCACATCATGGGATAGGGGGAGAGGGGGACACCTATGATTTAACCCAACAAGACTGACACCCAATTTGGATCCTATTCAGAAGTGTCTCACCTATAAGTGTTATACGTCCAGCCATAAATGGCCAGTTTTCTCCCTCTCTTGTACTAAAGTAGCCATTTTAAAAACAATACTTTATCTTCACTTATACTCTTTTTGATATCAGCCTCAGACAATTCTAGCAGCACTTCATACATAACCCCTGATGCTTCTGTCATGAATCTAGGCAGTTGACAAATAACTTTCAGTTTCTTTAAGGTTACTGTTTAAAGTTTTTCATCTTGCTCCATATGTCTGCATTCTTTTCAATAGATCTCCAACCTGCATGCTTTTAGCTCTTTGTACGTCACGAACATTTGCTTTATCCTTGCCGCCATTTTCAGAGTGTCAACGTCTCCTGTGTTCACATCTCCTGACACTCATTCAGGCCTGCAGACAGCAGTTCTGGGCCACAGCAGCGGTGGCAGCTGGGGGCCCCCAGGCCCTTTTAAATCGCCAGGCCCCTGGGCAATTGCCCTCTTCTGCCCCACCCCCACCCCCGTCAGCAGACCTACACTCATTGGACAATTAAGAAATGTTGACTTTTTTCCTGTTTTTGTTTTTCATTTCTATGGATTCCTTCATCTTCAGATCCTGATATATCTAGTCTTTTTTCTTGTTCCTGATCTGAAACCATTCCTCATTCCCTGCCGCTTCTCCTTTATTGCTCAAGGCAACTCCCACCCTCCAACCCTGCCGTCAGTTTCAATGTTCAGCCACCAGGGCTTCATCTGCCATTAGGCTCTATCAATCCCTGGTTCCCCTCTAGGTTCGGCATCTAAGGTTAATTGGCCCTCCTGGCCCACAATAACTCATTCAAGTTTTGCGTGGGATGGGCACTCCCTCACAAGGACACATCTCCTACCTAAAACATCAGTTGGCAAAGAGATAGATTTATCTCAAATAACAGATCCTGCACAGAAGTTAGGTCCAGACTTCAAGAGGATGTTAAGAGCAAAAAGGAGTGATACATAAGGGTGTGTTAACAGAACCATAAAATAGGCAGTAAAATAGATTCTTTTGAAATCACTATAAAATCTTCCTCCTGGAAACCTTAAGAAAAACATTTATAGTTGAGAAATATATTATAGAAAACCTTTGTTTATTTCTTAAATGTGGAGATGGAATGCCCTTGTGAAACACTTACTAAATGCAATCTTCTAATGTAATTTCCTAATATAATTGCTACCATTGTAAATGGTAAAATGCTTGATGGACCATCATGGAATCTAATGTCCTTGATAAATTAATTACTAATGTAAGAGGCCATTTAAATAGAGTGTACTTATATTATTGGGGAATTAATTATTTAGCTATTTAGCAAACTTATGCAGCTACTCACCCAACTCAGGAAGACAAGAATAATCTCTACAAAATTGTTATGAAGAATCAAACAATTATTTAATAAAATTTTAAACAAAAAAACTCTCTTTAAAAATTATTGCCTTCTAAAAAGATTGCTTTGAGAATTAAAGCATTTATGTAAAGCGCAGGGGTGTTTGGACTTTTTGAAAACAGAATTTCATTTCCTGTTTAACTCTAATAAAACTGAAAAAATACCTCAGAAAATAGAAGGAATAAAAAGAATTCAAAAACTTTAAAAGTTTTCTGATACTTTCCTGCCACAGAACAAAAACATTTAGAAGTGTGTTGCACGTTCATTAATCAGACGCAATTTCAGGAGCTGAAGATACCACCAAAAAAGCGTGGAGTCAAGGAAAGGATGACAGCAGCCAAATTTAAATCTAAACAAGTCTGAAAGAAGGAGAAGAGTATAAAATTCTGAAGTCAGCACTGTTCACTCACTCTCTGCTACTATGCTGAAGCATTTCTCAACTCATCCAGTCCCTCCACAAGCAAGAGGCCACAGACAACTAAGAAAAAGCAGAAAACTATATCACACAGTATATAGCAAAGAAAGGCTACCTTCCAACTCAAAGACAATCATCACAGATGAGGTGAAAGCAGCCAAAAACACTGCCAAGGGATTAGAAAACTCTTGTAATGATTTTATTTGGATATTGAAATGATATTGTAATCTAAAATATTGACAGCTTCTCCTGTTAATCACCAAATGGTTAGACCATGTATTCCTGGAGAGGAGACAGAGGCTAAACACCTGTAAACAGAGAAACAGTGGGTTTAATTGGATTTAAGATATTTGCTAAATGGCCTGTCTTAAGAGAACTCCTTAAATGTCTTCTTCTTAGCAACTGATTTAAACAACTTTGATAGGAGTTAGTTAAGAGTGCTTACTCTGCCTTTTTATAAACTAGTTTAGGTTATCTTTCATCATAGGCGCCGACTCCATGGGTGCTCCAGGGCTGGAGCACCCAGGGCTGGAGCACTCCAGGGCTGGAGCACCCACAGGGAAAAATTGGTGGGTGCTCTGCACCCATTGGCAGCTAAGTTCCCCTCCTTGCCCCCCGCCCCAGCTCACCTCACCTCCTCCCCTGAGTGCACCGCATCCCTGCTTCTCCGCCTACCTCCCAGTGCGTGTAGCCACAAAACAGCTGTTTCGCGGCATAACAAGCTCTGGGAGGGAGGGGGGAGGAGTGTGAATGCGGCACGCTCAGGGGAGGGGACAGGGAAGAGGCGGGGCTCGGATTTGGGGAAGGGGTTGGAATAGGGGCGGGGCAGGGTGGAGTCAGGGCAGGGCTGGGTGCAGAGGGGTGATCAAGCGGCCAGCAGAAGTCAGTGCCTATGTCTTCGACAACCTGACAGGATCCATCTGCCTTAAAATTTTGTCCATCCATAAACAGCTTGTAGTTTCCTATGAGATACTAAGACCAGACTCACAATAAGACAACCTGGGCCTCAATTTACCAAGAGCAAAAAACCCACCAGAGGTGGGCTCACCCTGAAAAGTGTAATCTCTGTTAAAAACTCTCCACAGAGGCCTAAAGAAGAGATTGCAACGGAAGTAGCCAGTTTATCATTTGTGTTCTGTCATTTGTGTTTCGTTTAATGTTTTCTTTTCCTTTCTTTAATAATAAAATAATCACACTTATGAACGATGGCTATTTTGCTTGGTTTTTATTGTCCCCTAAAGTATGTAAAAGAACCCCTGTAACTAAGAGTGGAGTCACATCCCTGAATTGTCAGTGAGAGAGAGAATTAGTAAGACTGGCCAACCATTTCTTGTTTCTCTAGACTAAATATTTTTGGTAATTTGGGGGATAAAATTACTTGGTGCCCACCACAATTAAAAATTATACCTTGTCTCCCACAAAAGGGAGAAAGAGCAAAGTTACTCCCCATTTTCTGACCAGCTCTAATATCTATAAGAAATTAGCAGCAGGACAAGCTACCTCCAGGCCACCCTATGGATGAGATAGGGTCACCAACCCACTTCAGATAAGCAACCAAACAGCCATGTACTGGCAGGGACGGATTTACATCTTACGCGCCCCTAGGTCACAGCATCTTCAGTCCCCCCCTTGCCTCTCCAGGTGGCCATGCCTGGAGCCCCCACGTTCCCATGTGACCCTGTGACTCCAGCAGCCCTGTGTGGCCCACTTGGCCTCCAAGAAGGCTGCTGTGACTTTTCACTTGAGGAAAAATCCACCCACCACCTGCCTGCTGGCTGTTCGCCGCCACCCACCAGACCAGTCAGCCTCAGCCAGGTCAGGCTGTTCTGGTGCCACAGCGGCCTCTGGTAGGCAAAAGGCAGAACTGCAGGCCATTTTCTGCAGAAAAAAAAATTCAAGGATTCTGTGCATGCTGCAAACGTCACCTAACGGCAGTGGGCACAACGTGAGACAAGCGGTGTGGGGGGCGTCTTGGCAGGGGACAGAGCAGATCAGGGCTACTCCCTCAAGGTGAACTTTGGGCAGGAGGAGTGTAGCAGAAAAAAATCATGACACCATATTGATGATGAAAACATTTTTGCACCGATTCTTTCTCTCCTGTGGTGTCCAGTGGTCTCCCCCCTTTTCCTGCAGCTGCTGCCTGAAACAAGAGCCTGTTTCAAGCAATGACAGTAGCAGCAGCAAAATGGGGGAGCCCACTGGGTGCTGCAGGAGAGTCCTAACATTGAAATGGGAGCTTGACCACTTCTGGTGATGAACCAGTGCTCCCCAAACCCCATTGAAATCACCGCAACACACTCCAGACTCAGATGTTGTAAATCATCACTATGCATGTGCCACGGGGGCAGTGAAGAAGAATGCGCCATGGCTGCTATAGATTGTCTCTGTTCACATCATACTCGTGAGTGACACACACACAAATATATAAAAATATGTGGGCTTGCTACTTTGGTGGGGCAGTGCCCCAACCCCGTCTCCACAAGAGCTGCCACTGGTTCTTTTTCAGTAAACCATATGCTTTCCATCTGAACGTCTTTTATTTTAATGTAAGGAAAACAAGAAACCAAGAAGGAACAAAAATAAAGTCTCCATGAGTCTGGGTTGTGGCTGGCAATTGAACGGAGGGACCTCCACAGCTAAAACTTGGACCTACTACAGTTTGAGCAAACAAAACATGCCTTGTAGGTTGGGCCCATAATAGACTCACATCCTCTATTGATTGGGTGAAGGATGGAGCATGTACTTCACACTGAACAATAAGTTACAAGAGCACAGTGTGTATGTCTCCTTTATAACCTGGTTCAGAAATTCAGAAACTCTGAGGACAAAATGGTTCCTGTCACTGAACACAAGCAAAAGTCTTAGAAAGCAAAGGCATAACAGTTACATCTGTACATACACCATGATCTCTTGGCAGCATGTCCAGTTTTAAAGTTTCAGGATTATTGTATAAAAGGGTTTGGCGGATGTACAGTCTGTAACTAGATTTTACAGAATTTTCCATTTCAGAATACCTCGCTGATTAGGGTGGGGAAAAGATCATTTTTATGATTAAAATGATGGTGTTGACCTTGATAGTTGAATTAGTTGGACTATATCGTTAGCATGCTGCCAAACAAACTTTGTTTCATCAAATACCATACTGGTGCTTTTACCCTTTACCCTTATGCTGCTTATCTAATCTAAGGGTGACATCCTGGTCCCATTGAGGTCAATGGTAAAACGCCTGCCTCTGGGTCTCCCAGCCTGGATTTTCTCATTTGTCTCTGCATTTTTGGGTCTTGATCCATCCATTAGAGTCAATGGGAAAGACTCCTGTTGACTTCCCCGGCCCATTGACTTCCATGGGTTTTGGATCAGGCCCTTAGATTGTAAATTATTAAAGAGAGGGGCAGTGTTTAATCTGCATGCCTTTTATGGCATCCAGAGCATGTTGCTGACACTTGTTATAATCAGCCGTGACTTGCCAAGATTGCAATTTTATGTATTACAATTGCAACACGTGCTGGGCATGAGCAGGAATAGTTACATTGGATCACCCTCCTTCCTGATCATAATACCTCTGCTCTAGACCTTTTGGTAAATGTGAACCATAGGGGGAGGGAGGCTGAGGTAGCCAATCGTTCTTTTAAAATTTCAGAAAAGGCACAAAGGGTGACTTCCCCGGGTCCCATTTAGGTCAATGGTAAAACTCCCATTGACTTCAATGAAGCCAGGGGTTACCCAGAATCCCTCTGTGATAGAGTTCAGGGGCCCTAGTGGACAAGGGGTTAACTTTGGCTCCCTTGCCCTTCCTCTGACACAGATTTCCATGGGTACGGTTGTAAGAGAATGACCAGTGAATAAGAAACCACTAGATAAAAGCTGTGATTTGCTCTCCCATTTCCCATAGCTATGTCCTTTACAAATGAGATCCATAGCCACCAGACGTTGCTAGGGACAATCCTAAACAAACTGGAGCGCTGGTGGTACCTGCGTCTGAGCTGCCAAAAGAAGGCTTGTGTTATGCAAAGATGATTGGCTGACTCAGCTGGGTAATGAACAGACTGATTACCTGAGCTGCCTGGAATGAGACAGGGCCTCTGTGGGCTTAAGTGCAATTTATGAGCTCTCAGGGCCAGCTCTAGGGTGACCATATGTCCTGATTTTATAGGGACAGTCCCGATTGTTGGTGCTTTTTCTTATATAGGCATCTATTACCCCCCACCCCCTGTCCCGATTTTTCACACTTGCTACCTGGTCACCCTAGCCGGCTCCAGGGTTTTGGCCTCCCCAAGCAGCCAAAACAAAAAACAAACAAACAAACAAACAAACAAAAGTTAGACAAGTTTATGGAGGGAATGGTTTAATGGTAAAACATATTAGCTGAGGAATACCAAGCAATGCTAGGCAAACAGTATAATGGCTAACAAGGGTCAGGCTGGAGACTCTTGCCTACATGCTCGGGGTCTTACTGATCGCCATATTTGGGGTCGGGAAGGAATTTTCCTCCAGGGTAGATTGGCTGAGGCCTGGAGGTTTTTCGCCTTCCTCCGCAGCATGGGGCAGGGATCTCTAGCAGGAGGGTTCTCTGCCAATTGAAGTCACTAAGACACAGGATTTGAGGACTTCATCAGCAGAGTCAAGGAAAGGATAGGGACGGTTTTGTGGCCTGCAGCATGCAGGGGGTCAGACCAGATGATCATAATGGTCCCTTCTGACCTTAAAGTCTATGAGTCTATGAGTAAAAGCCGCGATCGCGATCATGATCTGCGGCGGCAATTCGGCGGGAGGTCCTTCACTCCCAGGCGGAGTGAGGGACCGTCCGACGAATTGCCGCCGAATACCTGGACGTGCTGCCCCTCTCCGGAGCGGCCGCCCCAAGCACCTGCTTGAGAAGCTGGTGCCTGGAGCCAGCCCTGCTTGTGCTGGTCTGGGTGATGCACCATGAATGAGGGTAGGTATTCCAGTGCAGCCTAGCCAAACCATTTTGCATATGTAATTTCTTTTCTCTTTAAAAACTACAAAATTCCCTTTAACTGCCTCTCCCCACCCCATATATTTAGAAGATGTTACGTTTCTATGGTTAAGCACTTGAGTCATGTAGTGCTAAAGTTAAGATTGCATGTGCAACCATAGCTGTGTTATCCTGGACATCTGCTCTGCAATTAGAACTAGTACAAAAAAATTCCATCAACAACTTTTTTTTCATGGAAAATTGGATTTTGACTAAACAAAGTTTTTCAGACATGTCTGTTTTCCTATTTAAAAAAACCAAAGACCTCCACCAGCAACAACCCCAGAAACCCAGAAGCCAAAAATTTTCAGCTGAAACATTTTCAGTTTTTAGATGAAAATATTTTGGTTTGGGGTGAAAATCTTCAATTGTTGGTAGCTGAAAACAGAACAGTTTTCAGTCTGGGGTTTCCTACTGTTTGACAAAAAATCAAAATTTCCTGCAAGGAAAAAAAAAATTCCCACAAGTCCTAACTGCAACACAGTCTTTAATTACCTAATCCCATGCTATCCCTCACAATAACATACCATTTTTCTATGAACTGATTATATGTGTCTTATTGTTACATGGCTGAGTCCGAGCTCTTGTGTCAGTCACTGCGGATATTGTATTTAAATACTTGTTAATAATAGCATTGAGATGTGACAGCTTATTTCAACAACCCCTTAAACATCCTCAAAGGTGTGACCTTCCTTCACTATATTAGGGTATGTCTACACTACGAAATTAGGTCAAATTTATAGAAGCCGGTTTTATAGAAATCGGTTGTATACAGCCGATTGTGTGTGTCCCCACATAAAATGCTCTAAGTGCATGAAGTCGGCGGACCGCGTCCACAGTACCGAGGCTAGTGTTGACTTCCGGAGCGATGCACTATGGGTAGCTATCCCACAGTTCCCGCAGTCTCCGCCGCCCATTGGAATTCTGGGTTGAGATCCCAATGCCTGAATGATGCAAAACAGTGTTGTGGGGGGTTCTGGGTACATGTCGTCAGGCACCTCCCCTCCGTCAGAGCAACGGCAGACAATCGATTCGCGCCTTTTTACCTGGGTTACCTGTGCAGACAACATACCACGCCAAGCATGGAGCCCGCTCAGCTCACCGTCACCATATGTCCTCTTGGTGCCGGCAGACGTGGTACTGCATTGCTACACAGCAGCAGCTAATTGCCTTTTGGCAGTAGACGGTGCAGTTTGACTGGTAGCCTTCATCGGCGATCTGGGTGCTGGCAGACGTGGGGCTGGCAAACGTGGGGCTGCATTGCACACAACAGCAGCCCCTTGCCTTTTGGTAGAAGATGGTATATTACGACTGGTATCCGTCATCATCGTACTGCAGTGGCTGTCAATCATGGGCACCTGGGTAGTCTCAACGATGATGGCTATCAGTCGTAGTATGCTATTTTCTGCCAAGTGCCCAGTACTTTCTGCCAAGCACCCAGAAGATGCCGAGGGCTATCAGTCATGCTGCACTATCGTCTGCCAGCTTAAGATGTAAAAAATAGATTTGCTCTGTATTCATTTGCTTCCCCCTCCCTCCGTGAAATCAACGGCCTGCTAAACCCAGGGTTTTGAGTTCAATCTTGGGGGGGGGGGGGCATTCTGTGTGACAGTTGTTTGTATTTCTCCCTGATGCACAGCCACTTTTGTTGATTTTAATTCCCTGTACCTGTACGCCATGTCGTCACTCGCCCCTCCCTTCCTCCCTCCATCCGTCAGATACTAGTTTTGCACCTTTTTTCAGAACAGACGCCATAGCACTGGGATCATGGAGCCCGCTCAGATCACCGCGGCAATTATGAGCATTATGAACACCACGCGCATTGTCCTGGAGTATATGCAGAGCCAGGACATGCCAAAGCAAAACCAGGACCAGCCGAGGAATTGATTGCAGCGCGGTGATGAGGGTGATGAGGAAATTGATATGGACATAGACCTCTCACAAAGTACAGGCTCCAGCAATGTGCAAATCATGGTGTTACTGGGGCAGGTTCATGCCGTGGAACGCCGATTCTGGGCCCGGGAAACAAGCACAGACTGGTGGGACCTCATCGTGCTGTAGGTGTGGGACGATTCCCAGTGGCTGCGAAACTTTCGCATGCGTAAGGGCACTTTAATGGAACTTTGTGACTTGCTTTTCCCTGCCCTGAAGCGCCAGAATACCAGGATGAGAGCAGCCCTCACAGTTGAGAAGCGAGTGGCGATAGCCCTGTGGAAGCTTGCAACGCCAGACAGCTACCGGTCAGTCGGGAATCAATTTGGAATGGGCAAATCTACTGTGGGTGCTGCTGTGATCCAAGTTGCCAGGACAATGAAAGACCTGGTGATATCAAGGGTAGTGACTCTGGGAAATGTGCAGGCCATAGTGGATGGCTTTGCTGCAATGGGATTCCCAAACTGTGGTGGGGCGATAGACGGAACCCATATCCCTATGTTGGCACCGGAGCACCAAGCCACCGAGTACATAAACCGCAAGGGGTACTTTTCAATGCTGCTGCAAGTCCTGGTGGATCACAAGGGACGTTTCACCCACATCAACATGGGATGGCCAGGAAAGGTACATGATGCTCGTGTCTTCAGGCACTCTGGTCTGTTTCGAAAGCTGGAGGAAGAGACTTTCTTTCCGGACCAGAAAATAACCGTTGGGGATGTTGAAATGCCTACAACATCCTTGGGGACCCAGCCTACCCCTTAATGCCATGGCTCATGAAGCCGTACACAGGCAGCCTGGACAGTAGTCAGGACCTGTTCAACTACAGGCTGAGCAAGTGCCGAATGGTGGTGGAATGTGCATTTGGAGATAAAAGCGCGCTGGCCCAGCTTATTGACTCGCTCAGACTTCAGCGAAAAGAATATCCCCATTGTTATTGCTACTTGCTGTGCGCTCCACAATATCTGTGAGAGTGAGGGGGAGACATTTATGGCAGGGTGGGAGGTTGAGGCACATCGCCTGGCCGCTGATTACGCGCAGCCAGACACCAGGGCAGTTAGAAGAGCACAGCAGGCGCAGTGCACATCAGAGAAGCTTTGAAAACAAGTTTTGTGACTGGCCAGGCTACGGTGTGAAACTTCTGTTTGTTTCTCCTTGATGAACCCTCCGCCCCACCCCCCCACCCGGTTCACTCTACTTCCCTGTAAACCAACCAACCCACCCTCCCCTCCCCCTTCGAGCACCACTTGCAGAGGCAATAAAGTCATTGTTACTTCACATTCATGCATTCTTTATTAATTCATCACACAACTAGAGGGATAGTTGCCAAGGTAGCCCGGGATGGGTGGGGGAGGAGGGAAGGAAAAGGACACACTGCAGTTTAAAACTTTAACTCTTATTGAAGGCCAGCCTTCTGATGCTTGGGAAATCATCTGGGGTGGAGTGACTGGGTGGCCGGAGGCCCCCCCACTGTGTTCTTGGGCGTCTGGGTGAGGAGGCTATGGAACTTGGGGAGGAGGGCTGTTGGTTACACAGGGGCTGTAGCGGCGGTCTCTGCTCCTGCTGCCTTTCCTGCAGCTCAACCATACGCTGGAGCATATCAGTTTGATGCTCCAGCAGCCGGAGCATCGACTCTTGCCTTCTGTCTGCAAGCTGACACCACCTATCATCTTCAGCCCGCCACTTGCTCTGTTCATCCCGCGATTCAGCCCGCCACCTCTCCTCTCGTTCATACTGTGCTTTTCTGTAGTCTGACATTGACTGCCTCCACACATTCTGCTGTGCTCTTTAAGCGTGGGAGGACATCTGGAGCTCCGTGAACATGTCATCCCGAGTCCGCCGTTTTCTCCTTCTAATCTTCACTAGCCTCTGTGAAGGAGAAACATTTGCAGCTGGTGGAGGAGAAGGGAGAGGTGGTTAAAAAAGACACATTTTAGAGAACAATGGGTACACTCTTTCACGTTAATTTTTGCTATTCACATTACACAGCACATGTGCTTTCGTTACAAGGTCGCATTTTTCCTCTTATATTGAGGGCCTGCCGGTTTGGTATGAGAGATCACTCACGCAATGCCAGGCAACAGATTTTGGCTTGCAAGCAGCCATGGTAAGCCACAGTCTTTTGGCTTTTTTCACCTTCTTAACATGTGGGAATAGTTTCAAACAGTAGCGCCCTCATTTCCCATACCAAGCACCCGTTGGGTTGGCCATTTAAAATGGGTTTGCAATGTAAAAGGAGGGGCTGCGGTTCCCGGGTTAACATGCAGCACAAACCCAACTAACCCCCCTCCCCCCCACACACCCAATTCTCTGGGATGATCACTTCACCCATCCCCCCCACCGTGTGGCTAACAGCGGGGAACATTTCTGGTCAGCCGAGCAGGAACGGGCATCTCTGAATGTCCCCTTAATAAAATCACCCCATTTCAACCAGGTGACTGTGAATGATATCACTCTCCTGAGGATAACAAAGAGCGATAAGGAATGGATGTTGTCTGCATGCCAGCAAACACCAGGACCATACGCTGCCATGCTTTGTTATGCAATGATTCCAGACTACGTGCTACTGGCCTGGCGTGGTAAAGTGTCCTACCATGGCAGACGGGAAAAGGCAGCCCTCCCCAGAAACCTTTTGCAAAGGCTCTGGGAGTACATGAAGGAGAGCTTTCTGGAGATGTCCCTGGAGGATTTCTGCTCCATCCCCATACATGTTAACAGACTTTTCCAGTAGCTGTACTGGCTGCAATTGCCAGGGCAAATTAATCATTAATCATTAAACATGCTTGCTTTTAAACCATGTGTAATATTTACAAAGGTACACTCACCAGAGGTCTCCAGTGTGCCCTCAGGGTCTGGGAGCACGCCTTGGGTGAGTTCGGGGGTTACTGGCTCCAGGTCCAGGGTGATAAACATATCCTGGCTGTTGGGGAAACCGGTTTCTCCGCTTCCTTGCTGCTGTGAGCTATCCACATTATCTTCATCCTCCTCTTCCTCGTACCCCGAACCCTCTTCCCTGTGTGTTTCTCCAGTGAAGGAGTCATAGTACACAGTTGGGGTAGTGGTGGCTGCACCCCCTAGCATCGCATGCAGCTCCGCGTAGAAGCGGCATGTTTGCGGCTGTGCCCCGGACCTTCCGTTTGCCTCTCTGGCTTTGTGGTAGGCTTGCCTTAGCTCCTTAATTTTCATGCGGCACTGCTGTGCGTCCCTGTTATGGCCTCTGTCCTTCATGGCCTTGGAGATCTTTTCTAATATTTTGCCATTTCTTTTACTGCTATGGAGTTCAGCTAGCACTGATTCATCTCCCCATATGGCGAGCAGATCCCGTACCTCCCGTTCGGTCCATGCTGGAGCTCTTTTGCGATCCTGGGACTCCATCGCGGTTACCTGTGCTGATGAGCTCTGCGTGGTCACCTGTGCTCTCCACGCTGGGCAAACAGGAAATGAAATTCAAACGTTTGCGGGGCTTTTCCTGTCTACCTGGTCAGTGCATCTGAGTTGAGAGTGCTGTCCAGAGCGGTCACAATGAAGCACTGTGGGATAGCTCCCGGAGGCCAATAACGTCGAATTCCGTCCACACTACCCCAATTCCGACCCGCTAAGGCTGATTTTATCGCTAATCCCCTCGTCGGAGGTGGAGTAAAGAAACCGGTTTAAAGGGCCCCTTAAGTCGAAAGAAAGGGCTTCGTCGTGTGAACGTGTCCAGGCTTAATTCGATTTAACGCTGCTAAAGTCAACCTAAACTCGTAGTGTAGACCAGGCCTTAGAAAGGCTTAATTACAGAGCTTGCTCAGACACTTTGAAGATAGGAAGTGCTTGTTAATTTGACTTGTGCTACAAATCAGTGCAGAAAGATGAGCATTTAGACAACATTAAGGTTGTAAGATCAAGCACACAAAAGTTAACACCATGATTGCTAGGATGACCCCAAGTAGAACATGCAAAAAGAACAGGAGTACTTGTGGCACCTTAGAGATTAATATCTCCTCAATATTTATTCCACTCTGTATGCATCCGAAGAAGTGGGCTGTAGTCCACGAAAGCTTATGCTCTAATAAATTTGTTAGTCTCTAAGGTGCCACAAGTACTCCTGTTCTTTTTGCGGATACAGACTAACACGGCTGCTACTCTGAAAAGTAGAACATGTGCAGCTTCCTCTCCAGCCACTGGTTTCACCTTGCACAGGATACAAGCTCTCCTGGCTTAGCTGCAGAACTGTATGCAGTGTTGTTGTAGCCATGTTGGTCCCAGGATATCAGCGAGACAAGGTCTGTGTGAGGTAATATCTTTTAATGGTGTGATGGGGTGTCCACCCCACACAAGATCTGAAGGGGTTAAGGTGGCTAGGTAGGCCAATTAATTGCCCAGGCTGCACCTGGAAGAGAAGCCAGGGAGCAGGGATTAATCATATGTGACTCAGGTAGACAGGAACAGAGAGGGCCTGTATAAAGCCCAGGAGCTGAGAGCAGAAAGCAACTGTAGGGAAGTAGACTGTAGTCATTCTCAGTAAGAAGGGAGGTCTGTTTGGTATTATAGAGGCAGGTAGCCTACAGTTTACTCTCTGGGAGGAAGGAGTTGTGCAGCTGGCAAACCCAGAGAGGGAGGTGAGCCAGAAGGTACAAAACACTTTCAAAAGATGCGTCTGTGGCTTAAATTCATAACTTTGTGAGACACTAAGGGCTTGTCTACACTGGCACTTTACAGCGCTGCAACTTTCTCGCTCAGGGGTGTGAAAAAACACCTCCCTGAGCGCTGTAAGTTTCAGTGCTATAAAGCACCAGTGTAAACAGTGCTGCAGTGCTGGGAGCTACTCCCCTCGTGGAGGTGGTTGCACTGCGATCACACAAGCCGCAGCAGCGCTTTAGCGCTGCCAGTGTAGATTAGCCCTAAAAATCATGGTCTTCATAAAGGCACTGGATTTATGGCTTATTACCACAATCAGTAGCCAATTGACCTTCCTTTTTGTCCTATGACTACAGGGTGTTAATGGGCCACTCCACCTTGAATGGTCCCTTAGATTAGAACATGTGCTAACTACTTGTGCTAAACTATCTGTTTGATCTTGTGTTTAGCTGTGATGCTATTAGTACCTTCCCCTGGCAGGGAGAGGATGTTAGCCAAAGGAGTTCTCTGAGACTGTGGGGCCTGTTTCTGTTCCTCTCTCTGTTCAGGTATCCAGGCAGATTTCAGAGTAGCAGCCGTGTTAGTCTGTATCCGCAAAAAGAACAGGAGTACTTGTGGCACCTTAGAGACTAACAAATTTATTAGAACATCTAATAAATTTGTTAGTCTCTAAGGTGCCACAAGTACTCCTGTTCTTTATCCAGGCAGAGTTCCTCTGGACCATGTCTGCTGGCTCCCTTGACAGCTTCGAGGAGCAGTGGGTGCTGTCTGAGGTTCTCTGCAGTGTCCCTTTCAGGTTCCTTATTTTTGACTCTTTGATCCTCACATCTGCCCTTGTTTTTTCTTCTGTTGTCCCCTGTATCTATTTGAGTCCCGGACTCAGTGGCTCCTCTCCTTAGGCTGGGCAAGGGGCTGTTAGCCATGGGGGGTGGGATGGAGTGCGCTTGTATCCACCCACTTCCCAGAACCCAACAGGACAGGAAGAATAGCTCTGTGTAATTTAGAAGCTTATGTCTCTCACCAACAGAAGTTGGACCAATATAAGATATTACCTCACCCACCTTGTCTCTGCAGAAATTGTACATTCTTTAAACCAGTGTGCACCTAATAATGCATTTAAAGGTTCTGACCTAGATAGGTCTAAATGGCCTGGAACTTGCCTACCAGAGACAGTATGTCTTCCTATGCCATACTACCACAGTTATGATCATAGAATATCAGGGTGAGAAGGGACCTCAGAAGGTCATCTAGTCCAACCCCCTTCTCAAAGCAGGACCAATCCCCAGACAGATTTTTGCCCCAGATCCCTAAATGGCCCCCTTAAGGATTGAACTCACAACCCTGGGTTTAGCAAGCCAATGTGCAAACCACTGAGTTAACCCTCCCCCCAAAACTTTTAGTGAAGTTACCAGGGGAATGCACACCCTACCATTATAAAAGAGGGGGGATAGTGGCAGGGCACTCAGGACTCTGGAACTTGCTCTCTCTCC
The DNA here is from genome assembly GCF_013100865.1 of Trachemys scripta elegans. Classification (NCBI taxonomy): domain Eukaryota; kingdom Metazoa; phylum Chordata; order Testudines; family Emydidae; genus Trachemys; species Trachemys scripta. Next base: position 188,416,762 of record NC_048300.1, on the reverse strand, counting down.
CTTGATCTGAAATAGCCTGATTAAGTTGGTGATCTTCCTGGCATGCTGCAATAGCCCGGCTGGCTCCAGGCACCAGCTTGTCAAGCAGGTGCTTGGGGCGGCCGCTCCGGAGAGGGGTGGCATGTCCAGGTATTCGGCAGCAATTTGGCGGATGGTCCCTCACTCCGCCTGGAAGCGAAGGACCTCCCGCCGAATTGCCGCCGCAGATCACAATCGCGGGTTTTTTGTTTGTTTGTGTTTTGTTTTGTTTTGGCTACTTGGGGCGGCCAAAACCCTGGAGCCGGCCCTGTGCAATAGACATCTGTTTGATAGGGTTTCTGGAGAGGGCTGAGGGATATTTCCCAGAATGATGAAGACATAGGCGCCCACTTCCTCTCCATGTGCGGCAGTGGAGGTGGGGACACCCCCCTCCTCCGCCCCAGGTCTGCCCCAACTCCACCCCTTCCTCCAAGCGTCCACCCCTGCCTAGCCTTTTCCTACCCCCCCTCCCCGAGCCCACCCTGTCCCCACTCCTCCCTCTCCCTCCCAACGCCTCCTGCACACCACAGAACAGCTGTTCTGTGGCATGCAGGGAGCGCTGGGAGGGAAGGGGAGGAATTGGTCGGCGAGGCCACTGGCGGGCAGGAAGCAATTTTGGGGAGGGGGGGGGCTTGGCTGCCTGTGGTTGCTAAGCACCCACTAATATTTTTCCGTGGGTGCTCCAGCCCTGGAGCATCCATTGAGTCAGCACCGATGGATGAAGGGGTCAAAACAAGTTTCTAAGTGTCTGTCTGGCAGAATCCTTGTTTGAACGCTGCTGGGGTTATGCTATACTATTTCTAAGGCAGCTAGAGCTATGTGTAGGCATCTTCATCATTTTTTAAATCTAAATAAGTAATTATGAGGACATTGACAATTTACAAATCTGTCTACACTTTTTATATCTAGTGTTGTTACAAATAACACCCAAGATCACTCTAACTGGAAGAGAGTAGAGAAGAAAAGGATATTTCTGTATTTATTAGTTTGTGCATTTGACAGCCCTTGGGGTAGTCAGTTTCATTGTTTCCTTGGTATAGTCAATTTCCCCTATTGCTTGTGTGTAAGGTTGCCACTGTGAGGTACAAAAAACTGGGCCATTTGGGATGATCCTGAGCCCCTAAAACTATACTGAGCACCCTTACAGATTTCCAGGGACAGTTACTTCAGAAAAGGGACAATCCTGGGAAAACCTGGACAGATGACAACCCTATTTTTGTGGGTTTTTCCAATTTAAAACAAACAAAAAAATATGTGCTTATGAAATATAGAAATCGGCAGGGGCAGTATCTGAAAATTGACAGTAGACCTTTTCCAAAATTCAATTTTTCAACTGAAAGTTTGTATCATAGCTTTGAATTTCAATAAAAGTGAAAAACTTGAACTAAATTTTCATGACTTTTATTCCAGAATTTTTTTTTACCAGTAGCCCTTTATCAAGCTGGGCAGGAATGCACACCACATTGTGTCTACGGCCCTGATCCTGCAAAGATTTATGCATATGCTTAACTTTAATGTAGTCCCAATGGGCCTGATTCTCCTTTACCTGAAGGATGCTTTACCCCATGCTAACAGTGTAAAAGAGCCTTAAACCAAGTGTAAATGTAATTTATTCCCATGTTAAGGCCCTTTTACAATGCCAGAGTGGAGTAAAATGGTCTTGGGGTAAATAAGTTATCAAGCCCATGAGTCTAATAGGACAACTCCTGCTCAATGTTAAAGACATTTTCTAATGCAATTTCTTGGTCTGAATTGCCTTTGTTCATTTCAAACAACTTTTTTTTCCAACCAAAATCATTAATCCTCAATGAGGGCTAATCCACGCCCAGTATCTAGCTTCAACTTTAAGTATCTAAAGGGATATTGCTCCAACTTCCTGCAAAAGAAATCACATGCAGCAAGAAATAAACCATGGGAAAATTTCAGTCCTCAAAGTGAATGTTTTGGAAATAACTCTTTTGCAAAATGAATCATTCCGGATGGCAGCAGGCACCTGCTCTAACATTGCCCTTTGATTTACATTAGATGTAATAATAAGATCTGAGGGAGAGATTTACAATTATGTAACACTAAGGTTGAAATATTATGCACTCAGAGGCCAGGGAATTTTTCTGCAGCTCAGCTAGGTTGTATGAACTTGTTGTGTGGTTCATCCTGAACTAACACTGTTGCAGTTTTATTTTATTGCAAGTCTTGCGATATTTGGTGTTTTTCTTAAAGCTCCAGCTCCTGGAGTCATGAGATTATGTTTTAATCTCAGGTTTCATGGGATGGGCTGGGGGAGAGGGGACACAAACCCCACCAAGTTTCTAGAAGTCGTTGCAGAGAACAGCTTGAAAACAGGAACCCTAAAGACTAAAAAAGGAGGCAAATAAAAAAACTCCTCATACAATTAGCTCGTACAAACTTTTACAGTCCCAATGCACCTCACAACGTGTTTCCCCTCATGTGGAACCCAGGTCAGTACCCAGCTGATGAAGAAAAGCTGTATGTATTGTTTGTCCCGATCAGGTGCCCAGATACTATTGTGTGAAAACAGTGATTGCAATATTAAATCCAAGGTATCTAGGGTAACCTGCCAATCAGTTGACACAAATATTACCTTTTTCAGCCAGAGGCTTCTGAGTTACAATAAAAATGATAGAAAACTTCTTAATGTTGTAAGGGATTCATTTAATGCAGAAAGGTTCCTCATCTGTCTCCCTATACTGCCCCAGGCACCCCCTCCCCCAACACACAGATGCATGCACCCTATTATAATTCTTACCTTGACTCTGGCTTGTTCTATAAACTCCAGGGGAGCTTTCCCAAACTCAAATGCAGCTCCCAACCAAGGGATCCAGCCACTAACGCAAGGTGGGGAATTTGGGTTTCTTGGCTGAAACAAAGCAAACTTGACCAGAAGAAGTCCCAGAACCAATGCCAACAGAACAGCCATAGTTACGTCCATTTTCCTGCACACTGACTGGGGAGCTGCTCCTCCTGCTACTTTAACTGATTGCTGCGGTTCCCAGCTTGAAAGATTGCCCAGGCTCAGTCCAGGACAGATGATAAGGCCTATCCGTCCTGTCAATGCCACTGGCTGATCACTGCCATGGAGACAAGATTCCAAGGCAAGAAACACAGCCGGGTTGTTCTGCCCACTGTGGAAGGGGGGGAGGGAATTGCTTTCTCATCAGTGGGTGAGAGATTTACAACAGTTTAAATTGGCTCAGATTGCAAATGTTTGTTGTTATCTATCTTCAAAGCAGGGGTTAGAAACTTATTTCAACAGCTGTGAGCTACTCAATCACAAATATATGCAAAGAAACTTCCTAACAAACCGGGTGTGTATGTGTATAACAAGTGGCTGAGGAACTACATTTCCCAGAAGCCTCATCTGCAGCACTCGGTGATGCTATTGCACAGAGTTAGCCTTGAGAGCAGCTTTCAGTGAGATTTGTAGTTGCACAAAGGTTCTGCTGATGCAGCTATTGGAGCTTTAGGAAAATAACCTTAGGGAACCGGACCCTGAGACCAAGAACGCCCATGAACTAGTGGCACAGAGGTTGCGAGGGAGTTGGGGGTTTATTATTTTTCTATTTAAACTAAATGATGTTCCAAGAATGTTGAGACTTCAAAGTGAAGTGCTCAGCAGTGAGGTTAAGGCAACCTGTCCAGCTTTAACTCTGCGCAAAGGCACGCCGAGCCCATTTTTAGTTACACAATCACAGACTTTTGACAGGAGAGAAGTTCCTATTAGTTCCGCAGCATTCCTGCCTCATTCAGTGTGCAAGTTGGATCTTGTGCAGTGAATGGGATACCTGGAGCTCTAGCATTAAAGCGACGTGTCGAGCTGGGTGAAATTTTTCTCTACAAGCAACTTTAATGCTAGAGCTCCAATCACTGCACAAGCTCCGACTTGCACACTGAATGAGGCAGATTTGGTGATACTGAAATGATTTGCAAATGTATGTCACATTTGATTGAAATGTTTTAAGTAGGGAAAAAAACTTTAAAAAAAACCTCTGAATAAATGAAAATACTTTGCTGCATTTCCAGCATTTCCTATATTACAAGTGCTTGACTTTGCAACCTAATAATGTGCCTTTAACACATAGTTTAATTATATTAAACTTGCGCCATAGCTAAGGTTGCAATAAAATTACTGTTTGAAGCCCAATTTTCATTTATTTTTATTGTTTTTGATGAATGAGTTGTACCCCTGCCTCATTCACTGCACCTGTTGCCCATGAAGCAGACCCTTGATGTACAAGTGGTCACTGGAGTCAATGGATACTGCACCTGACACATGATAGTGGTATTGTACTTTATTTCCTGATTCCTGTCACCTGACCTGAGTCAGGGTTACATCCCTGTGACACTCTGTATCTCAGGGGAACACCCTACACCCCCATGTTCATCCTCATAATACAATTGTGTGGGATCCAATGCAAAGTTTGTCATGTCTGGTGTCTTCAGAAGGCTCATGATGCACTGAGCATTATTGTTATAGTGATGTTATAGGTTGTAATTTCATGTATAGAGCTATGAGGCTGAAAATGTGTTCTCATGGCTTAAAACAAGCTCAGGCAAAACTCTCCAGGAACAGAGGGGCAGTTCACACCTCATCAGGGCATGTATGGGACAAATCCAGCCCAGCCTCACAGGAACAAAGGACATTGGCCTAGGAAGCAACAAAGGATCTGTTGGACTCTTGAGTGAGTCACTCCCTTTCCCTTGGTCAGTCAGGGACTACGATGAGGTAAAGTCAAGAAGGAAGAAAGAACATGATAAAAGGGAGAGAAATTTGCCATGCTCTTCTTCTCTCTCTTCCACCTCCGTCTACAGACATCATCACCAAGCGACTGAAGCGCTGATCAAAGGGGAGAGCCTGGCTGAAGAGCAACCAGCCAGCCTGTGGTGAGAAGCATCTACGTTTGGCAAGGGCACTGAAAGTGTTAGGATCAGCTTAGAATGCGTTTTGCTTTTATTTCATTTGACCAAATCCAACTTGTGCTGTGACTTAGAATCGCTTAAAACTTATCTTTTGTAGTTAATAAATTTGTTTGTTTATTCTACCTGAAACAGTGCATTTGGTTTGAAGTGTGTCAACTCCCCTTGGGATAACAAGCATATCAATTTCTTTGTTAAATTGACAAACTCATATAAGCTTGCAGTGTCCAGCGGGCATAACTGAACACTGCAAGACGGAGGTTCCTAGGGTTGTGTCTGGGACCGGAGATATTGGCTAGTGTCATTCGGTTGCACAATCCAAGCAGCTTGCATGCCAGAGGCTGTGTGTGAACAGCTCAGGAGTGGGGGTTCTCACAGCAGAGCAGGGTAAGGCTGGCTCCCAGAGTCAAGGATTGTAGTGATCTAGTAGATCACCAGAGCAGATAACACCAGGGGAACGTCGCAACCCCTTCCCCAGGGGAAGGTGCCACAGTATCAATGGTTACTATTTGACCTACCTCATTCACTGCTGAATCCAAAATTGTAGAGAGAGCTCTAAACTACTCTAAAACAACATAAATTAAGAATAAGTCCAATGGCTTCAGGGAATTTACTCCATATTTGTAATCTGATAATAGCCTTGCACTCATAAATTACATGTATTTTCTCATGCTGTGGTTAGGAATAGTGAAACTGTGTCTCTCAGGGCTTGTCTACACTTACAGGGAGATCGTCGAGCGGCAATTGATGCATCGGTGGTCGAAGACCCACTAAATCAACTGCGGATCACTCTCCTGTTGACTCCTGTACCCCACCAGATTGAGAAGTGTAGGGGGAGTCGACAGGAGACTGTCTACCATAGAGATTGTGTAGTGTGGATCCCGTGGTAAGTAGATCTAAGCTATGTTGATTTGAGTTGCACTATTCATGTAACTCAAATTCCATAGCTTAAATCAAATTTTCCCTGTAGTGTAGACAAGCCCTCAGTATTACCCATTCTAAATATTTTACTGAATCCTGCTTGATGAAATGATAGTAAAGACATGGGGGCTGTGGCATTCTCATGGGCTATTTTTTCTACTTATGCTTCCTCCTCTCCCCAAACACTCAAAAGTGAGGAAGTGCCAGAATTAAAGTTTTCTGTGCAAGCTTATTTCATCCCCCTTGTGCATATGCATAATAATACAACCTTTAATTCCATGTTCACATACATTTTTTCCATTGGACCACTGCCTCATTCAGTGCACAGGATGGATAGTACTCATGGAAAGGTATTTGAACCTGCTGTGAACATGTATCCCACACACCTCCTGGGTGTAGTGCTCGGTCCCCTCTAGTGGCACCGAGACCACTTAGAGATTAGTGAGTCTGCTACAGCCTTAGCTAAGGGCCACCTGGCTTTTAGCTCATGCAGTAGAGGCTCACACATTTAGCTGCAGATGTCCCCAGTGCGATCCTGCCCACCAACCACCTGGGTCAGTCAGTGTTAAAAACACTAAATTATTAATTTCCTGAGAGGCTTTTCTATTGCACTTATCATGGTCCTATCTGGTTAATAAGTATCTGTGATGCAGTGTCCACCCCACACAGGACTGGAAGGGGTTAAGATGGCCAGGTAGGCCTATTAACTCTACAGGCTGCACCTGGAAGGAGATTCAGGGAGCAAGGTGTTGACTGAAAGCAGGTTCAGCTATGCAGGAACAGGTGGGGCCTATCAAGCCAGGAAGCTGCCACAGATGGGCTGCTGCTGGGAAAGGGCAATCACTCCCTGCCCTGGGAAGAGGGAGGCATGCTGGGTGGCTGCTGAGATATGTAGGCTGTAGGCCCTCCCTGGGAGGAGGGTTTGGAGTTGGTACGCCCAGAGCCAGGAGTGGTAGCAAGCAGTCCAGGGAAGGAGCAGTAAGGGCTGGGCGAGGAAGCCTAGAACCAGGGCCGGCTCCAGCTTTTTTGCCACCCAAGCGGCGAAAAAAAAAAAAAGTGAAAAAAGAAAAACCCGATTGAGCTGCTGCCGAAGTGCTGCCGACGAGGACGAGATGGAGTGAAGGATCCGCCGTCGAACTGCCGCCGAAGACTGAGTTGCTGAAGGACCGGCCGGACGTGCCGTCCCAATAACGGACAGAGTGACGCCCCTTTCTATTGGCCGACCCAGGCACCTGCTTCCTTCGCTGGTGCCTGGAGCTGGCCCTGCCTAGCACTGCTGGGTTGAGGATCCCTGGAACCCGGAGTAAAGGGCGGGCCTGAGTTCCCCTATCTGCCACTGGGGAAATGGCACTAGTGGGGCAGTGAATGGGTCACAGTGGGAGAGACAGAGAATTTGAAGGACTGTACCCTGGGAGGGGGGAAACATGCTGAGTGACCTCGCCAGAGAGCTAAATCATGAAGAGGATGCTGCAGTTCCTGGGATGAGAGAGGAGCTGCATACCTTAGAGAGAGAAGGTATGATAGCGTGTGACCATGGGAAGGGGTGTCTGCCTCAAGAGCTAATCCCAAGAGTGACCAGGAGGAGGTACCAGACAAGCAGTGAGTACTGTGCCCCATGACCATGTCACAAGTCATTTTTGCACTATTCTCTGTTGCATACAGTCTCTGTCTAGGTGCATTACAGAGGCAAGACCTTCACATTCCCAAAGGGACCTAGCATTAGAGGCAGGATTGTGATACAGTTCCTGTTGGTGGAAGCCAGGGAGTCATAATGCTCTGCTCTCTGAGCCATCCTTGCTCACCCAGTCTCCTTTGTCTCTCAGTTACACACAGGGCCCTACTGGATGTGCCCTGACTGTCTTAACACAGACATCTGGCACCCCTTGTGTTCGTTCTCTGGACACAGCCATGCCATGTTCACAAGTTTAGCTGCCTCTGCAGCAAGGTGTTAATTTTCTATCATTGGGATTTCCTCATCTCTGTAGGGTCTTCCATTCAATGTGTTGATTTCAGGGCAGAAGTCCTAGTAGCTATATGTCTCAAATATCTAGCCGATTTCCTATGTCACAGGGAGAAAATCAGTTTCGTCTCTCAATGAGTAGCAAGGCCGAAGTGATAGAGTGAGTCCTTCAGATTGTTCAGAGATGTGTATGTGTCGAAAGTGGGAATTTTCTGTAATATTTTTATGAACTAAGAATGTAGGCCATGCTTACAGGATGGGGAACTCTATTCTGGGGAGCAGTAATTCTGAAAAAGCTTTCGGGGTCATGGTGGATAATCACCTGAACGTGAGCTCCCAGTGTGACGCTGTGGTCAAAAGGCTAATGTGATCCTGGGTTGGATAAACAGGGGAATCTTGAATAGTAGAGAGGCTATTTTACACCTGTATCTGGTACTGGTGTGACCACTGCTAGGATGCTGTGGTCATTTCTGATGTCCATAACTCAAGAAGAAGGATGTTGATAAAATGGAGAGGGTTCAGAGAAAGAGAAGGTTAAGGGGTGACTTGATCAGTCTATAAGTACCTACATGGGGAACAGACATTTGACAATGGGCTTGTCAATCTAGCAGACAGAGGTATAACAGATCTTATGGTTGGAAGTTGAAGTTAAGCAAATTTCATAGAACATCAGGGTTGGACGGGACCTCAGGAGGTTATCTAGTCCAACCCTGCTCAAAGCGGGACTAATCCCCAGACAGATTTTTGCCCCAGATCCCTAAATGGCCCCCTTAAGGATTCGAACTCACAACCCTGGGTTTAGCAAGCCAATGCTCAAACCACTGAGATATCCTTCCTTTTAACAATAAGGGTAATGAATCACTAGAACAATGTACCAAGGTCATGATGGACTCTTATATAATTGACAACTTTTAAATCAAGATGGGATGTTTTTCTAAAAGAGATGCTGTAGTTCAAACAGGAAGTATTTCCGGGAAATTCTATGGCCTGCGTTTAGACAGGAAGTCAGACTAGATGATCAGAGTAGTTCCTTCTGACCTTGGAATCTATTAATCTGTTCACAAAAACATTTAATTCACAATAATTTGTTCTTCGGTTAGATACTAAAGACCAGGTCCTCAGCTGGTGTAAACTTACATAGCTTTCACTGAAGGCAACTGACATCAATGGAGATACATAGATTAACACCATTGGAAGATATGACTCTGAGCATTCTCAGCATATGAACCCTTTCCTATTAAAAGTGTTAAAACTTAATTCATTAAGGAACAGAAGAAATGCCAAATCAGAAAAGCCAAATGGTCCATCACTCTGGAGGTGGCTGGTACAGGAAACCAAGTTAATAAAATAAAAAATTCATTCTCTGAGTTTATACTGCACTCTGCATGGTCCATCGGGGTGACACACCCTTGATAACTGGAGAAGACTCTGTAGAAAATCACAAGCAATAGAAACCTGTGAATATATATACAGATTAAGTTTACACAAATTAATGTCAGAGCAGTGTAAAGGATCCATAAAGTGGGAATAAATGACATTTGACAGTACTTCATGGAGTGGCGTAAAGGTGCCTTAGTGTAATTAATAATAATACCTAGCTCTTACATAGTGCTTTTCAACAGCAGGTCTCAGCAATTTACAAAGAAGGTCTGTATCATTATCCCCATTTGGCAGATAGGGAAACAAGCACAGAAAGGAAAGTTACTTGCCCAAGGTTATCCAGGAGCAAACTGGGAATAGAACTACGGTCACCAGAGTGCCAGTCCAGTGCACTATCTACTCTCTTACACTGTAAGAATCTGTCCCCTTAGAATGGATTCTGCTCTGTTATGTTATCAAGAGCAATTTCACTGAGGACATGTAAAACCAGCATGAGATCAGGGCCCTTTATTAGTCAATCACAATTTGAAGATACAGTACACTGACAGTCTCTGTTTTGTTTGGCAAGTTATTTATGTTCATGAGCCTTTACTGAGCTTAACTTTGAGGGTTAGTGTCTGTTCTCTGATACCATTTGAAGCATAAGACTAACACTTTAGGCTGAAATTTTCAAACCTGGGTGTCTTAGAATTGGACACCGAAATCCCTATTTAGGATGACCAATAAAAAAGGCCTGGTTGTCAGGGGTGCCAAGCACCCACCATTTTCACTGGAGTCAGTGTGAAATTGTGGGTGCTCAACACCTCTGAAGATCTAGCCATTAGTCTCTGGTTTCTATAACCACAGTCTGACAGTGCAGCGTTTTGAGGAACATGTTAACAGTTCCCCATAACAAGGTTTGACACTGATTTTTAAATCCAAATCCATCTCTGGCCTACACAAGTTTGTTTCCTTACTGTAAATAGGGTCGGATGAAAATTTTCCTTCTAAAGTCCTCATTAAAGACTTGTCTGATGAATTCCCATCAAACCCCTCCCTGCTGACCTTCCAGCTTGGGCACATCCTCCTCCCCTGGCCAACAGAGGAGAAACTCTTTGAAAAACTCTGCCCCAGGAAATCTCCTTGCTCTGGGGCAGGACAGCAGCTGCAGGGTGACTAGGCAGCAGAGGAGGGAGAGGACATCCCAGACAATAGGCCTAACCCTGGACTGGATACCCCCAGGGGCCAGACTAGGAATGTTTTACCTTGAAATGTAACTTTTTAAGTCACTGCGTGCCTAGGGTATTTGCAACCCTTCCCTTTTCTGCCAGCCCTGATAAATGTCCCTTCACTTAAAGGTGTGTCTAGGTGTTTAGTAGGTGGGAGGCAGTGTTGCCTAGGGGATAGTGCAATGGACTGGGATTCAGGAGATCTGGGTTCTATTCCCAGATCTCCCACTGGTGTTCTTGGGCAAGTTGTTTCACCTCTGTGTCTTAGCTTCCACATCTGTTAAATGGGGATAGTGATACTGACATCCTTTGCAAAGTGCATTGAGATCTACTTATGAAAAGGCCTAGGTGGTGGTGTTCCTGGGACCTTGAGGCCACTGAAGTGACTTCTACACCTGCCCCCAGATCATGGTACATGTGCTGCACTACTGAGAACCTTAAGAGGTTTGGCATGGGACAACAGTTAGCAATTACACTTGAATGCCACATTGCTTCAAGCATCTAGCTGGCTAGATCCCTTGCTATCAGACAAAGCCTGTGCAGGTCAGGCACCCATGCTCCGAAAAGGCCACAGTGGTGTTGACACTGAGTGGAAGGGTAAGGCTGTGGAGAAGTTGCACACTGTGAAGGGGAATGTGGATGGGTCAGGAAGCTGGCCGGTTAGTCCAGACACAACCAGATTGTCTGCATAAAGGAGTGTGGGAATGGGCCAGCCTGTCCTACTAACTCACCCTCAGAGGGTGCAGGATTTGGCCTTATGTGTTTTGTTTATAATTCTTTTTTTACAAAATGATAAACATTTCAACTGAGGCCTGGTCTACACATTGTGTAGTAACATCACTATTTTGGGTAAGGATGTGATTTTTTTTTATTATATTATTATTATTATATAGTTATACTGGTACTACCCATAGTGGACACAGTAATACGAGCATAAAAGTGCCCAATACCAGTATAGTTTATTCTCCTCCCTCTATGGAATAAGCTACATTGGTATAACTGCATCTATGCTATGGGGTGGCTACACTGCTTTCACTATGCTGGTATAGCAGTGCAATTTTTGCATGTAGATAAGCTCTGAGGGTACAAGATTTAAGTGTTTAAAGAAAATAGATCCAGATACTGACAGTGTTAAATGCAGTTAGATGTTACCTGCTTTGGCATTGGGTCCAAAAGAGTAAACTGATATTTATAAAGGAGTATAATAACTAACATATGAATCTCCATTAGAGCAAACCATCTGAAAGAAAAAGAAAGAAAAAGCGTATCCATCGTGATCCTAGCACTGTTTCTGTATAATTATCATATTCTATTGTATGCTTTTTTCCTGGTATCTTTTATCCTACTTCCTTTTCTGCACAAAGGACAGAAGGGATAAGAAAGTTAAAGGTCTAAACAGAGGAGTTTTTTCAGTGTTCATTTCAAATGACACATATTAGAGAGCTGTTTTTGGTTTAGTTTATGTCACTTGGGGAGGGGTTTAAACTAAACTGAAAAAAGCCACCCCTAATATCAGTATAACCTCCCTGTGGACACTCAATCTGGTAAACCATAACTGTAAAACTTTCCCATGAAGAAAAGCCCTTAGATTAGTGCATTATTCCTTACTCCAAGGGCAGAGGATGTTTTATGGCCACTCCAATGCCATGAGCTCAAACTGGCACATCCTGTATTTGAAATAACTTTCCACTGATGAAAAGACACTGGGAGAACAGCAGAGCTGGGCTGACTTTTGACTCCTCTTCTGCAGAACCCCTATCTCCTGATCTTCTATGCTGCTTTTCCATCCATCAAAAAACTAATCTCTCTTCCTTTGTGTACAGTCTTTTCATAGACTGACCTTGGACAGACCCCCAGAAATGGCATGCTACTGATCACTGGTGCAAAAAGAGAATGTTTTGGAGATAAAGGAGGAGTCCCCTCCAGTGGAGCTGTTTTCCACTGAATTTAGGAATAAACAAACCCCAGCTGTTTCACTGACCTTCCTGGACACCGGTGCTTTCCTCCTCCAAATGCCAAATAGCCGTCCAAGAAAGCATTCTTCTTTAACGTTGCCTCTTCCCAACGATCCTGTGGGAAGAAAACCATTTTTTTTTCCAAATAAGCCTTGTATAAATAGGCTTAACTTTATTTCTCCAAGCTAAAAATGACCTTGCACAGCTAATCCTTGCATATGAAACTATCCTTGCTGGGGTTTATTTTCAATCTGTTATGAATTCCAGTTCCCTCTCACAAGAGGAGAGGGAGGGGTGGTAGCAAGGTCTGACCAATGAATTATGAGGGTATTGCAGTATTTTTCTTCATGAACAGGCAATATCTATTCAGTTTTATACTGAGACTGGAGGCTCTTCCAGGGAGTTTGCACACTTTACCGCTGTCTGCTGGCTTTTCAGCCCTTCACATGGCTCCATCTGTCCAGCCCAGGGCAAAACAGAGCAAAATACATGTCTCAAAAGAAACAACTTACAGGCTTAAACATTTCAGGCTCAGGGAAATATTTTGGATTCCTGTGCAACCAATAAGGAGATGCCATCAGCAAGTCACCAGGTGGAATGACAAAATTCTAAATGAGAAACAAAAAGCTTCAGCAAAGGAATACATAACTACAAGCCCAATGGGCTACCAGAACGTCTTGTCTAATAAAAATTGTGCAAGGGAGGGAAATCCTGGGATGATGTGTAGCAAATATTTCATCTTGCTCCCACTGAAGCCAATGGCAAAACTGTCATTGACTTCAGTGGCAGCGGGATCAACCATACGTGTTCTTGTTAGTGTTACTATAGTGAAGTGTGGACTAAAGACTACTTGTAGATAGGGCTCAAGTCCTGCTGGAATGCTCCCGAATGCCATTCTGGCACTTTTTGAGGGGGCTGTAGCAGTATTGCAGTACTATCACTTACTGGAAATACCAGAAGTGTGTTCTGGCAATTCTTCTTTTAGAACTGAAGCGTTGCCGACAGGAGACACCACTGTCTTAAGTGATTAATTAAAAGTCAAACATAACTAGAAAACTAGTACTAGAAAACAAGGGGATTTCTTTTTAAAGACCTCCTTGACTTAAGGAAAAGTGGACAAATAATTCATGCATCCTCCTGTGTCTTTTGAAATGTGTCCAGTATTTTCATCAAGAATGTACATTCACTGTTTTATATACTTTTACGAGTAGACTGTAAACTCTTGAAGGCAGTTTCCGCACTTTACCACTGTACAGAATCTCAGGCCCATGGCGTGCTATATAAATAATAATACCATCAACGTGCTCTCCTTTAAATGGCTGACTCACCTTAACAATTAAGCTGATGCTGGGTAGGAGGCATTGACTAGGTCTGAGGATATAATGAATATGAAAAATATAGAATGTGTGCATCTTTGGGCCATCTTGTTTGCACTTGTCAAGTGACGGCACTTCACACAATGGGATCTTTGATTGGCATGCCTACATGTTACCGTAATTAGAGCTGGGTGAATAAGGGTTTTTTCCATTTGCTGGCAATTCCAAAAAATTTTGAGGGAACTTTTTTGAAAAACTAGGAAACAACAGGACAGATGAAATTCAATGTTGATAAATGCAAAGCAATGCACATTGGAAAACATAATCCCAACTATACGTATAAAATGATGGGGTCTAAGCTGTTAACACTCAAGAAAGAGATCTAGGGGTCATTGTGGATACTTCTCTGACAACATCCGCTCCATGTGCAGCAGCGGTCAAAAAAGCTAACAATGTTAGGAACGATTAGGAAAGGGATAGTTTCTATCTTATTATCTATCATAATGCCACTATCTAAAGCCATGGTATGCCCACATCTTGAATACTGCCTGCAGTTCTAGTTGCCCCATCTCAAAAAAGATATATTAGAATTGGAAAAAGGTACAGAGAAGGGCAACAAAAATGATTACGGGTATGCAACAGTTTCCATATGAGGAGAGATTAAGAAGACTAGGACTGGTCATCTTAGAAAATGGATGACTAAGGGGGGGGGTATGATTGAGGGCTCTAAAATCATGAATGGTGTGGAGAAAGTGAATATGGAAGTGTTATTTACCCCTTCACATAACACAAGAACCAGGGTCACCCTACAAAATGAATAGGAAGCAGGTTTAAAACAAACAAAAGGAAGAACTTCACCACACAATGTACAGTCAACCTATGGAACTTGTTGTCAGGGGATGTTGTGAAGGCCAAAAGTATAACTGGATTAAAAAAAGAATTAGATTAGTCAGGGAGGATAGATCCATCAATGGCTATTAGCGAAGATGGTCAGGGTATCCCTAAGCCTCTAACTGCCAGATTCTGGGACCGGGGAAGATCACTTAATAATTGCCCCATTCTGTTAATTCTCTCTGAAGCATCTGGCATTGGCCACTGTCGAAAGGCTGGATACTGGGCTAGATGGGCCATTGGTCTGACCTAGTATGGCTGGTCTTGCGTTCAGCAAATTGAAAAGTTTGAAGAAAATTTTGAGTCAGGTCAAAACAAATACAAATTTTTGGATTGTTTCACCATGACCCATTTTTATTGTTAGATTTTTTTATTTTATTTTATTTTTTGGTAACTACAGCAGAGTGCTAAATAATGGGCTTGACAAATTGAATGAATTGGTGACATCTATTTCCAGAAGATTTACAAGAAAATACAATCTCCATTTAAAATAATACAACACCTGAACTTTTAGTGGCTTCATTGCTTTCCTTATGATTGAACCTGGGGCTGTTAGCCGTAAGGCTTCCAAAACACACTGCTTAATTGATGAGAGTTTCTTAAGGTCATCTTCAAAGACTTCAATCCTAGCTTCCCCTGTTGAAACAAGATGGCATGACACAGATAGACAATAGTAATATGTCAGCCCCCTTTCAATTTAGAAAATTTCAAATCATAATGGGAGGGATTTGAACCCACTTTGTACTCATGGTGGGGAGAAGGGATATTTCACCTTGGTGCTGAGATCACTTTGCATTGGGGTACCTGGTCCAAACCAGTAATAATGACCCACTGTGGCTATCCCATTTACTTGTTTGAGTTTAGTACCACAAGGGTCCTATTAACTTCAGAAAGGCTGAACCTCACAGAAATCCCTAAAAGCCCATGGAAAAGTCATGGAACAGCACACATGAAAGAAATGTCATTTAGGCCTGGTCTACACTTGAGAGAAGGGTGGTCGATCTAAGTGACGCAACTTCAGCTATGTGGATAACATAGCTGAAGTCGACGTACTTAGATATACTCACCACGGTGTCTTCATTGCAGTGAGTCAACAGCTGATGCTCTCCCGTTGACTCCACCTCTCGCTCCACTGGAGTACCGGAGTCGATGGGAGAGCACTCAGCGGTCGATTTATCGTGTCTGGACTAGACGCAATAAATCGACCCCTGCTGTATCGATCGCTGCCCGCCGATCCAGCAGGTGGTATAGATAAGCCCTTAGTTGAAGATATTACACAAATATAAAGGCCAAATCAGTAGAGGCTAAATCCAGAAATACTTACCCTGATTTTACTTAGGCCCAGATCCTGAGAAGTATTAAGGTGCCTCACTCCCATTCAAATTAAGGAAAGTGAGGCACCTAAAGACTTTTCAGGATCTGGGCCTCAAGACCTTATTCAGGCAAACTCCCCAAAAAGCCAGTGGCCAAACACGCATGGACTTCAGTGGGATCAGGCTGAGTAACGACAGAGCAAAAACTGAGTGAGGGTTTTGGTCGTATGTTAACTGTGGTTTTACTTTCTATACCATACCACTGCAGTGACTTAGTTCTGGTTTATTACCTGCTTTGCCATAAACAGAACCTATGTCCTCCATGATGTTCTTGTAAACAGAAGGGTTGGATAGTATAAATGCCAGGGTCCAAAAGGCACCCTAAAGAGAGACAAAAATTACCTCCGCAATATTAAATTCTGGTAAATTAAAACGAGGTCACTATAATGGGTCAGAGCCTGCTTACCTTACTCACATGAGTAATCCCCATTAGTTAACAAGGCAGGTGAGTAAGGTGGGCAGAGTTGGTTATGCAATTAAATATAACATGTTATTTAAAACATTTTAAAAGAAAGCAGTATGTTACGGACCTGGTTTTCAGAGGAGTTGAGAACCCACAGCCCCTTTTACCTTCCCCTGGAGTAGTGAGAGGCCAGCACCTGTGAAAATCAGGCATTCAATGTCTACAAACGAGCAAAAGAAGAGGAGCTGGCAGCTAGAACAGTGTTTTCACCACGTCACTTATCTGGATTCATAAGGTTGAGATTATGAACTATTGCAGTGAACTAGAACCTGGTTTCAGATGAATCTTGGGGTGGGGGGTGGTTTATGGAGTATTTCACAGTTTTTCATGGTTTCAGTGTGATATGAGCTGAAACACAACAGTATTCTCTGAGCTTTGCAGGCTGCACAAATGCAGAACTCAAAACAGAACTCAAGTGACGCAAAAGCACAGGCATCAAAACCAAACACAGGGGCCAGATTCTCCAGTTTGCTCCAACTATTTTGGGATGCTCCTTTGATCAGGGTTAGCAGGGTTTATGGCTGCTTTGCATTACTAGAATGGTGTAAAGCAGCCAGAGAGTATTGGTGAATCTGTCCCACAATGTTCCCTTGTAACAGGGCGGCTTGGCCCTTTAAGACCTAGAGGCCTGGGGCCAGCCAAGCCTGACTACTGAAGAGGCATTCCTGACAGACATCAGGTGATTCCCCTATAAGAGCACCAGGAGCCACAGTGAATGAGGCTCCTGCAGGGAAGCCCAAAAATGAAAATCGAGGCTGGTAACTGCAAAGCTACCTCTGTCCATGAGCAGGAGGCACCTGACCCTGTTACAGCCTTGTAAAATGAAAACTGCCAAGTTTTGTACAGATCTGTGGATAGCAAAACTAGGTTCCATTCCTGCTCCCATTGAAATCAATAGCTTTACTGCCACCAGCTTCAACGGGAGGGGTTTATAAGCCCTGAATCCGACTAGGAAAGTCACCTACTCCAACACATTTATTTCAAATGAGAAAATTACTTGTTCCATCCAGAACTACTGATGGGCCTGAACCAAACAGCCTGTACACCCCCAAACACTGGGGCTGTTCAAAATCCCAATTCAAGTATGAATTTTCCATATGGCTCCTATCTTTTTAAGTTTGGTTTAACCAAACTGAGGATCCAACCACCACTGAAGGCTGAGCTATTAGAAATATGTATCTAATTACAGCCCAATTAAAGATCCAGTTACAGCCCAGCTCAGAGATGGATTTACTTTATAATATTTATTTAATTCCTGAGGGTGTGTACACCTGGCAACCAGATGAGAATAGTATCAACACCTACATAAAAGAACAATGATACCAAAAAGAGAGAATAAGAGGCAATCCTCCCCCACAGGTACTCAACTATCCACATTCTCAAATCTCCAAGAGACATGGGATGGAAATGTTGTGAGCTGGGTGAAACCTCGTTAGGGGTTGAATTAAAACCTCATTGAGATTGAAGGATGCATCCCATCCATCAATTAACATAAGTACAAGGCTAAATTAATCACATACCCCCATGTAAAACAAAAGGATTATGTGACACTGCCCAGAAGTTTTGGATGGTGTTGGGGGAGGGCTTTGGGCTGAATTTTGTTTTGGATAAGGCCATGTATGCAATGGAGTGAGCCTGAAGAAATCCAAGCAGAAGTCTGTAAGCATGGCATGGCCCTGGAAGAAGCTAGAGAGAGAGCTTTTTGGGTCTGATGCTGGCTAAAAAGGCCTGAGTTTGAAGAAGCAGAACCTTGTACATTCCTTGCAGATAAACAAGATTGTATCCAAGAAAATACCAGACTCCATCATCAATTTCTACTCCCAGCTGGAACATCCCCAAGGCCCGGAACTTTGACTAGTCACTCGGGTCAAAAAGGGGTGACAGAAAATTAGTGGTTGCTTTCAGTGAGACATTCATCAGTGTTGTGAAAGCATCATGTGAGAGCGTGAGCAAGCACTGAAACATCTTCCATGTGCTGCCAGCTACTGAACCCAGTAAGCAAGCTATGTTGTATGTTCTTTTTATACCAGCCATTCTGATGGCAGGGAACATGTTGTTCTGCTGTGTTAGGGTTACCATATTTTAAAATAACAAAAAGAGGACACTCCAAGGGGCCCCGCCCCAACTCCGCCTCCTTCCCCGCCCCGGCCCCACCCGAACGCCGCCCCTTTCCCAAAGTCCCCGCCCCAACTCCGCCCCCTCCCCTGAACGCTCCGCTCCCCTGCTCCTCCCCCTCCCCTGCTTCCCGCGAATCAAATGTTCACGGGAAGCCTGAAACAGGCAGGTAAGCTGGGGCGGGAGGGCGCGAGGAGGTGCGGCCCAGTCCGGCCCTCCGGCTGAGCGGCTTCGGCCTGGGCCCTGGGGCACCGGCTCCGGTTCTGGCTGAGTGTGCCAGCCCCGGCCCACCCCCGCCCCGGTGGCTCTAGCTCGGCTTGGGCCCCGGGGCACGGGCACCAGCCCTGGCCGAGTGGCTCCAGCCCAGCTCGGTTCGGGCCCCAGGGCACCATCCCTGGTTCCGGCCGAGCGCGCTGGCCCTGGCCGAGCGGCTCCTGCCCACCCTGGCGGCTCCAGCTCGGCTTGGGCCCCGGGACACGGGCACCAGCCCTGGCTGAGCGGCTTCAGCCCTGGCGGCTCCAGCCCGGCTTGGACCCTAGGGCACCGTCCCCGGTTCCAGCCGAGCGCACCCGCCCCGGCCCCGGCGGCTCTAGCTTGGCTCGGGCCCTGGGGCATGGGCACCGGCCCCAGCCGAGCGGCTCCGGCCCCGGGGCATCGGCCGAGCAGCTCTAGCCCCGGTGACTCCAGCTTGGATCGGCCCCGGGGCACCAGCTCGTCCGGCACCGGCCCCAGCACCGGCCCCGGCCGAGCAGCGGCGGCCAAGCACAGCCGGCCCCAGCGGCTCCGGCTCCGGCCCCAGCGCGGATCCAAGCCCCACAACCCCTCCCTATTTTTCTGGACATGTCCGGCTTTTTGGAATTTCCCCCCGGACGGGGATTTGACGACCAAAAAGCTGGACATGTCCGGGAAACTCCAGACGTATGGTAACCCTATGCTGTGTGAGGCATTCCGCATAAGATGCGGAACAAGATTTTCAAGTTCGTGGCCTGTGGAGCAACCTCTGATGTGGTGTAAAAATTGTGAGATGCCAGCAGCATCCTCCCTTCCTTGGTATCAGCACTGACAATGCATTATGCAGTGCTCTTCAGCCATGGGTGGCAGGTATCATAGGCTGGGGGAGGCTGTGCCTTCCCAAACAGCCTGGTGTGGCTCTGCCCACACTCCATCCCTAGGCCCCTTCCTGCAGTTCCTTCCTGGTTCCTGCTCTTCCGTACCCCGGACTGACTAGGGCTGGGGTGGCTGGCGTGCCACCAGGACTCGGGGTAAGTGGGGCTGGGGCTGCGCCGCCTGCCCTGCATTCTGGGGCTGGGGTTGGGGGCCTGGCCGGAGCTTCAGGGCTGAGGGCGGCCTGGCGCAGGGGGTGCTCTGGGCTCCTGCAAGGGAGATGGGGCAGAAGAGGATGGTAAGGGTTGGGGCCTTGGGCAGAAGGGGAGGGGCCAGGAGCTAGCCTCCCCCAGTAGTCAGTTCACCGGCCGCCCATGTCTTCAGCAGTGTTAGCACCATCAAAAGGTGGGGGGAAGAGTGCCAAGAGCACTGGCCTGTCTCTTAGCAATAGTAAAGAGTCAGTTCTTGCCTTCACAGCACATAGATTTTCTGTTGCAGCTGTGTCTGGCTGGGGACCAGGGACCTCCTGGGAGATTTCCCTGTTGCCTGTGAGCCAGTTAGACCCTGCTCTACCAGGGGAAGTTGGAGAAGTCCTGAGTTTCCTGTGCACAAACTGCCTGCCAGCCTTTATTTCTTTGTGCCTGTTACTGGCTGTCGAATGTGGAAGGTGCCAGGAAGAAATAAATTTTGGGAAAAAATATTTCCTTTCCTTATCAATACTGAATTTGAATTCCTTTATATCAGTTGTTGATGCCTGGTCTACACTGGAAAATTAGGTCAGCATAACTACATCACTCATGGGTGTGAAAAATCCATAACCCTGAGTGGTGTAGTTTAGCCAACCTAAGGCCCCGGGGAGACAGCACTAGGTTGACAGAAGAATTCTTCCATTGACCTAGTTATCACCTCTCGGGGAGGTGTATTACCTGCCCCGACAGGAAAATCCCTCCCATCAGTGTAGGTAGTGTTTACACTGAAACACTACAGCAGCGCTGCTGTAGCATTTTTCATGTAGACAAGCCCGCAATCTCTCTGTCGAGTGAACACATTACAAGCTTCTTCACTCCTTAATAAATCTGCCAGATGTTGACCCTTATTTTTTCCTGTCTTTTCCCAACAAATCAGAGATGCAAGAAGGCATTTCTCAACTAGTATACTTACTGAAACAGCATTAACTTGGGAAGCCCAGAACAAGAGCAGCAAATAACTGGATGCTCCATTTCCTTGCAAATTGTCCAGGACATGCTGTATTAGTGTCTCTCATAAACAAGAGAATGAATATGTACGTTAGAGGTTGTCTAAAGGAATGGTTTGCTAACATACTCTGTCTACAGGATTATCACATTCGTTTATTGAAGAAAAAAGTCCTATTATTTAACAGTTCCCGGTCTGAGGATAGAGCCCTTTCCCCCTCCCTCCTGTTTGGCTTGAGTTTTGTTACCATTCCAAAGGGTGTTATTTATTAAATCAGAGAGACCACTCACTCCAGGGCATATCCTGCACAATTCTCACTCCCTTTCATGAGTACAGGAATAATAATCAAATCATACAGAAATTCCAACCAAAGCAACAAAACTTGGTAGGTGGAATTATGGGCAAGCAACATTAAATTCACGTAATTGAAGCTAGTCAGAGCTGACTTTTCTCCTATAGAGGTAGCAGAGAATTCTATCCTTTTAAGTTTTCAGACCTTTGGGTCTTACAAATGTGTCTCAATTTGAGCACCCTAAAATGGAGGCACCCAAAAGCACTAGTCATTTTTAAAAACCTTGGCCCATGTCCATAACTTAGCCCCTAACTATACCAATGCTACCCTGGCATTTTATTAAAAAAATCCTTTGGTATGTTTACCTTAGAGCCACTTTCTGAAGATTTGTCTTTCTTTATGTCTGTTGCAATCCCTTCAAATACGTTAAGTAACCAAGTTTTGGATTTAGACCAGTTCCTGTGAGACGGGGAGATAATAAATGGAAATGGATTTTAAATGCACCTTAAGGAACAATTTATGAAGCATAAAACTCACCTTAAAAAAAATTCAGGCATCTGGGACCCGACTTCAAATCCTTCATCGTAATTCTGAAAATGCCTTTCAAACTCCTCAGTTGTTGGACAGAACCTTTTCCCAAACAGGGTTTTCATTACTGATGGATACATGATATGCCTGTGAAAACAGAAGGTTAAAAGTCATTCATTCAAGCACTTTTTAAGGCAAAAATGTAATCTCTTTGGTTAGCAATATAAGAGTATTTAAGAGTGACTCTGGTGAGAAAAGTGACTATGTAAAATGGAACCTTCTCACTTGGCAGATCTGATACTTGACTATAATAGAATCAGATCTGCTGACTTGAAAGACATTAACAACTTTTTACTCCTGTAAGCCCTGCAGAACCAACACTGCCATGGGAAAGTGAGCTAGATTCCATTCTGGCTCACAATTCATTCAGGGTGAAATTGGCTCCAGACGGCCTTGCATCACATCAGTCCCCATTAAGCTCCCAAAATCAGTCTTAGGTGGGACTTCGGTGACACATAGATTTTTGTGCTGACCCTCAACACAGAGATGAATTTCACCTACAATAAATAAATATTTACGTGTTTAATAAACATACTGGATATCTGCGCAATAAAGCTGGATTGTAAATCTACGAACCTTACTAGGTCACAGAGATCCTCAGTTCCTTCTTTGCCCAAATGCTCCACATGCTCGCTGAATTCTTTACACAGAGACTCATAGAACTGATGCAGGTTAGAGGAACTCAGTTGTTGTACCATCAATTTGAAGAACATGCTACGGTTCTGATGAAAGCTTTCTTTGGAGATTGAAACTATAGAAAATATACAACATTTTTTGGAAGCCAGCAAGTTAATTCCCCACCCACCCACCAAAGCAGAATTTTGTTGAATTGGATAATGGAATAGAAAGTATGCTTATAAAATTTGTGGATGACACAAAGCTGGGAGGGGCTGCAAGCACTTTGGAGGACAGAATTAGAATTCAAAATGACCTTGACAAATTGGAAAATATCTCTGAAATGAGCAAGATGAAATTCAATAAAGACAAGTGCACAGTACTACATTTAAAAAGGAAAACTCAAATGCACAAATACAAAATGAGGAATAACTGGCTGGGTGGTAATACTGCAGAAAAGGATCTGGGGGTTATAGTGGATCACAAATTAAATATGAGCCAACAACTTAATGCAGTTGCAAAAAAAGCTAATGTCATTCTGCAATGTATTAACAGGAGTGTCCTATGTAAGACACAGGAGGTAATTGTCCTGCTCTACTAAGCTCTGGTGAGGCCTTAGCTGGAGTATTGTATCCAATTTTGGGTGCCACACTTTAAGAAAAATATGGACAAATTAGAGTCTAGAAACCCTGACCTACAAGGAAAGAATAAAAAAACCTGAGCATGTTCCGTCCTGAGAAAACATGACTTGAGGGGACCTGATAACAGTCTTCAAATATGTTAACAGCTGTTATAAAGAGAAGGTGATCAATTGTTCTCCATGTCCACAGAAGATAGAACAAGAAGTAATAGGCTTAATCTGCAGCAAGGGAAATTTAGGTTAGATATTAGGGAAATCTTTTTAGCTATAAGATTAATAAAGTACTGGGATAGACTGTCAAGAGAGATCGTGGCGTCCCCATTGTTTAAGGTTTTTAAGAACAGGTTAGACAAACACCTGTCAATGATGGCCTAGGTATATTTGGTCCTGCCTCAGCATGGGAGGATGGACTAAATGACCTTTTGAGGTTCCCTACATTTCAATGATTCTATAAGGAGTGCTCAAAAGGTTATATCAACTCCATGTAGAGGACCAGAACAAAGCTCATTGGCAAACTGTTTCCTCCGTTTTTCAACATCTAACATCAAAGTTACGTCTACACTGCAATAAAAGACCCATGGCATGGCTGCAGCTGGCTACAGGTCAGCAGACTTGGGCTCGCAAGGCTATAGAACATCTACATCTAAAAATGTCTCAGAGTCTGGGCTCCAGCCCGAGCCCAAATGTCTACACTGCTGTTTTATAGCCCTGCGGCCTGATCTCTGTGAGCCTGAGTCAGCTGACCTGGGCTTTGAGACTCAGTGCTGCAGGTTTTTTATCACTGTATAGATGTACCCGATGAGGCCTTGATTGAGGTTTTGGGAACTACTAAAATAATGGGTTAGAAGCCAATGGAGATATGCCAATTTACATCAGCCAAGGATCTAGCCCAGTATTTCTGTGTACTGGATTCTTCTCCCAAAGTTTGTGACCTTGGATCCAAATAAGCTTCTTAATCTTGATATGTGACTTGATTTGAGGTCTACATAAGAGAATATCCTGTACCTGTGCGTTGGACGGCTTGCTGCACTGCTTCATCCAAATCTGCTTCTTTAGACTTCAGAAATTCAAGAACATCCTCTATCTCAGTCACAAAGGTGAATCGATTTCCCAGAATGTACACGGTGAACACTGGTCCATACTAGAACAAACAATAATACAACAATATTTGTCAGGATTTTTTTATTATTAGTGTATTTTATAGAAGACCAAGATATTTCCCATAACTTCAGCAATTGCCAATTAAACAAGAATTGAAACCCACTTCAAATGGACACTGTCAAGATGAAAATTATGAGCCTAATTCTGCACTTCGTTATTACAGTTTTACATAATAAAACATGGTGTTAAAACATTATGAGGCCAAATATTTTAGAAGTTGGGCTTGGTTTTGTAATTTAGGTCATTTAGATGCCTAAATAGCAGACTGCATCCACAAATAACTGAGTGCAAAATAATGTCCACAAAAACACGATAGTGTTAACTCTATTGAATGGAACATTTTGTGTGTGAACATTTTCAGTGGAGTTGCACCAATGTAAAAGTGGTTTAATGGAATGGAGAATATTTAAAACCAGTTCTTACCCATAAAAACAACAAGGAGTCCGGTGGCACCTTAAAGACTAACAGATTTATTTGGGCATAAGCTTTTGTGGGTAAAAAACCCACTTCTTCAGATGCATGGAGTGCATGGAGTTCTTACCCATATTATTACTAGTAATGGGGTTTTGAATCAGCCCAGAATGCTTTGGGTTTACCTTCTATATTTCCATGGCTAATGCAATAAGTCATGTAAGTTTCACTATTTTGTTTTCCTGTACTAGCACAATGCAGTTATGTTTTGATTTCCAGCAGTGAGCAATATGAATTGACCACATTTATACGACTTAAATGACTGCACCCATAAATCAGAGGGTTGGGTCCAATTGTGAGAACAATTTAACTGCACTCAGAATTTTGGGCCAACAATATTTGAGACTTGGGTTGAGGGTTAACTTAAAAAAAAAAGTTTAAAAAGCCAAAATAGCTCCAATTATGCATTGCTACAACTAGTAGGATAAATGTTCAGCCTGAGCTTCATGAGGCCTGTTTTTATGGATACTATTTTGCTTTCACAATTATTTGTAATGCAATCTGCTACTTCGGCCTCTAAATAACCTAAATTGCAAAAACAAGGCCGACTTCTAAAAATCTGGCCTCATAATGTTTTAATAACATCAGGTGTTTTTATTCTATCAGTGTATACAGTACTGTGAGGTATGATACTAATACAAATTTGATCTGCTCCTGGGATCAAAATTATGTACTTGGACTTTCTGAGACTCCAAACAAGTCAATTAAGAGGATAGTTGTTGTGATTTAAATACTTCTCAGCTAGTAGCTGAATTGTATTAATCAATTCCTTTCACATAAACTGCTGAATGTAACAATTTTAATTCACTGCCTAACTCAGCAGGATTTGACATGACCCATAAGAACTTCTGTAGACAGATTTCAGTTCAAGAACAAATCTGCCTGAATGCTTATGCAGAGTTAAGATCTCTGTAGGAGAAGATCCCCTCTCCTGTGGAACTCTGCTGGGCATGGAGAGAAACTCTCTCTGTCTTATGGCACCTTAGAGACTAACAAATTTATTAGAGCATAAGCTTTCGTGGACTACAGTCCACTTCCTCGGATGCATATAGAGTGGAACATATATTGAGGAGATATATATACACACATACAGAGAGCATGAACAGATGGGAGTTGTCTTACCAACTCTGAGAGGCCAATTAAGTAAGAGAAAAAAACTTTTGAAGTGATAATCAAGATAGCCCAGTACAGACAGTTTGATAAGAAGTGTGAGAATACTTACAAGGGGAGATAGAGTCAATGTTTGTAATGGCTCAGCCATTTCCAGTCCTTATTCAATCCTGAGTTGATTGTATCTAGTTTGCATATCAATTCCAGCTCAGCAGTCTCTCGTTGGA